>NC_058024.1:15663932-16263932 GCF_019176455.1 Solea senegalensis | reverse complement strand
TTGTGGCCCACCTTGTAGCTTGAATGAATGTGGTTTCGTAACCACTGAGCGCCGTGAGAGCTTTTTTTTTTGTTGCTAAAATCAGATGTGCGTAATAGGGGACATTCGTTTTCTGTTAGCATGGCTGATGAGTTTAATGATGTTTTCAGTAATAATGCCCACGTTAAACCACATAGCCTGTTTTGCTTCAAGATATTATTTTTTACAAAGTAAAAAAAGTATTAAAATATCACATAAAAACATGTGACATTTTGGGGGAGAACATATTGTGTTGGTTTTCTCCAGGTTCTCCAGTTTCCTCCCACAGTCCAAACACATGCAGAGGTTAATTGAATACTCAAAATTGACAGTAGGTTTGAGTGTCAGAGTGAATATTGTGATGGCCCTGCGATGGAATTTTCTTTCTATGGCTCAAACCCCCCATGACCCTCATGCAGAAGATGAAGCAGTATGATTTTTACTGTACATCGCATGAAAATGTGTGTATTTCATACAGATTAGTTGGTATAGGACTAATTTCTCTTACTGCTATGGTAAGTCTTTAAATAATCTCAGCTGCCAGCTTTGATTTGAGTCAGTCAATCATCTAATAAGAGTCACAATAAAGAACAGGTTTTGATTTACCCCAAATCTCAGGTATCTTCTGTCACATCACATCATGCCCAAGTTTACACTAATTGAGGCCATCAATCTTTTTCTTTTTTTTTTTTTGCTTTTATACCAAAAGAATGGGTGAATTTAGCAACATTTTTCCTTTTATTCTCTCCTGCTGATTGTGTATAACAGTCTGACAAAACAACAACTCCAAGCTCTCATTAATCATACTGGTGAGCGCTCACAAATTTTCTTCTTACATTATTTATTTTATCCTTAGCAACAGTACGCCGTACACATATACACAATAGTTTAGAGTCTGACATGTGCAAGGCAGAACCCAGAACATCTGTGTGTGTGTGTGTCGTGGACTGTAAAATTTCATGAAGTTCATAAAGGTTGAGTTGTTTCCAAATATTTAAATTGAACAGCCTTAGCCTCTGGCATGTGAGACTTTAAAATAACGTTGAGAATGCTACTTGCGGGTTTCTTCAAGATCCAGTGGTGTGTATGCTTGTCTTTAATCTCAGAGCTTTCAGATCACATGGATTTGATCAGAACATGGATCTGATGAGATATGAGCTCAGCCCGAATGCATGCATTGCACTATTAGGTTGTTTTTTTTGTTCCTTGTGAGAATAGATTTACTGCAATCACATAACAAATCCATTGCCATCACAGCTGACCAAAGTTAATTTATCAGACTAATAAAGCTCCAGAAAAAGCCAGCATGTCAAAACTGAGTCTGTATTTTGTGAAATGTGATATATATTCCTGGATTACACTTCCTGAAGGTAGCTTCTACCTTGGTGTTAGTCCAGCTGTGAACTGCTGTGCTGTGGTCGAGGACAGTGGTCAGCGGTGTTATTCTAGTCACAGTTTAAATCCCATGCCTGTCAAAGACCACCGCTGTTGAGGTGCTGTAAAGCAGGAACACATCCTGTGCCAGTGTGGACTCTTCACAGAAGTGCACTGGTGACATTTATTTAGATTTACAGCCCATCTATCTGTGTTTGTGTATACCTCACATTCCTGTAAATGTGAAGTGCATTCATCCAAGTGTGCCGTATCTCAATGACTGTTTCTAACTTCCTCTGCTGTGATTAAATGATTGTGAAGATAATGGATATTTCAAAATAAGAAAAAAAAAACAATAACACTCATAAAACAAAGTTTTAAAGGCACAGTGTGTACGATTTAGCACCATCTACAGGTGAAGGTACATGTTGCAGCTGAATATATCTCCCAACTCACTCTTCCCATCCAAGCGTGAAGGTCTGTCCAGTAGAAACATGGTGGTGCAACATGGCGGCCTCTGTAAAGTAGACAGGACTGATTTACTGTAAATATAAAGGCTCCGTGTGAATGAAAACAACAATTCATACATTCAGCTGATCGTACACTCCAAAATTAGTAAATAAGTCAAGTTAGCACAGAATGAACTCCGAAGGTTTATTTTGAATCATTTTAAGCTGTTGGAGGTTGTAGTTTTTTGGGTTCGGTTTTGAAATCAAAGCACACCACCAGCTGTTTGCGTGTGGCTTTTTATACAAAGTACCATGTCTTAAATGACCTGTTTCCCATTGGTTGCTAAATAATTATATCTTGCTATATATCTGTCTCCTTAAGGACAGACATGTTTAGGCCTCAGGTAACCTGTTCAAACTCATATGATTAGGAATGCTGACAGAATTTACAACGTTATTATTAAACTAACCTACAACCTACCTTTTGCATTAACAAATATGTGACTTTATTTTGACGCAAATAAAGTAGATTTTTAGAAACATAGACACATGTACATGTTCTTACTTAATCTTAATAGATCATTTATAGATTATGCAGGTCTGCTTTTTTTAATTTCGGTATGTTCAGTATGTGAGGATCTGGTGAGCGGGAATAACACATTAACTTTCTCTTCCTGTATGAGTCTCAGGAAGAATGTGTTTACACTGGGTTTATGAGCTGGCTGAGAAACTTTCTCTGCTTGTCTCTCAACAGAGCTGAGTAGCGAAGACAGAGGAGGGTAGAGGTACGCTGGATGGGGGCCACAGCCGGGCCTGATGGCAGGAGCCCAGAACACAGAGAGCTCTAATCACGTCCTCTAGGGGCCTTCAGGGTGCTACAGTTCACGTGGAGACACTGAAAAGGTTTGAGGATGGATATTATAGACTATCAAAGCCTACTTATAGGTCTTCGAGTTATTGCAGTTGGGTCTTAGACTGTGATATAAAACGTATCAAATTAACTGAAAAAAATTAAAAAATTAAATATGATGTCTCATTTGTTATTTACATTTATATATATATAAATGTGGCAAAAAAATAATGTTTACCATGCTAATTATTTTTCACAGCTCACATCATTGCAAAAATAAGCAAAATTGCATACAATTTTTTGTTTCACTTTAAACTATGCAAATATTGACCCCCAAAACACACACGCCTCATCATGTAATTTTTCAATCGTGGTAACTTCATATAAACTGTTAAAACAGGAGTCCCGGACTATCTTCATCCATAGTTCAGGGATTTTGTTCATGTGTCATGAACCTGTTTTATTTTAAAGCTTTCCACCGCGCTCATTTAAACGTTTTGCTCTCCTTCTCATCAGCCTCACACTTGACTTCAAGCAGTTTCAGGTTCCTTCTCCCTCTGCTTCCTGATGTAAAGCAAACTTTATGTTATGTTGTGTTACCCATGGCAATTCCACAAATTGGCAGACTAAGTCAAAAGAAGATGCAAGGCTGCAGGCCCTTCTACAGAGATCCAATCTGTTTAACAGTAAAACTAAACGCAGTAATGTTTAGTTTAAATGTCCAAACTAATACCACACACAGTAAGGCAGAAGCAAGTGATGATTGGTGAGAGAGACACTCAGCCAGATTGGCCAAACCTCAAAAGAATTCATTATTAGTATAATCATGGCACATTATGTACTTTTGTACAGGCTATGCTTTTCTTTTGATATGTTGTGCCAACAGTTTGATTCCAGTAGCACTCACCCTCACACCTGAGGCAAACATAGTATGTAATAAACCTTCTTGACAGAGCCTGCGCTAGCAGCACCATCACAGGTGTAAACATGCCTTTGATTCCCGTTGTACTGTGGTAAATACAGTGCAGGGCAGAGAGCAAAGTGATGAAAAGAAAATGGTTTCTGGGGGGATGTTAGTTTTATTCCTGTGGATAATCTTTCCACAGATCTCCTTTCCTATAGTCCAGAAAGGGAAATCTGCTCTGTTTCCAGGGAACTGTCCATATATTTAACTTATTTTTTTCCCCATGTTTACTACAGATAAAATCATGGATAATGTTTCCTGTCTGTGAATAATGTTGAAAGATTATACTAAACTGAGCTTTGCAGCATTAAGACCAAATCCTAGACATCTTTGGACGCAAAATGAAAACCTGGGTTTTAATGTTTAATCTTATTTCAAAATGCAATATCCTGTGCACAGAGCATAAGCAATGCAGAGTACAAGTATACAAATCTATTTAGTGAGGTGTTGTTCCTGCTCTCATACTGAGTTCATTCATTCATGCTTCATAATTCTGCAGTCCACTGTCCACTCTAGGAGTTGACTAATTCACTATATGATAAGTGGAACAATCACTAAAGCTCTTGGCAAACCATTGTCACTACCACCCACTCCTGGCAAGAAACCATGTTTGAAAGACTTACAAAAAAAGCACCTCTTAAGCTCGATCACATACTTAATGTGTGAAAGGGCTTGTTGAAATGGAACCCCTGCAGCTCTACAGAGCTTTAGGTTTAATGCTTGTTTTTGTTGTCTGACCCAGAATATTTCTGTTTTGGTTCAGTCTTTTCCCAAAGGAGCCATTATAGACCAAAGAAAGAGTAAAACCATTGGAATGAACCTCTCCCTCATGCTGCTAAAATTGATAAATGGGAATCTCCTTCTTTAGAACATATATTCCCACACAAGTACGTATTAACAGGTCTCTTGTCTAGTGGTTTTGGTGGAAATGTGTTAGACACTATGCCCTGGTTAGTAATGTCATTATTTTTTGGGCTCTGTGAATGAACTGTGGTTAGATTTACAAACGCACCTGGTTATGATCATGGGGTAAGATCATGGTTTTAGTATCATGGCAGCCTCTTCGTAAACTCATAACACAGCAACAACAATTCACAACAAACTGTCTAAACGGAATGGAGTATGCAGTTTTGCTGTGTGGTAATGTCATTTTTGGGAAACAGTGTTAGTTTGCTAATGTAGTGATCCATTTACCATTCAAACAATGCCACGGCCGTTGCTGCTTGGTTTGTTTAGATGTTTGTAAAAATGATTGTCCAGGGTTTTTCACGCAAAGATGATTTACTCTCTGGCAGTTCCATGAAATGAAATAAACAGAATCCCTCCAGTTAAACAATTTTCTTCACAATCTGACTCTGATTTTCTTAATCAGCCACAAAAACAACACCCTGAGCTACATCACCTTGTGTTGAAAGAGAGGGCATTCCTCCTGCTAAGTCAGGGTTTCTCATTCCTGGTCCTGCATATTTTAGATGTGTCCCTGCTCCCTGCTTTTCAGTTTTGCACTGAACCCAACAGAACCAGTTATAGAAAGATTAGAGGTCAGTAGTTGGCTGTAATATAAAAAAAAATCTGTGTCTGTTGACGCTTTTCAGGTTGTGTGCCCATGAGGTCGTCCATGCTGGTCCTGCTCCTCTTCTTCAGTGCCCAGGCTGTGGCCTCCATCAGAGGAGACTTGTGTACTGCTACGACGGCACAGCAGCAGCAGGATCCAGGTGACGACATTAACTCCATCCCCACAGTGGACCCCAAACTTTTCACAAAGCGCCACTACCTCTCACCCAGGGTGCTGTTCAGTGCTCAGCCCCCTGATGCAGAGCCTTCAGCGTCACACGGTGCCAGTAGAAGGAACCGCAGACGGGCAGGACAACCTCAGCACCGCGGGGTGTACTCGGTGTGTGAAAGCATCAGCGTCTGGGTTGGCAACAAAACCAAGGCCACGGACATCTCAGGCAACGAGGTGACAGTTCTTCCAAATGTGAATATCAACAATGTCAACAAGAAGCAGTACTTCTTCGAGACTACGTGTCATAGCACTCGTTCAGGCAGCTCAGGCTGTTTGGGAATTGATGCGCGACACTGGAACTCCTACTGCACCAACTCACACACTTTTGTACGAGCGCTGACGTCATTCAAAAATCTGGTGGCGTGGAGGCTCATACGCATCAATGTGGCCTGTGTGTGTGTCCTCAGCCGCAAGTCATGGCGGCAGTGAAAGACATTAAACGCATATCTCACAAAAACAGCCTCACACACTATCTCAAATGTCAGTAAAATTGGATTTGGATATTTTCCAGAGTTTGGTGTGCACATATGAAGAATGCAACAGGAGATTGTTTGGGTCACAATGTTCACAACAGCAGGAGAATTTATGTAACATTCAAGCAAAAAGGTTGGAGCCTAGGTTGAACATGCTGGAGGCAAGACACTCACCCACTCACTCACTCGCTGTGATTTTTCCAGAGATTTTCCTGTTTTACTCCCTCATCGGCTCACTTGGATGTTCTCCAGAAATGTGACTCGAGGGCTGGCAGGAAACGTTCTGGAAAAATTCCAAAGCATTATCTGTGGACATCTGTGGACCCTCATACAGGCCCTGCGGAAAATTTTAGGAAAATGTCCAAACTTCAGTGCGTGTCTGAAAGCAGCTACACAGACATACCCATGCAGGTAGCTGTGACTCTCTCTGCATAACTTATCACCCAAGACTTCTCACTCTGCACACAGTAAATTATTGCTATTTGTATCAGGACTGCATGTACTGTATATACACCAGACCTGGGTCAAATAGTATCTGCAGTTGGTTTGTAGCAATTTGTTACCTATTTACAACAAATTGCAGGGATGTTGGGAGTCTCACTTAGCAACAGATTATTTTAGCTGTAGTTTATAAGTGAGCTAAATTGAACCTGACTCTTTTCAAGCAAATCTTTGATGTGCTGTTGCCGTAGCACACACATCATAATAAAAGTAGTTTTTGTTTTTTTTTGATGACATGTTATTGTGCATTCACAAAAAGGGGGAAAGAAGTTTGTTTGTAAGTTTGACTGCAGAATTATTTGTGTTTACTTGTAAAGGGGGTAGAGTGCAGATGTTCTGAATATCTGCACGGCACTGGGGTCTTTTTACACTGATTCTGTCCGATCTCAGCGCTGGCGGGCCTTCACCCACGTTGCACCATGCAAATTTTACATTTGCATCCAAATATTTCAAGTCAAGCAAGTGAAGCAAATAAAGCAAACTTTGCATCATTGCGTGATTCATGTTGCCCAGCACGAGTGATGCAAACTTCATGTCTACTTGCATCTTTGCATTTAGGGTGTGTTCACATTACCCCGATGAAATGATTCACTTCTGATTTAGCCATCTATGAATGCAAGGAACGTCTGTCTGTCAATCACATAACTGTCAACAAACAAGTTGCTTTACAGGCTTTTAAACTGAAAAGGTGACGTACTAAGGGCACCAATGTGTGCAGCACTGACACTGGCATTGTTTGGATAAGAAATGCAAAGGAATGGGTACTAGCACTGCACTAGATCTGTTAATGTGACTCAGACATCCAGACAACCACACGAGGACCGCCTCTTTGCCAACTGCATTTTGCCATTCACATACTGTATGATGACCACAGTGGGAGATTGACTGGGTCTGAAGCATTCACATCAGCAGGCTGAACATGGCCTCACTCGACCATTAGGAGAAATTACAGCGACTGCCTGGACTGACTTTTGCGGACATTTATGCTCTCACATTCAGCTCCTCTGGATGATCTTCAGGAAGTCTCTTGACTTTAGTGCATGTCTGTAAACAACTTGGAAAAACCCATGGCACTAACCAAACACTCTAGAACAGTGCCAGCTGTAAGGATATAGAGCTACTCCATATGGATTTTAACTAAGGTAATTCAATGGCAGCAATTTTAAGCCTCACATACAATGACCTCTAGTGGTATTTTGATAATAACATCAGGACATAGCAGCTGGACCACGTCAGGCTGAACCATGGGTTCAGTTTAAGCTGCAGCTCCAGGGGAAGCAGTGCGGGGTTTGGGAGATCAGAGAGCATTCTGAAGATAGAAACCACATAAGTTGTCACAGAGCAAGAGCCCCTAACTATGCTAGCACAACAATACAATCAGGATAATTATAGTACTTTTCTGCCACAGTTCTATTTTCCTTAAGCGAATCCAGTCACTCTTTAAGTCTGCAACCCACATTTGGAAATATAATTTGACCCAGGTCTGATATAAGCAAAACCTTTTATTAAAATGTTGTTTTTGACATTGTTATTTATTAAACACTCCCATACATGCACTGTATGCCTCATGAAGTTTGTTGTATGAAAACAAAGCCTGTTTTTTCCCCCCCAAGTCTCAACATGAGGAAGAATTGTGTTCTTTTGGCCTCAATGAAAAAAATTAAGTGAAAACCCATATGGCTTCAGTTAACCATCAGTAATTTGGTGTTTTGGCTTTTCTTTGTGTTTTCCTCCTGCTCTTCATTCTACAGACGATATGAAGCAAAAAGGGGAAAGGCATAAACATAAAAAGGTTTGTCTGTGATTCATCACTCCAGCTCTAGCTGATAACATCAAGGTTTGCCATTTTCTTTGATTTGGCAGTGACATTTCAGCATCATGAGTGCTCTACAGATTATACTACAGGCAGACTGTTGGTATAAGGTGAAATTCTTTAGGCTTGTAGCCCACTTATGTATCACAACTGACATTTTAAGTGTGCAATGTGAGCTTGTGATGGCGGCAAAAGAAGACAAAAGGGGCAGCTGCGGAAATGATATTCCTAGAAAACTAGAGGTGTTGACCTATCATTTGTATGGATACATTCCATAATATATGAATGTAACTGCATTAGTTTACTACCAACTGTGTTTGCCTCAAAGTGGTTACTGCACTGACAAAAAACATTAGTGCAACACTGACCTCTAGTGGTTGAAAGTTGGCAAACGTCTAATATGATCTCAAAATGAGCAAGAATAAAAACAAAGCTGCTAATAATAGTGGGGGGAGTGATAAGACAACTGTAAAATGTTTTTTAAGTCAAACTATGACATCTTCTTTCCTCATTCCTCTTACAAAATCATCCTCACACCTATTTCTTATACAATCAACCACTGCTGAGATTTCTGAGGTGGCACAAGTCACAAATGTACTGATAGTCAGTGGTGTAAAGAGTGAACAGGTCACCTCCATGTGTGCCCAATCAGACAAAATGTATTCTGCCTGTCAGGTAGTCAGCAATCCAGGAGACAGTGGACATGTTGACACCCACTGACTGGGACTTCTCACCTGATAACAGTGGCTGGATTGTGCTGGATGGAGACAAGAAACTAGTGAAAGTGATTCTCATAGAACGGAACTATCCAGACACTTTAAAATTAGGTTTTCATCTACTATATACTTTGCGAAGTGCACCGACTCATTTTTATTTTTCATTTTAACATTTATTCTGTGGCTCACTCACTGTTGAGCTGTGGAGTTCTCATGCTCGTTATACAAGGTTTGTTGAAACTATCTGCCTCTAGTTCAGGGAGCAACTTGCTGTTACTACTATGTAGATTTGTCATAAAATAAAATTTAAAAAAATGGGGAGAACGGCCCCTGTGGCCTACAACTTGGTTCTCTTCACTCTGACCAAAGAGCCGTTGAAAAGAATCTGATTGTTCATCATCTTCCACATATGTATGAATTTGGAGATTTTAACTTTGAATCTCCTTCCTTTGTGTTTTTATTTGTCCACCTTCCATGAACCCTGAAGTTGTACAGACAGGTGTAGTCAGGGTGGCCCCAGTTGCTCTCAATTTGAAGCCTTATATAGTTGAAGGCTCCACTTTTATTGTCCTGGGGTGAGAGATGAATGTGAAAAAACAAAAAAACAAGAAAGGGTAAACTATAGCTTGTGATAAACCTAGCTTGAGTGTGAAACAAAAAACAAAATACATTAGGATGTGTTAAATTACCCTGTGTGACACTTACTGATATTCTGAAGGTTTGCACTGGGTCTCCATCCTGGTCGTAAAGAAAGGTTCCCAGTCGAGATTCATCACTGCCCAAATATTCCATTCCCTTAAAGGAACAACGGAAAGAAGGAAGGAAGGAAGAAACAAAGAAACTGACCATTAGTTGAACACTACAGTTCTCTATGTATGAAACACTTGTTATATTAAGTGGTAACATGTCTGCAGTGTACCAATGATACACTTTACAAACTTACATAGATGGAAAACACCTTTGGTGCTGCATTAATGGTACTGCTTGGGGATATTTTGTTTGAAATGTGACTCAGTGTCACATGGCTGACAGTGATGGTGTATGGGAGTGCAATGACTAAATGTCCCTGACCACCTGAAAAGGGCCAGCAGCGACCTGGAAGCAGAGGAGAGTGTCCCTGAGGACAGACAAAAAAAAAAAAGGTTTAAAGAAAAAAGAAGAGAAGTTTAATGACATGTTGGTCCTGGGTTTAGCTACAGCCTTGCCCTCTCTTGCTCATTCTCGACCAGCAGGAGTCTGTTCTTTTTCTGTACTTAAATTTCCTCGTCTTTACAAATTTTAAATAAAGTGACATGAGCAGGTGCAGTTACTCACGAGTGAACAGGTAAACCGCTGATAAAGCATGCTGAGGGATTGTATATCGTTGTAGTGTCTGAGGAGTTACGCTAACTATTTGAATGATACGTTCGCTACGCCTCAGTCACTATTTTCTAACATATACAGTATTGTGCAGAAAATACGGGAAGCATGTACGCAGGTTTAAAATAACAATTTCTACAGGTTCCTATAAAAATATAATAATTGATAGTTTGCTATAAAAGACCAACCAACCTTCAGTCACATAAAACATAAAAAATAAAAACAACAAAGCTGCTGGTGCCCTGAAACTTACTGCATCATGTGTGAAGAGGACAAACTGCATTTGCTTTCCACATACAGTGATCTGCGTTTGTACCTACCTGAATCACAACACTCGCGCTCACAGGTGATCGCCATATAGGTATTCCGAGAATCGTCAAATATGGCTCAGGTGTCTGGTAGGACTTTGACGTCCAAGAATGTACAACTCTTGCTCCTGCACCCACAGAGACACAAAGCAAGTTATCGAGCAGTTCTGAATCTCGATGTTTGATGGAAATAATAAAGATGAACAAAAAATATCTCACCAAGCGTCTCCAGAGCAAAGTTGGGCAATGAGTCTGCTTCTGGGAAAAGGGTCATTATTTTCTTTTTTAACCTCAGCAGCTCATCCTGCAACTCTTTTTGCTGCCACATGTGTTTGCATTGTGTAGGTGAACCCTGTAAGGGAGAGGAGATTCATTTAATGTGGTGTGGTGGCAGCATTCGGTTTAGTTTAGTTTAGTTTAGTTTAGAAAGTCAAGCTGTTTTTGTGGGTCATACATGTATCTCAATGATAGAAGACTCCAATGCATTTGGATCTGTAGAGCTGTTGGTTGGAGTAGAAATGAAGAATGGCAGTTTTGAGGGTATTGGATCCAGATAACTGCCAGTCAGAGTACGAAGGAGGAAAGGTAATCCTGGTGAGTGGAAAGAGACATAGTATGGAACTACAGAAAGCACAAACCATAAGGCAAAGGCCACTCACCCCACACAGTGTCACTATAATCAGTGGTTATTCATACACTCACCACAAAAATCTCATTATTTCTTCCTTGGTCTTTAACCTACAGTACATCACCATGAAATTCCATCCAAATCAGTCATTAACTGAGATGGACAATAACCGCCTATAACCGTAATAAACAGATCAGGGAGGTTACCTCCCTTAAATCCTCCAAAACTCACAAACTGTATTTCAGTTTCACTTACCACAACACAAGAGCCCCAAGAGGGCATATAAGAAAATCTTCGGTCTGGATTGAAAGGGGACACTCATGTAGCCTTGCATGGCTCCATTTCTGTAACTGATGCTGTCTCTGCGGCGAAAAAATATACGCCTTTTGAAAACTCTGATGTATTGAAGAAGAAAAAGAGAAAAATGAAACCTTTCAATGTGTATACAACAGTGACTGTGTTGTTCACACCACGTATTGTACAAAATACACAAATACACTTTTGCTTACCTTTTCAGGATTTCCTTATAAGAAACTACTGGGTTACCATCTGTGTCATAGTAACCTGAGGCTTGCAGTCGGGAGCTTCTTCGCAACATGGCTATAAACAAAAACAAAAGCACCTGTTCAATAGCTCTTCTGTTTGTGACTAGTGACTGTTTCCAAACATAATCACACATGCCTTAAATTAAAAAAAATCAATAAAACCTTACACTTGACATAAGCGATGGTCAAAATGTATAAAACCAACTTTCACAGCATAGCCTAATAAAGATTGAGAATTCAATATCACTTTAGTATCAGTGAAAATGCATATGAATGCTAATTTTTAATACTGCTTAAATATAAACCCCCTAAACTAGGGCTGTGAGCAGCACTGAACGGGACCCATGCATGTCGGGGTGTGAAGCGACCGCAATGGCCATTGCATGGCCCCAATAATAATAATCTATATGCATAGCAAATGTAGATCACACCCTCAAAGCTTCATGTAAATGAAACAATGCTTGTTACTGAAGGCGTACTTCCTGTTGCCAGTGGGTGGCGCAATGACTGGCTTTGCAGGTTATCATCGTGAACCGAAAGGCCCTAAAAAAGAAAATGAAAAAGAATAGAGATGAGGCAGAAGCCTGTTGTGTGCTAGTCCTTCAAACACACGTTTGGCCTCTACCATGGTTACCACGGTAACCTGCAAACATATCAAAGGAATGCGAGAGTGGCGTCTGTCTGAGCGGACGTCTGCTACGTGGCTAGTGGGAACACAAAATGTGAAAATATGACTTTAAAACTATAATTCCTGCAAAATCAGCATCCGGTCAGATTGCTGGTCCAGATGTGCACACCAAGTTTGGTGAGTTTTCACGCATGGCAAGGACTTCAAAAGTGCACTCGGAGAGGAAGACAAGGGAAAAAGAAAAAAATCAGAGCGAATAGGGCCTTCACACCAGTTGATGCAGGGGCCATAAATAACCATATAAGTGATTAATTTAGAATCAGAAGACTTTCCAACTTGTGACAAAAATGTGTGACCACCTTGAAAGTTTTGATTAAAAAAGTTGCTGTGTTTAAAATTAAGGTTTCAAATCATGTTAAACTCGGCAACATTCTCTGACCTACTAAAGTGCGTAGTACCAAAGCAGCTGAACAGCTGAACATTGCTGTTTGTCCGTGTTGCAGTGTACAGAATATTAACGTAAATGCAGCGGAATCAAACCACTCAATCCTTTTTGGAAGAGTGAATGATAAATCACTGATAAAGTGCACTTTTAGGAGGGTTTTTATATGTTACAGCATTTGAGAAGTTATATGCGAACTGTGGCTGTGTCATCAAGACTAAAAAAGCTCAGAAAATGTTTTCAGTCTTTACTCCTTTTTCTTTACTCCATAACATTTTGTTCACATGTTCTCTGCCACTGTTTTTTATCATATGTAATATGAGAAAAGGGGAAACTCTACATTTGCTTTACACAGACTTTCTTTACTTTAAGTGCTTAAAATTCTAAATTATTACGTAGGAATTCAGAATATCAGAGACAGAAAGACCTGTTAAGTTAACTAATTGAATCTAACAAGTTTATAGGATGTTTTTGGTCTTTGTATTGTAGAGATGTGTGTACACATGTCTGGCTTGACTATCTTACAGTTTGTGCAGCATAACATTAATACACACATAACCCAAAGGATGCTTAGATATATATAACCATACTCTTACAGTGTGTTTTATGTAGATAATTCTTTCATCCTTGAGTAGAACATGAGATGTGCTGTCACTTCTCCCCCCTGAAATTGGCTGCTCCTCAGGATGGTTTATGAAGATAGTTGGTGTTATATGAGCACAGGTGGCCTCCATTATGACACCCACACTGTTGAGGTAAACATGACATCACATTTAAAGATCAAAGGGAACGAAAAGACATGCCACGCGCTGTCGCAGCCCACTGTACGTCACAGAAGTGAAGTAATGTAATGTCGTACTGGCAAATGTCAGACTGACGGATTAAACGCTATACATAAACGAAATTAACCCGGAATTACACTGAACGCTGGAAGAGAAAGAAGTAGTTAGTAAATAAAGTAACTTACATGTTTCGTTCACGTTTCCCAAAGCTTGTTTTCCTTCAAAAGTTAGCTGTAGGCGACTGGACTAGCTTGAGTTAAAGTTTGAAGAGGAAAAATCCAGGTATTTATTTAGCCCTTGAATCCGCTCCTGTCAACTGAGAGGGATATATGAGTTCAGACATGACAAACTCAAGGCCCGTGGCCGACAAAACATATATTGTTTTGTCTAATATTAGTGGCCCGGTGGTAAAATGGCACATGTACCAGTTGTACTACAAGTCCCATAATGCACTGCTGTAGACGCTGGGCAAATCAAGACCTGAGAGCACCAATCAACCCCTCTTCCCACTTCTCATTGGTTCAGCACTAATATGTTGGGTTTTTTTTACCTGAAATAACACTGATTTGTTCATATTTTAAATATTCTCATTTTGCTTGAAGGTAATGGTTATATATATATTTGAAATGGTTTGTTTAAACATGTCTGGCTGTTTATTTCATATGTTTGATTAAAACATAAGTCAGGTTTAGACTATATGCTATAACTCCCTCCACCAACATCTCCTTTCCAGTGAAAAGATCAAGATTATACAGAGCATAAAAGAATAAATACAAATTAAGATAGTTTCTTCGAATAAAATGTTTAGATCAGAGGATTAAAACATAACATTTTATGTGCATTGATTTCTTTTTTTTGTCCACTAGATGGAGACAGACATTTCTAGACACCCTGGCACATAATGCTTGTTTGTTCGTTTTAAAGGTCTCATTGAGATTTTCCCTCATGGCAAGAAAACAAATATATGACTCTGGTTGACACATGATACGGATACTGAAGCATAGCTTGATAAGCACCAGTATACACTGCCATATCACATATTTATAATCCAATCTTTGAAAATGTGAGGGCACTAATTGCCTTTGATTACCACAGTGACATGACCTGACCTCATGAAAACATTTGAGGGAGTTATTGTTTTTGGTACCATGCTTGATTTCTCACCTCTGATCATGAAGATGAGTCATTCTGCACCATATGGAGATCAGGTTACATTGCAGCAGATTTACATATCTAGCAGTTAGGAGGAGGGTGAGGAGAGGGACTTGGGAAACATAATGGGAATTTGACTTAATTATCTGGAGAGGATATGGTTTCAGTTTGGGGCATATGTGCAGCAAGAGAATATCAGCTCTGAATTCAGGACAGGATTGGATGACCAAACTGACAGCAGGTTAACATTGATACTGTCCACTGACTGGAGCTACATGGCAGCTATTAATCACCCATAATTCTACAGTATAATCATCTATTATCTTATTAGCTGGAAAATAAAACCTGCAACTGAATTTACTGTTTTCACTGTTTTAACTCACAGAGGCATGTGGTTTTACTGTCATAGCAAATGTGTTTATTTTTACATGCACAAGGCATAAAGATAAGGTCAATCTGTCTACATTATCCATCTTTCTAATATTTCAACTAATCAATCAATCCTTAGACTGTGTAGCCTAGTTGTCATGTGATCACAGTAAATAGCAGTGGGCAGTGTTGCAGTGATGTGATGTGTCCCGTGATCCTCTCTGGCAACTGATCAGGGAGTCGCCTGCTGTTCCCTCCCACACCAGTGCAACAAACAAAGGCACAAACACAAGAAGCCTGACTGTGAGAGCGCGTGAACCCAAACTGCCCCCCCTCCATGCCCACAGGAAAAACAGAGGAGTTCTGGTGATTCACAGGAGCTGGTCTGAAAGTCAGTGTGGAAAGGCAACATTATAAAACACCTCATGCACATTATAGTATTATAATGAGACTATGCAATACTGATGAACAGACAGTTGTAGACATACGTACACTGTAACCAAGGAAGTCTCAATTTAAAGTAACTCATGATAATTTGCTGTTCAAAGTTGCTTGAACTTCAATATTATGTGAAGCAAGCAAACACAAATTCTTCCCTGTCTGTACTATTTAAATTTAAATTAAATTATTTATTGTTTATTTAAAAGTTTGCCCATTTTTAAGTCATTGTATACTGTATATGTATTGTTTTTTAAGTTGTTGAACATCAACATTATAAACTCACACACACATGCAGAAAGGCCCTTGTTTCAACTCAGCAACAGCACTAACCACTACACCACCGTGTGTCCTATCAATGGATTAATTGACAGAAAATAACCAAGAGTAACATGCATTTAAACATGCATTACTGTATGTCAACACTCTATACTAGTGACAATACCCTGTTGACAACACAAGTTCTGTAATATAAATAAATAAATTGTACACCTGTGAGAATGTCCTGAATAAAAAATATTGAATCAGTAGCTAGTGACTAAAATACATATGGAAGTATAATAAAGAATAGTTATAGTGGGGATGTGTGGACTCAGTATTCACACGAATTAGCAGGTATTTTGTTATTGTGATGGATTCATGTTTTTAAGTAAAATGTCAAAGATTGTATAGTTTCAGTTTCTTAAAAATGTAAATTTGATTGCTTACAAAAACGATGCCATTTTGTCACAACTCTATTTCATTTTATAGACAAACTATTAAACGGTAATGAGAATCATCAAACGTGCAACAACTTCCATTAAGGACACTGAGGTCATGTCCTTTGAGTAGAGTTTACACTTCAGTCATATCAGTCTGGGACATCTCTCCAGGTCACTGTGCCTCAGGTGTACACTGTAGACAACATCCCACATTTTGAAAATAAATATGAATCAGTAAAATGTAGGCAGGTTTAAAAGCATCTGTGTACGATCACAGAGTTGATGAAGAGCCCATAAGAGCTCCTCAACAAAATCAGCAGCCCTTTAAACTAAATGCACTGTATTTAAATGGTTTCATCATCTCCAACTCACACAGTGTGTTTTGTGTGATTACATTAAGTATCTTCAATCAACCACTCAATCTTTGTTTATTTGTTGTTAGTGTAATTCAGTGAGCGTCAGGTATGATTAATACATCAATAACTGAGCAGACTTGACTGCTGGATGTAGGTGTATAAAATATAAACAACATAAGACATACATAGTAGATCTGAGAGCTGAATCTTAACAGTGATAATAAACCAGAGTGAAAGTAAGTAGAAATTAGTGTAAAATGTGAACTTAGACATAACTAATAACAGCAGCAGCTGCTGCAATAAAATAATCACAACAAATTAAAATAAATGAGGCAAAGAAAATATAATGTATGATTGATGGTGTGTATTCTGCCTTTTTCATCCCTTATTTTGTCTTCGAGATTTGATGATAGCTTGTGCTTGATGATTTAAACTTGTTTACTTGACTTCTGCTTTTGGTGTTGCACTATTTGTTTTTACTTGAATTTCTTATGTTATTGACCCCATTATAAAGCATCCGAAAAGGGCTATTCACACTATTATTGTTGTATAATATTATCAGAGGTGGATAGAGTACTGAAATGTTCTACTCAAGTAAAAGTACTTGACTAGTAAAAATTACTTAGTAACTTTTTTTAACAAGGTTGTGGTTATTTCCTGTGTTGTGCAAAAAGGGGCAACAAATCTCACATTAACTGTTTTTCCTGTCCTCATCTTTGATTCACCTGTCCTCATCATTCATTGTCAAAGATTCCGATGCATTTGTTTTTATTTAAAAAAAACAAAAAACAAGAACTAAAGACACAATAAATAAAAGTTCATATTCGGGCCAACCATTAAAACTTTTAAACATGACTTTAAAAAGCACAAGTACAGAAAAAACCTACTCAATTACAGTAAAGCGAGTAATTAATTACTTTCCACCTGTGATAATATTATTATACATTTAATATTATATGAATAAAAGGTGAGATAAATAGGCTTTTTAGACATGGTAAAATTACAGCCCGGGCTAGTGATATTATACGCTGTAATCAACATCGTCCTCGTGTATGTCGAGGGACTTCTTCGCTCGTGGGTCCCAGGTGAGTCCTGAACAGAACACCCACCCTTAATCACCTCAGAGCGCGCGCACGCAGATGGGCGGGGCAACGTCGAGACACCAGGCAGCGTGTGCGCGCAGCCCTGTGAGCTTGTTTCCACGCGCGCGCTTGTGTGTGCGTGTGCGCGCGCGCGTGAGTGTGGATGTTGTGGTCGGTCGGCATCGTTGCATGGTGTTTGATGTTCAAGTGGAGGAAGAGAGGACTTGCTACATAGGAGCGTTCAGCGGCTTCAGGGGGAAAAGATCCAGCGACACAGCAGGCGACATCATGGGCAAAGTGCAGGGAGGGATGAAATGCGTGAAATATCTGCTCTTCGTTTTCAACTTCATCTTCTGGGTAAGTCCCCGTGCACGCAACTTGATCACATTTGTGATTGTGTATTTGTTTATTGTTCTGCTTCTGTGTGGGGAAACGTGTGAGTGTTGTGTGTAAGATGTCCAGCAGACTGCAGGCTAACACTGTCGTTGTCGTTATGGCTTTTAGGATAATTTGACCTGGTTTCTTTATTCACTGGAGAACCGGGAGTGGTGCTGATTTTCTCACCAACCTCTGTCTCCCTCTCAATTTAATTCAATTCAAAGGGGCTTCTTTATTGGCATTCTGTAGTAAAATATTATCGATAAAGATCATGTGCAGTCTGTTTACCTTACATGGTAATTACACTTGAACTGTAAACTGTAAAACAATACAATATACTACAAAGATAAAAAAAATGTAATGGTCCAAAATGCTGTTGCATGACTCTCTCTCCCTCTTTCTCATTGTAAATAAATCAGTCATCTTCATTTCCTCGAGGCCCATTAAACAGCTCTGAAAGCACAGCCAACCACCAATGAAATGTATTTTAATGATTAATGAGTGTGTCTAATAAGAGTCAGTGTAACAGTGATATGATTCGTGTGCTGTGTTGTGTTCACACTGACTGCAGCACAGACAGTACAGAGCTGCAGTGTGCTGTGACTTTTCCAACACACCCACTGTTCAGATGCTCTCTCATGATTTTTGGCGTTGTGCTGTGACTTATCCACTGTGGGCCCGGGACATAAACACACCACCAGGTTATTATACAGCACGATACAAAGCTCCCACAATAAGTTCTGGGGGAAAATCTTTACAATGTTCCTGTGAGTGAGTTGGGAAAGCTGACTGTAGCCTGCCACCATACAGTCCTAGTGGTTTCTTTTTGAAGTGCCACAAGGGGGAGCTGAAATCTGAAAGTTTACAGATATGAACTAAATTAAGTTGTGTTTTGCATTTTTTGTGCCATGCCAGGTCTGGTCTATGTGTGAAGCACTGACTTGATCAGTTTTGAGTTGATGGTGGAAGGTTTTGTTTGGTGTGTGCATCTCCTCAGATAAGGTTACCCGTGGCCCCAGCTGCAGCAGAGGCTGCTTTGTTTATTTATTTTGTATTTATTTTATTTTTTTCTTGTGACTTGTCCTGTTATCGTCTGTCCACACATATGGAAAACATAGTTTGCAGTGGCACTTATTTTGAAAATGTGATTTACGTTCATCAGCAAACTAACTTATCATTTGCTCCAAATGCAGACTGGAATGAAGGATTATTGCAAAATGATACAGTATACACAGATTTAAGTGGCTGCACTGACTCATTTGTGCGCCGTTAAATGATCGCTTGTGTCACCCAATCAGACAGCGGCGTCTTTGTCCGCACAATTTTGGGACTGAAAGCAGAGCTGTTGTGGTTGCAGCTCAGCTGGGTCTATACAGTACGCTGTCATTTTGGGGTTCAAAGCCAACCAAGCAGCCAATGCCAGTGTGAATTACATCACTCAGGCACTGTGAGGCTGGCACAGCCTGTGGCTGAAATGCACCATGGGAGATGGACTGCTGGTACGAGCTTCAGTCATGATACTTTGATGGGCCGTACAAAGTGTTCTGTTCAGTTTTCAGCTGATATTTAAACCCTTAAACCCGAACAGATAAACAAAGGAGAACTAGGATCATTTATTAACTGACAAACAGCCTAACACTTATGAGCAGAGAGGTCCGCCTCGTTGTGGAGTTCTAGCTCCTGATTGGGTGAAGTCTTTACAGGAGTTTCTCCTGCATTTCCTATCAAAACCCTGAGATGGATAGATCTGTGATAGTTGTTAGAATATGGAGCTATTCAGGAAACATTTTCACTGAAGTATTTTACTGACAGCAGCTTTAAATATCTTTAAAAGATATTCTCAGCCTGCAATGATGTTGTGACAAACTAATCTGGCACATCTCACCCGACGTTCTATATTTAATCTTAGTAGATGCATGAAAAAGAGGTTTATTACATGATATTATTAAAACACAGCTCTTACTC
This sequence comes from Solea senegalensis, assembly GCF_019176455.1. Classification (NCBI taxonomy): domain Eukaryota; kingdom Metazoa; phylum Chordata; class Actinopteri; order Pleuronectiformes; family Soleidae; genus Solea; species Solea senegalensis. The sequence continues at coordinate 16,243,855 of NC_058024.1, read as the reverse complement.
AGCTCTGTTTGAGAGTCTGAAGAAGCCTGAAGATAACGGATGTTCTTCCCTTTTTTTTTTTCCCTTTTTTTCTTTGAAAAACCATTACTCACTCATTAGCATTTCTGGTTTGCTTAGAATGAACTGGAGGGGGAAAAAAACAGGCAGTGAGTACCAGTAGCCACTTTAGTGATGAGACAAAGATGAGAGTGATGCCTGCAGAATCTCAATTAACTGAAGAGTCAGAAAACAAAAAAACACATGAATCTCAGTCTAACTGCGAGGTGATTGAATCATAAGCCTTAACCCGGGAAAGTTGCACTGTTATTGTGATGAAGAAGATTGTGATGATGACATGAGTATTGTTTTTATCATCCCTCAGCTGTCAGGCTTGTTGGTGCTGGCTGTGGGACTTTGGCTCAGGTTTGACCCAGAAATAGTGGAGCTCCTGACAGAGGATGGCGCCCCTGACACCTTCTTCATAGGTATGTCACGATTTCTGCAGCTGTCCAATCACACGTCACTTTACATCTATAAGTCACTCCTTATTTAGTTACGTAATTTATACTCTACTCTTTGACTGAGTATGTGGCATTACTGTAGCACTGACATACCAGTAAAAAACATTCAACACAAATCATAAATTGTCACGACTTTAAAGAGTTTATTATATTATATTATAAGTCATCTTAAAACTGTAGGCCGTGAACACACACAGACCTGTGGTTATAGCCTTAATATAACCATATTTCAATGTCATAGGGCTCGTTACACAAGACAAAATGCACTGAATGCTCAAACCCAATTGCTTGAGTTCTACGATGCTGCTCGATCATAAAGAGGAAAGCGTTTTCCCTTTCAAATCTTGGGACATTTCAGGCAAAAAGCATCAGACCATTACTGAAATGCACCATTAGTGTTAGTGCTCTGTTTTTTCTGGGCTGTGGAGAGACTGGTTGATGTTCATGTACACAGCGATCCCCTGGAGTTATGCGGATCGATCGATCAAATGGTGACAAATGGTTCCAGCTGATTAATGAACTTTTGCTGCGATATCTTGAAGCCACTTTGTGCTCAACGTCTCGCAGGGCTTCTACAACCCAGTGGATGATTAAAACATACAGTTCAAACAACAAGACAAACAGTCCTCAGTGCGTACTCGTGTAGCTGGACTCAATACAATAGACGCCTCTCTCTCTCTCTGTCTCTCTCCCGCTCCCTGTGTGTGTGTCTCTCTCACTTTATGTGTGTGGCTCTGTCACTCTGTGTAGGAGTAGATAATTATAATGAGGCCTATTCTTGTTACTGGACTAACTTCTATTTAGACGGTGACCTAAAATGGTGATCTGACTTCTTCATTGCTCTGCTGTGCTTTCATGGAAGTGGCTGCTTCACTCAGGACATGAGTGACAGGTTGACAAGACTCTGACAGGACTCTGTCTACCTTCTGCAACGATCATTTTATCATGCAGTGGGAAAAAGAACAAGCACAGAGTCCACCATGCAAGACACGACTGGAAACCATACAGTACAAGAGCATTAGCTCACGTTCTCAATGGTATCTCTTTATGTAAATTATAATATGTGAGATCATTTTCTTTTCCGTTTACATGCAAATATCAACCTCCCTCTTAAAGTTAAATGCACATTCAGTCACACCCTGTGCCTGAATATAATAAACAATGAAACAATAAAACAACAATGATAGCATATTATATATTGATGTGATGTTAACGCATTGTTGCAAACACACTGAACTACTATAGACTCACGTTAGAACAATATGTTTTGACCAACATTAAAACAATTAAACCATTTTCAAATGAGTTGACACATTGCTGATAAAAGACTATCAGCTCCACTCTGTGTTTCTCAGAATAGCAGTGTTTAGATCTGGCCTCATTCCCATGCTGCACACAGGAAGTGATGTGTTTTATATCCAGACTAGGGACGGGGGGAAAATCGATACAGTCAAATATTACAATATTTTGTGTGGTAATATTATATCGCGTTTGAGACACCAAGTATCATTTTTTAACTGATCTTACTAATAAACATTAAACATTTTGTGGATTAGCGCAAAAAAGTGAATTGACATTTGCCAAGCGCTCAGTCTCACTAGAGCTTGTTATGTCCCAGCTCGTTAAAATGAAGTAACGTAAAACCAAGGTGGCATGTGGTAAAAAAAGAATTTATTTTACACAGGAGTTGATAATAATTTACAAAAAGGCAAACAGAAAAGGGCAGAGGATGTGGTACAAAATGAAACTCCACTTGAAAATAACTAAGGTTCACTTGACAACAAAAACCCACAAATTACAAGGGGGAACAGCATCTCTAAGCCTAGTGTCTCTAAACACAACAAATGAATCCTACGTGTAGACAGAATCAGTTTTTAAGGTCTACGGCCCTAAGCCCAATTTCTTGTAAGCCCAACTTTCAATAATACACCACTCAGCATTACTTGAGACTAGACTAGACTAGACTCAAACACAAGGTCACAATTCACAATGCAGCATGAGGCGCTCTGGCTCTCAGAGGCGCCCAGTGTGGACTGGGAGCCAGCTTCTTGTACTCTTCCGGTGGGCGTGAGGCAATTTCTGGTTCCGTGGCCGCACCAATCGCTGTCCGGTCCTCCTGAGACTCCGCCCATCTGCTCCAGTGGTATGTGAGGAACCACACAGACCAATTTGCATACTCAACTCAGGTTAGTTAAGGAGGACAACGTTCAACAACAGCCGTAACAAGCTGTTGTGCGAGTATATCACAATGTATGATTTTGCAAATACTCGTTACTTAAATACCGTGACGATGACATTTTTCACATCGAGTGAGGAAAAACTCTCTTCTTGAGGAGAAGAGTCACAGAGGAAGGATCCCTCTGCCTGGACGGTCAAACATGCAGTCGGTGTCGCATGTACAGACACAAGTTCAGCAGATTACAAAAAAAATATCAAATATACAGAGAGGAAATAGGAGAAGATTAGAGAGCAGGAGCATTTCCAAACCTAATTGCATAAATGACAATTATTATCATCACTATTATCTTCATCATCACATCCAGGGTATGACGACATGACATAAGAGTGTGAAGTTTCAGAAGTGAATTTTACTGCTCAAAAACCTGGATGTTTAGCAGTTTGACAGGATAAAGGCTTCCGCTGCTGTATACACACAAATACTCCCTCATTCAGGTCTGATACTATTGCATGTTAGCAGCATACACATAATCTGACTACATCGTCTCTGTGTATGAAGACCAAACAAAGGCAGAATGAAAAAAAAAAAAGCCTTTTGTATTGTTGGCAACAAGAGAAGGCTGCAGGAGACGATCGACTACAACTGATCCGTTTATCTACATACAGAACAGTATGTATGTGATGGATCCCCCGCAGGATCGATGTTTTTACAATATTATCCTGAGCAGAATGTCAGATCACTGCTGTTACCATGCACCTTTAGCAGGGACACTAAACAGACTGATGCCATAACAAAGACCAAGAGGCAGCATTCCCTAATGGTGATTCACTTTCCATTCTGTCACCTTTGTTGCCCTGTGTTTCCTCAAGTAACATCACAGGCAGTGTGCGCAAAATGGAGACGCTGAAGATAAGCGATGCAGACGCATACATGGCCAGCCGTTATTAACCAGCAGCTTGAACAAAGTCGAAGAGCACTTGGCAGTCGTCTGCTAGATAGCAGTGGTTTTTACCAGGAGGAAGCCGTATTAAAGTGATGGAAAACATCAACAGCTTCTGTGTGCTCACAGTCTCAGCTGTCTTGGCCCATTATATTTTCCTTCCTTTGAGCCAGACACCCAGATTTGAAGCAGCGCATCCCTTTCCTCCATTTCCCTTCAGCGTCTTTACCTCCTCTTTTGTTCAGCAGCAGCAAAAACAACAGCTTGCATTTTTCCCATGTGGATTAATTAAAATGCTGCAGTGGTTGATGTCTGTGTCACTGATTAGGCCCTTAGCACGGACCTCAGAGACAGGTCCAGTGTTTAGTTACAGTCTAAAGGGCTCTGTAGTGAGGACTGGGAGCAGCGAAGCAGACCGGGGAGGTGACGCCATTGAGGCACACGGAGGAAAAGAGGATGTGAGGTCTACTTCTGCAGCAATCAAACCCACAACAAATTTATTTGCCTTGTGTGTTTTTTTCACCCACAGATTGCATCTGTTTTCCAGCTTTATAAAACTAATTTATTAGATGAGTAATCTGGAAGTCTTGTCTCTCAGTAGACTCTCCAACTCCATTTCCACTTAATTCAGATGGATCATGGTGCAACACAGCGTTTGCCCATACCTCTGAGACATGTGGTTGTATTTCCAGTTTCTGCTCTTTATCAGTGGTATCAGCTGTTGGACTCACTCAACAAGCAATGATCCATCTTCAAATGACTATTGTTACATCTCAACCGATTAACTGTACTTAACTGTACTGTCTAATGGGGACACAACAAAATAAATAAATCAGTTTATTTATAAAGCATATTTCAACACAAGCAGGGTCATTGTATTTGCCGTGCAATTAAAGGACACAATGAATGCATTTCTTTTTGCTTTGCCTTTTAGTTAAGTTGCCTTTATTTATTTAGTTATCAGTCGTTACAATACGTTTAAAATGACACATCATCAACATAATAACGGTAACAAAGTCTAAAGAGTCTTTCAACCTGAAAGAAAACAAACGTGAATTTCACCTTTTAGATGTTATATTGTATTTAATAAGTCTGTATATCATTAGATTTATACAGTAATCAGCGGCTGCAGAGAATGAGACGCTGATAAAGCGTGGGAGGAAATTCACAAGGCTTTAGGCTTATAAGGAGTTTTCGACCTACACATATTCTGGTACTCAAACACAACAACAGTCCTTTTATGAACTGAGCATCATGGACAGTGACGGCTGTTGGGTTGTACTGCCATCTTTGGTTGAAACTGTGAACTGCAGTCATTCGATTTTTGTCTTTTCCTCTTTTCAGCCGTGTACATCCTCCTTGGTGCAGGAGGCCTGATGATGATTGTTGGGTTCTTCGGTTGTTTCGGGGCTGTGCGCGAGTCACAGTGTCTTCTTGCATCGGTGAGTTTGAATTCATAGCTATATTTTGTAACCTATCATACAAAGAATAACTTAACTGATATAACTGTTATTTCCAGTTATTTGTCAGTACAATCAATAGTATTTAATCAATGTTAAGTTGTATATCCATGTCCAAGTAACTTTGAGATAAGATAAGAAATATGAAATGCATCACCAACATGATAAGTAAAGTAAATGAAACCATCTCTTATTTCTACATGTTCTGTTCTGTTGTGCAGTTCTTCGCATGCCTCCTCATTATCTTTGGAGCAGAGATTGCCGCCGGTGTGTTTGGATTCTTAAACAAAGAGCAGGTACAGAGTGGTTGAACTTTCGTTTTTATCAGATCATAGCATGTGTTCAAAACCAGATGTAACTGATTCTTCATCTTTTCTCACTCTCAGATCGTTGAGGAGGTCCAGAAGTTTTATAGCAGCTCCATTGCCGATGTGCCCAGTTCCAGCAACTATACCATTGCAGACACTTACCACAGAACTGTGAGTGAAATGTTCAGTAACCTGCGTCATACACAGTAGTTGTCCCTCCGTGTTAACTCTTTTATTCACCTACAGTTGAACTGCTGTGGAGGTTCCACGTCGGACGTGTCCAATGACATGTGTGCAGACTTCCCAACAGAAACCCAGGTAAACCCTTGTAGTTTCTGTAACACCTTAGGCCCACATGGTGGCAGTATAGGCCGTGCTGTACAATTTAGCACTCTGACTAAGTCAGCAGGATTGTTGTGTTCCGTGGTGTCGGTGATAATGATGGTGTGAATGTGAATGTTAATGCTTTGGTTGCTTCTACAGGACTGCCTCTCTGCAATAACAGACTTCCTCAATGAAAAGCTGCATATCATTGGATACACTGGGATTGGGATTGCGGGCGTCATGGTGAGAGTTTACAAAATCCAGAACATGTGTCACATGAAATGAAATGATGAGCTTATGGTTTTCCTCCGCGTGTGTTTTCAGGTCATAGGAATGATCTTCAGTATGGTGTTGTGTTGTGCCATCAGGAACAGCAGGGAGGTTATATAGCTGGTGAGTTGAACGCTCCCCCCGTCCCCTCCCTACCACACACACACACACCCACACACCTTAAAGCCCACAAGCCAGACTACGTCAAGAATCATGATCGACCAATCAGAGGGGTTTCAGATGAGTCTGGGGAGACTGAACCCCCCCCCACCCCTGAATTGAAAGCAAAAGTTCAAACAGTTCAGAAGCGACCTTCAGATTACCGATCAGATTTGATGGTTCACATTCATGAATACAAGTGTCTTGCATCTGTATCATTCTGTAACAACAGAAAACATCAGATAAGTTATGATGATGTCCCTTTTTTGATCCCCCTGTAGAGGAAACTCACGAATGGAAGCGATCACAGCAAATTTTGTTGTTTGATTTTTGCAGTGCTTCTGCGGCGCAGGTCCAAGACGACGTGTGTAAAGGCAAAACGCAGCATGGATTCTGATATGACCACATATTGTAAATATCTGATCTGGGACCACATACTGAAGTGACAAAAATGTGATCTGAAAATCAGATCTAAGTCGCATCACCCAAAAAAGTTGGATCTGAGTCACTTTGAACTGGTAATCTGAACGTATCCCAACAATCCCTTGTCCTAACTAATTTATACCATCTCTAGTGTCTTGACTTCCTTAATCATACATCGGTTTCATGGTTTGTGTGTCAAGACACAAAATTACAAAGCTTTCGGCAGCAAGCGTGTGGTCACAGGATTGCTGTAGCTGTGGACTAATATACGCTGTCATTTTTGGGGGGGACGCCCTCTTAACTCAGGGCCCCGGATAGTTGCCTACATTGTTGTAATTCCCCTGCAGCCAGTCTGTATATAGGAAGGGAAATACCTAGTGTATGTATATCACAACTATTAAGTTTTCCAACACATCCCAGTTTACCACATTCAACACAGTGGATCGTCATCGGCACACCTTCTGGACCCCACTCGCACCAAAATGCTGATTTGTTTCTCTCCATTCTTTTTCCATAACACATGCTCCACTTTTGGCACGACTCTGTGACATTCCCTGGTTATAGCATCCTTTTGTTCCACTGCCAGGCGCTGCTGCACTGCAGCCACACCATGATACACAAGGCCTTCTTTGACACAGGAATGTTGTGACTGAGGAGTATTTGCTGTAAATATGGACTCCTGCTCTTAACATTATTTATTCTGTGCCCTCTGTATGCATTTCTCTGTAATGTGAAGGCCACACGTCTTCAAACCCTGTGTGCTTAAATGTTTTGAGGACAACCTTTGCAGATTGAATTTCCATTATGTGCCTATTTAGTCACACGTACAGCTACTGAACTATTTATGTCTCCCTTGCCCTGTACATAAAAACTGTGCTTGCTCCCTGTCACCAATCTAAAGTATTGCTACTTTGAAGCACAATAGTGGAAGTTTAGATATGATATCAACCCAAAGGGTTAGGGAGGTCTGATGATAAACTGTACATTTTTTAAACTTAAAGTAAAAGGTAATGAGTTAACACCTTCTCCCAAGCTCCTCTAGAGCACGCGTGAACTGTAACAGTGAGTTAGTTTGCATTTTGTGTGGATTTGAATCTTGTTGGTGTGCCAATAAGATGTGAATTTTAGAGTAACATTGCTTATGTCATACTGTTTAACATAATACAAATAAAAAAACGTGGGTGCTTTTACTTTATGTGTTTGGCTGTTTTCTGTCTCCTGCCTTTGAAGTGTCTCCCTTTGTAGCACACACACACCCGGCTGTGCACAGCTATTCTTCTTACCATGCTGCACTGATTTATGTTAATTTGGAGAGCCTGAACAAAGCATTATCCCTAACCACAATTCAAACTTTAGCTCTAAACTTAACCAGTTCCTCAAAAATGAGGTTCTGCTTCAAGAGGACCAGGTTTCGGTCCCCAAGGTCAGTGTTTATGCCAGTGTTTAACCACAGAGAACAGCACCAGAAATAAGTCATAGCAACAACAGTAAACTACAATTACATCATAACTGCAGATTCTTAATACTGACAACTGGCAGGATTTATATTAATTACTCTCATTTAACTTTTCAGGGTTTTTTTCCTGCCAAAGATAACCATTAACAAAACCAAACAAAGCAGGTTTGACTGGACTATAAAATAAAATGAAAATTGATTTGAGAAGCAGTCACTTTGATAATAGTGTGATATAAACAAGAGATCCAAAAAAAGAGTAGCTGGCCATGAGTTAAATATAATCAGGAGGATAACTATTGTATATCACATACAGTATTAGGCAGTGGTTTAAATTCACCACTGGGTGGGGCTGTTGTCTCCAGCAACTGTTATTTGTCCCATGAAACAAAAATAATAAAAACAGTTATTTATTTGCTGACTTCATTTTCCAGTACATTGAGTGTTTAAATATGATTATGATGAAGAGCAAAATGAAACATACATTATTCCTGTATTGCTGCTACTAAAAGGCATGACACTGTTTGTGGGTCAAGTGGCTGTGCATTTCCTCGTTTGTTTTATCAACTAAGGACCCCTACAAGTTAAAAATATATATATATTTTTTAAACGTGGAATAATTTCACAAAAAACCTGTAGACTAGAAAGTAATCTATTTAGACCATTATTGTCCGATTCAGGGGGAAAACTTATTTTGTGACTGATCAGTATGTAGAAATAATACTATACAACCACAGGAAAGTGACAGTAAAATCCTGTCATTAGAAATTCAACATAATTATAAATAACATTCTCATAAAATCATCTGTCCACACATTCCCATTCTGAAGGACCTATTTTATTATGTTTATTTGTGCCATTATGACATTGTAACAAATTATTTATAATAATGTGGCTAAAATAAAATAAATAAAGTGTAAGCCTATATGGTTACTGTGTTAGTAACCATTCAGTCAATGATTCATGAACACAGAATAAGTACATTTCAAATTTTAATGAATATATATTTATATGGATAGTATGTACAAAAAGACAACCACAAAATACAGTCACAGTCATTTTTTACAATTATAATAATAATGCTTGACCAAAAGCATCGTTTCATCACAGATAAATGCCCAATAATAATAATAAACGCAGAAACCAAAAAAAAAAAAAACAACTACTGGTGGGTAGTCAGTCGCATGTTTAAGTCTACACTGATGGTAAGTGATAAATAGATAATTGCGTCAAGTTTCTGCAGATGTTAAGATACAAAGACTTCTTTTATAAACTACTCAACAACAGTAGGGCTAAGGTCAAGTATTCAACAGGACACTGTTCATGGTTTTCACAAACCGTATGGTCCCACATCACACGGAAGGCTCTTGCTCAGTCATATTAAACAGGTAAACGAATGCAAGTAAAAAGGAAAACAAAGGAAAACATAAAAACAGATCCATTTGCAAGGCCTCATTGAGTCTGTAATATGAAGCATTTGTTTAAATGCAAAGGTTATGTAACATAAGACAGCCATAGAAAAAAAAAACATACAAAACTAACACTGCAACCTATTGTATTCAACAAATTCATCCAACACATACAAAATATGTGATGGAAGAAGTCACATAAACATGTACAGTTCTTTGATGAAGTGAGCGTCCCCTCCCTCACAGAGGGAAACTGAACGGGACAGTCTCAGGACAAAGAATGAATAATACTGCTACTCTCAGTCCCTCATCACAGTAAGGCTAACAGCTCAAGCAAACATTGGCCACGGCCTACTGAACAAGTTGTAAAAGTATTTAAGTGCAACATAGTGTCAGACCATACACAAGATTACATTTGAGGCCCTCACACCTTTTTGACTTTGTCAAACAGGATTATATGCATGGTGTTTTGTTTTTTTGATTTGCTATGAATTGGTGGTTTTCAGCTGCCACTTGTTGCGTCCTCTGAACCCAGAAGGTCCTATGCATAGCTAGTAAACCATTATGGTTTGTTTATGCTGACAGGAGGCTCAGAGGAGAGTTGTCCAGGATATATTCTCCAACTCCAATAAAGTACATAACCTGAGCAATTCCAAAGAGAGGAGCGATAACCAGAGCCCGGCAGCCTGCACCTTTAAGGAATGCAGACGGTCCCTCCTTCTGCATGATTTTACTGCAGACACAGAGGACATGGTTTAATAACACACATTTGCAGAAGGGAGAGGGGGGGTGGCATTTTTGTGTAACATATGTCATGTTATGTAATAATGACTGTCTTACCTTATGCAATCCCCAACACCCTTGTATGCCTCCTCACTAGTACCTTTGTTCAGAGACTGAAGTCTTGTCTTCACCACTGGAAAATAAAAAAGATAAGACAGAAATTTAGATAAGGTTTCAGGAACACAGTGATTCTACTAAGCCCACAAATGTGAAACTCACCATCACAAGGGTTAACAGCCACTGCCGCAGTAGATCCTGCTCCACAGCCAGCAAGGAAAGCCCAATAGAAAGGTGAGGACTCCTCAGGACTTGGTTTGCCCAAGCGATTCAGGTTAGCAAACAATGGGAAGTACACAATGGAAAAGGGAACATCCCTGAAAGAAATTACACAAAGAGTTGTTTCAGCCTGGAACCCAGACCCTGAGTAACTGGTCTCACAAGTTCACACTAACTTCCTCGTCTTTACCTCATCAATGTTGCCCCTAGGCCTCTGTAGAGCCCCTGGATTCCCTTGGTTTGAAGCAGTTCCTTAGCGATCTGCGTGGCTGACACAGCTCGTGGTGGAGCTGACACCACCATGCCGGAGTTATAGGAGCGGCTGAGCATCGTGTTGGTGGTCGTCACAAGCTTTGTGGAAGACATCATGACTGGTTTTTGGTGTTGGGCCACTTTGAACAAAGGGGGAAAAGAAATTAATAAAAAAAATACATTAATATAAACAGTAATACTGGGGTCAGGGTTGGCTGAGCTGAGTAACTCGTCTTATGTTGATATTATGAAGTAAAGCTTATAGTCCACTCACCAAGCCTGCCTGCATCTTGTAGCTGTATCTTGAGCATTTCCATGGGAGTTGTGACAATGACCTGACACATGCCTGCACCACAACCAGCCATCATCTCTTTGAACACCGTCAGTCCCTTCCTGTTACATTGAAGATAAATACTTAGTAAAATACACACTGGGTTGTACTTTCATTAAATTGTTTTGCAATTTGCTTTTACTCACCCAGTATTTGCAAGGTGATGGCGAAAGAAGTCATTAGCAGCAAGCTTTATTGCTTTCTCTGGGGTAACCAGTGTCAGATTTACGGCTGCGCCTGAGAAAAAACAAATGCACAGTTAGCACTGGTGTCACAATCTTGTGTTTTATTTAAAAAAAAAAAAAATTACATCAGAATAATAAATCCATTTTACACACATAATATATATAAGATCAGTTTACAGTAGTGTCAATAACAAAGATGTGACAGGAAAATCTCAAAGACATCACATTTTTACATTTTCAGAGGAAAAAATGAGAAACAAGCAAAAGAGAGACGAGGAAGGTAATGGGAATCAGACAAAGCAAACATCACATGGAGGAAGTGTAGAAAGCCAGTTTGTAACAAGGCTGGCTTTGTGTGGAGAAAACATTTAAGGAGATGTGACTACAGAAAGTCAGTAAACTGGTTAATGTAAACAAAAGATGACAGAAATACTGAGATGTTAGTGGAAGGACAGACATAATATTTCAAGGGCACAATCAATAGTGAAAAAAAAAAAAAGGATTTGTAATGAATGTGACAGGACAGTGAAGGGACAACAAAGGGGTTATTGACAAGGAGTCAAGTTACAAGACAAATAGATGGCAAAACAAAAACATGTGCCTATATTTTTAAATGAACAATATTGTAAGAACCATTTAATGATTTGCCTCCAGCGTGGCTGCGCCTTATCGGCTAGCCTTCAATATCCCAGGGGACCGAAGTCTGCAATATGAAAAACACAGATGCAAACAAACAGCATTCCTCACAAAAGCAGAGACCAAGAAAAAATAAAGGTCTCCAGTTTCCTCATATAAACTATGTCTACAAGATATTAATAGTGTGTTTCTTCATTAAATCAATAAACTCATCATTCAAACAGTTTTCCTACTGACTGCATGTATGCTACATTACAAAGTTTACAAAACCACTTTGTATGAGAACAGCTTTTAGCTCCTTCTCATAATCAACTCACAATCATACAGTATTCCATGCAAATCAAGGAACCCGCCATACACTTAATATAGACTGTATTCAAACCCACAATGTATTAAGATCATGTGTACCCTTTAGTCTTTAGATTAATATACACATTTAATCTGCTTCTATGTGTTCTGGTCTACTGGTTGTGCATAAATCAGACGTGTATAATTCTTACCTCTGTACATGCCGAAGTAGCCTTCTGATCGAACTGTCTTGACAAGGCAGTCCATCCTATGGAACAAGAAGGAAAACATTATTGATAAGCATCATGTTGTGTAAACTAAATGAATATAAATTTATTTACAGCAGATTGTTTCATGAAAATTGGGGTTGGGATATTGAGCCCATTCTATAGGAATACAGATCCTAAGCTGGTACAGGGAGCAGTAAATTTCCACTCTCCAAAGGCTGCTTTAGGAATGAGAGGTCATGTCATAGGAAAGGAATGATGGGGGTGAATAGCCGCCATTGACCAAGTGAGTGTATTCTATGGCCCGGCAGGTTTGTTTTGGGATTAGCAAGAGCAATGATAGACGATACACGGGCATAGTAGATTTGTCAGAGAGATTTGTCAGCGTGGCAGTGCAAATACAACAGTCCCTATATATACACACACACACACACACACTCACATGCTCTTGTAGACCTGATGACCTTGTCTCTGATTCTGCAACCTGGTCTTTGCCAAGTCAATGGGGAAGACACAGGTAACCCCAACAATACCAGCAATACCTCCATTAATGAGCTTGGCTGGGAGACTGAAACAAGACAACAAAACAGAATTCAAATGAAATGAAATGTAAAATTGGTGAACATCAATCAACATAATCTGTTTTAAGATTTGAGTGCCCACTAGATGGTTATAGCTATTGACTACAAAAACTCAGTCACAGCTCAAACTTTAGTTCCTAAAAGTAAGCATACAAGACTTACCTGATCTGCTGCTGAGACATGATGACTTAAGTGAAATAAGTGAGGATACGTGAAGAGGTAGAAGCGAAGTGATATGTTCAGAGTCCTTCAGTGGAACACAGATGTGTAGAGTCCTAGACAGAGATAACAGTGAGCATCCGTTACTCAGAATAAACTGGTGGATAGCAGAGGGAGTTTAAGTAGATACAGGCCACGCCCATACTCTGCTCACAGAGTCACGGGACCGTGATGCTGCTCTGCTATTTCTGTAATATGAGTAGTAGTGCAGTTAGTGGGTGTGTCCTGGCTCGCATACCGGCAACACCATATATGGGCATGACCGCACTTTTTTTTTCTTCCCTTTTTCTTTTTAAATTTTTTTCCATTTTGGGCCCCTAGTTCCCCAAGTGTTTAGATTAATAAAATAAACCACGTCCATTCAATTAAACAAATGCTTCGGTTCCTCCGATCAGTGCAGATCAACAAGCACCTGCATAACAGAAGGATCGAGTATGTTCCATTGTACTAAATTAAAACGTTAGAAAAACTTTTAAACAAAATATTTCATAACAAACCACATTTTGTATTAATCACACGCGATAACAATGACGGAGCCTTTCATCCAAGCCAAAGTATTACAATCACTAAAATAATTGTGTGCTCGTCACTGCATGACATTACAAAAGTAGGCTTCTGACAAAATTTTAAAAATGTACGGGAATTTGTTAACACGTGTGCTCTTCAGACAGTTGTTTAAATCAAACAATTAAAAATAATAATAATAATAATAACAATAACAATAATAATAGAAAAAGCTGCGCGCAGCCTTCAGATACAACGCTTAACGTTTGGTGCATAACGGTTGATAAGGTTAGCAAGGCCGCATGAGAGCAGAAGCCCACTCTAAAAGAAAAACGCTGCCAAAACCGAACAAGCACAGTCGAAAGAAACTTTGCTATGTTAAAAACACATCATATCAACATAAACTACGTATTTAAAGCTTTTGACCTACCGAAAAGATTGTCTTTGCTTGGTAAATGAAAGTGGTTCCGCTTTTATCTCGGGTTGTGAGTTACTACAGCAGCAGGGGTCAGAGACACAGCAGAGAGTGATAGGAAATTTCCACTGAGTTTAAACCGGTGGGCGGAGCGGGATACGCCCAATTCGACAAATCCGGGGAGTCACAACCAATCACGTTTTAGCTAGTGTGTATACGAGGCTTTTATTGGCTACATTTGACAAACCCTCTGTTTCATTGGAGGAAACGCGTGTCAGTCCAACTGCTCCGCCAATCATACAGCAGCAGAGAGAGATGGCGAACGGTGTAATATGATAGACACCTTTGTCTTTACGGGTGTCTCTTGAGAATTTTATCTGAAGTCGACGAACACCAGTGCACAAGAAGATACGTGTAAATTAGGTTTTACATTCAGTGACATCGCTGGTGCCATTTTGGGCTCTGAGTTAAGATCGTGGCACTGAAATTCATTCTGGCAATTTCCTGGTGCAATGACACCATTCTATTGTCCTCTATTGTCTGAATATAGACGCCCCAGTGGTGGAAAGAAACACATCAGAAACACAGCTGGAGCTACAATGCTTCCTTACAGTAGCCTACAGAAACATTGAGTCTTATTAATATGTTTTAAAAGCAATAGTCTTCTTAACTTAGTTGGTAGTTATCGCAGTAGTAATTTATTCCAGAGAAGCATCACACTCCTACTCTAACATAAGACTCGAACGTCCCTCAAGTTGGAACATGTTAGAGCAGAATTCTGAATGGCATTGGGCGTTACTCGTAGTCATTGTAAAGTTGTAGGTTTACAATAGTACAGAATATATTTGCACAATTTTATGCCAAATATGAAAACACATTTATTGCGACATTATCCTTTATTCAAACTGTTAAACTATGAAGGCGATTTACATATTTTATAGAAAGTGTTGGCATGAAGTCGATTCTCCTTGAACTGGTTTCTGATGTAGTGAGCTACTTTTCTCATGAAATGTGGCATCATGGCGGTAGTTTCTGTGAAGTCAAAAAGTTGTGTAACATCTTTCCTTCTGGTTTTGTTTAGCCAGGGGGAGGTGAGGGCTGCTGAGAGATGAGGGTGTAACCAGATACAACATAAAGGAGTTAGGTGAGGAGTTGTTATAGGAGAACTGTGCTATATAGCTGTACAAATATTATAAATATGTCTCAGGGTGCATGTTAGTGCACGATGAAGGCTACAGTCAAGAGGGCACTTGTTTGCATTAGAACTGGTTGGATATTTGAGCCTAAGCATTGTGTGAGACTACAGACTAGAGACTACACAATTAGACATGCCTGATTTGTATTTGTTTGTTTGCTTGTTTGAGGCAGAAATAAGTGACATTTACTTTGCTTGTCCAATTGCTGGTAGACCTTTGAAGCGTGTCAAACAAATGAAAGTGGTTGCAGTCTAATTAGCATCTGAACTACAGGTGTGGCAAGGAATGTAATCAGTTTTGCAGGTTTTTTCTCAACGTGTATTCTATTGTATTCTGGTGTTGTGACATTGTTCTTATGATGTATATATATGTGAGTATACACTCTAACATGGTCTATTTTAGACAATGACATTTACAGCCTACATTTTTCAGGACTGGCAGACGTGTTTCCAGCTGCTGAAATGAATTTGCATGCGGGTGTAAGAAGTGGACAGGACAGAGAAAAAGCATCCATGGGATTTTCCAACATACAGTAGAATTTTGTCAAAGGCCTGCATGTTTTTTGGACTCACTTTTTGCTTTTTAACTTGCTGCCACCACAACTTGACTATGCAGAAAATATGCAGTATTTTATCGACTCACTAAAATATGTTCTATTGCACACGCATGTGAAGATAAAAATGTCTCACTCCTTTGCAGAGAAATTAAAGTTCACATCTCCCATTAATTTAGTATGAACAAGAACCAAACAATCTCTCTCATAAACTATAGGAATATAGTTTATGAGAGAGATATATAATCTGTCAGGTTGCCATACATTGCATAAGCTTCCTCTAGGCTACAGAGCATGTCAGCATTTTTTTGGATTTCATCCATGTTTCACTCAGATAGTATACAGTTTCATTAACTGCCTTCAAGGGTTGATCCAAAATAGAAAAATTCTATTTAACAATGGCATTTCACTCTCCTTTGAACCGTATGTAGGTTACTGTTGCAACCATGGTAGAGGTATGTTTGCAGGAATAGCACACAGCAGGCTTTCACCTGCCTCCATTATTTTTTCATTTTTTTGTCATTGCGCCGCCTGGTAACAGGAATTACACCTTCAGTAATATATATATATATATATATATATATATATATATATATATATATATACATATATATATATGCAGCATATAATTCTGGGTGCCAGGGCCCAGAATTAACAAGAATACAGCATGTGACAGATTCACATGATGGACTTATTCTACATTCTTCTGCTCTAAGCAACTGAGCTATTTATAAACTCCCACTGTCCTTCCAAATAAACTTATCATGTGTATTGGGAAACTCCCACACACTAAACTTGAGATTATGAAAAATGACTCAGCTGTTCGTAAACACACTATTTGTTTGACGTTGGTGTTACCTCTAACCCCTCTGTGTGTGTCATGCCACACGTTTTGGGTTCAACATTGTCAGTGAAAAGCCATTTCATGGGCAGTGTTGTGAAAACAATCATGTGATTTCCAGGATGACTCTTGAGGCAAATATAGTTTTCCAAGGTGACAGTGTGGAGCGTCACAGTCACCTGTTTGTTATGTGTTAGCTACACAGTCGACTACTGGACTGTGTTTCAGTGAAGCACAGCTTAGTCAGGGAGCTATTTAGAGACTTCACCTTTAATTGAGTAGTACACACAAACACATCAGGGTATACAAGAGGGTACATTGCCATTGTGATGTATCAGAAATACACACCAGGGTGAATCCCATTTGTAAACTGAGAACAGCACAGACATGCTGGCCAACAAACGAACAATAAAACCAGTTGGTACAATACGTAACAGTGGAGACATTGCAGACAGCAGTAGATACAGTATTCACAACAAAGGAAAGATTGAGAACAAAATAAAAAGGGTCAGAAAGGTGTCATGTAGTTGCTCTGACCAGGAAAAGGGTAGATACGTGTGACTGGTTTGCTGCACTTTACTCTGTCCGCACTGGTTCTGTGTGTGCACTCGTCGCTGTCAGTCCTGCAGGCCCCACAGTGGCAGCTAAGAGCCACAGGGTAGGTGAAGACAGGGTTGGAGTCGATGGGACAGCCTGGCAGTATGGCGCTGTGGTATTCCACCCTGTCATAGGTGCAGCCTCTCTGGATAGGGAAGCGTATGCTCTTCATGTTGCTGTCCTGCAACATCACACACACAAACACAGGAGACTTGTCCTGAGTTTTTATTTCAGATACAGTGGAAAAAACCTTTTTGTAAAACAATACTAAAAAAAAGAAAGATCTTATCTTAAAGTTTAATTACCATTTTTGGATATTTTGTAGATAACTCAGGGGTAAGATGGAATATGTAAAAAGTAGAGGTAAACTGAAGTTTTCACAGTGATATGTGGAAGGGATATTGCTTAGTAATAATATGGCAAAAGCAATGTTACACACAAACAAGTAAAACGGCTAAGAATGACGCAAAAGTGACGCTTATAGGGGACCAGTATGTCGATGATGTCATTTTCCATAACCATAACATTGAGCAATATGACCTGAATTATATTTCAGTACAGTAACACTTAAGCTTGAGATTCGGAGAGACCTAAAAGACTTTGTACAACTTTTCTCCATCTTCTCAGTCCTTCAGGGGAAGAGCTCTTGGTGGTCTTCAGGTTCGGAATTCTCAGATAGACTATTCTCACAGCCAAATCTCATGAGAGTAACGGGGTTACCCGCAGGAAAACGCAAATATTAACAGGATGATCTTGTGATTTTATGAATCAATATCGGACCATTCAAATGAAGCTTTTCCCAAACCCAGCTCTATACCACACACAAGACATTTTAGTTGCCCTGGTCTGGTATTATTCTTACCCTTGAGTAGCAAAATCCCATGCAGATGGTCGTGTTGATGGCCACACAATAGTCACACTCTGGCTTCTCCACATACAGGGTGAAGTCTGTGGGTAAACACATGGGAACTGTTGGGCTGAAGAGCAGGAAAAGGAGCCAGAAATTAAATACAGCAGTCTCCATGTTGAGTCCAACTGATTTTTGGACCTGTATGGAAAATAAGAGACAACACAGACAAAGAGAAGATAACAGCAATGAGACGATTTTAAATGAAATGGTATTGCCTGTTCTGCAAGTGACGGTCACCTGAACGAGAGCTGTGGTCTGCACCCCTAATGATGCTCTGAGTCTAAACATCCCTGCTGAACAGACATTATATAATCCCCCCATTATCATATCTTGCAGTTCTCATCTATCTGTGACAAACAGGAAGAGCTAAACCTTTCCTCAATTATGTAAAATGACATGAATTAATGATTTTGTTCATGGACAAAGTCCAAAACGTCAAGGAGCATGACGCAACGGATTCTGCAGCTGTACCTGATTGTATCTGATCTGAAGCAGTCTCCGCTAGATGTCACAAAATACCAACAGGCTTTGTCTCATTTTATGAAGCACAAGTTACAGTTTAACCTGGATTTTACTCCCTTTCAGAAAATAAACCCTAATCTAGCCCCAATTTGAATAAAAATTAACTTCTTTAAAGACAAAATGGTGCACATTGACACGAGGCTGCAACACTCAGCATGTCCCCAGACTAAGAGACTCAGAAAGGGATCATCACATCTCTTCTCACAGTGAGTAAAAGAAAAATCTGCATTTAGATACAGACAAACAGCAATGCACTGACTATTTAATGTACTGATCTGGCATGCGTTGTCAGTCTCTAGTGTATCAGCGACTAGGAATAAGAAAATGATTGCAGTCCAGTGAAAACAGGAAGAGTGCACTGTCCTTCCTGCTCACCTTTACAAACATTAACAGTGTGAGCTATTTCTCATTTAACCTGCTTTGATCTTCAAAGTAGGCACTAATTAGGATTCAAGTAAAAGATCCTTGGTTTTGACCAAGAAGTATCGATGACAAACAGAAGACGATTCATGCGGTATTGAATGACTGATCCTGGAAGAAAGCAGTAATGTAATGCTATTGATGCCAACTGTTAATAAATATCACTATTAACTGTAGAATTGATTTTGCAGCTTGGAAATTCCTCCCTGTGTCACTTCATTTTAAACAAGGATGTCTTGACAACAAAACATGTATTGTTTGTCACCAGGCAATAACCCTTTCCCTTCACTATCACTAAAATAACGGGCAATTTAAGAGCCATGTGTCCTTGATGGATTATTAACTGTAGTGTGTCAACTTTTATAGTCTCCTGAATGTTTCTGGGTGGAGCAGACTGGAGGTGAATCAAGAGTCTCATGGACAGTTTGTGTAGGAGAACTAGGAAACAACAGACAACAATAAACCAATGAATTCTCTGGACTTAATTGTTCTCTGCTGCTGCTTTACTGTGTTTTGGTGATTGGGATACATACACCTGGACTTGGGAACAGTGTCACAAGACTGTACGGAGAAAGACCATTAAACATTAGCAGGATTGCATAATAGAGGAATCCTACTCAATCAAAGCCTTCTTCACGACAGGTCAAAGAAACAGTGGTGGAGGAACGAACATGGTTGGTACGGGAGGCGAAGTGGCCACTTTCTCGGTGTGGGATTATGTGGTGTTTGCTGGGACAATTTTGGCTGCTGCTGGCATTGGGCTCTTCCAGGCCATACGGACCCGCAAGGAGACCAGCAGCGATGAGTTCTTGTTGGGTGGACGGCAGATGACTGCTGTGCCGGTTGCAATGTCACTGACTGCCAGCTTCATGTCTGGCATCACAGTCATTGGCACGCCGGCTGAGGTCTACCGCTTTGGAGCTGCCTTCTGGCTCTTCACCTTCTCCTACGCCATCATGTCTGCTATCACTGCGGAGATCTTTGTCCCATTTTTCTACCGTTTAGGGATCACCAGTGCCTATGAGGTGAGATGTATTAAAATGATTTTAATGATCCAATGGCGGGTAGAACAGACAGTAATATAACATTTAAAAAAAATAATAAAGTACTTCTTTGGCAAGCCGAACTAATAGAAGACATTTAAAAGTTGATTTCCTTTACAAAGCAACAATATTAAAACAAACATTTTTTTTAAATAATGGATGTGTATACTATGCAAGTAACTGTCAATAATGCCTTGTATTCCTAGTACCTGGAGATGCGCTTCAGCCGGCCCATTCGAATAATTGGGACGTCGATGTACGTCGTGCAGACGGTAACTAAAAAGAACTAGTAAAAATACAGATCAGCGTAGAGTGGAGCAAATAATCATTATTAAAAGCAGCACCTGCCTTCGGTCTGTTTGACTTTATGTAAAACTGATGTTGGATCCTTGTTCCAAGAACCAATGAATATGAATCCCTCGCTTTTTGTGCTTCTATCTAATTAGCTAATGGTTGCATCTCTTCTCAGGTGCTGTACACCGGTTTGGTCATCTATGCTCCAGCTTTGGCACTAAATCAAAGTAAGATGAAGGAAACCAGAACTCTCAAAACAATGGTAGACTTTTGGGTTTTAGCCTTCTTAAGGAAGCGGCTCTATAGGTTAACATGCATGTCAACAAGATGTTTTGCTTATAAAGCAACGCAATGAAATAATCAACAGTTTGTGAACTTGAAAAGCAAATCTGCAAGAGGATATTCAACAATTTCATCACCACACATTTGACTATTTATTTATGAACATTGACTGTCTATGCAGAATTCTCATTCATTCTATTAATTAAATGAATGATGGTAGAGCTTTTTTCCCCCTTTAACACTCAGTCACTGGACTTAATCTGTGGGGCGTGCTGGTGGCTACAGGAGCAGTGTGCATCCTCTATTGCACTTTGGTTTGTACTGTTCATTTCCTAAAAAAGTATTTCATATGTAAAAATTTGCAAACCAAATCATTTCACATGGCCAATTTTAGACTTCAATGACAACTGCTTTACCCGGCGGCAACTTTTCATGAAAATATGAAAATACAGTACAGATATAATAAACATTTAAAAGAGGCCATATGGAGACAGTGACATATCTCTTGCATGGATTTGTTTTCAGGGCGGACTAAAAGCAGTGATCTGGACAGACGTGTTTCAGATGGTGATCATGCTTTCAGGTTTTGTGGCTGTTATAGCGAGAGGAGCTGTTCTGCAGGGAGGCCTGACAAAGGTTTGGGAAGATGTCCGCCAAGGAGGGCGACTCGATGTGTTTGAGTAAGGAGACATAAATAATGCTGGTTCCTCCTGTATCAGAGGAGTCCACTTTACTACATTCATATGCATTATTTTTTTTTAAGGAGAAATGTGCTCAAAACATTATATTCAGTAGTCCTTTGTGTCGCTGATCTTTTCTTTCAGTTTTGACCCCGATCCTCTGAAGCGACACACATTCTGGACCATTGTAGTCGGTGGCAGCATAATGTGGGTGTCAATCTACTCTATCAACCAGTCCCAGGTGCAGCGTTACATCTCCTGCAAATCCCTGGCACATGCAAAGATGTGAGCTTTTGTGCACAGCAGCGCAGTGAGCAGTAAATCACACGCCGAAGCAAAGGTTCATGCACTGACATGTCTCCTTTTCATCTGTCAGGGCTCTGTATGTGAACATGGTCGGCTTATGGGTGACAGTGAGTCTGGCTGTGGTTTCGGGCCTTGTCATGTACTCCATTTACAGGAATTGTGACCCACTTTCAAACGATGACATAAGCACTTCTGATCAGGTAAACTCACTGCAAGTGTGGTTGTCTTTTCACCCTCGACATCATGTAACCATCATCTAAAAAGCATTCAAGTTAACAGAGGAACATGGTTTATATGTGTAAACCAGCTGCTGCCATACCTTGTGATGGACATTCTGGCAGAATACCCTGGAATCCCTGGCTTGTTTGTGGCTGCTGCCTACAGTGGGACTCTTAGGTGAGGCATATAGGAAAAGTTTATTATTTTACATCAGGACTTCTGTGTTGATAAGGAAACACTGTGCAGGGCTAATAAGATAATGTGCAATATATGGCTTAACCTGCAGCCTGCAGCTCTCCAGTCATTCCATCACCTTATGATTTATAGTCATATAAATTAAAGATTCTTCTTTTTCCCAACTTCCCCCAAACCCCACCTGCATGATCCCACCTGACTTGAGGCGTATGTGTAATCGGATTAATTAATCAGAAAAAATGATGTTTCTCGCTTTGTTTTCAGCACGGTGTCCTCCAGCATTAACGCTCTGGTCGCTGTCACTGTGGAAGACTTCATTTTTCCTGTGTGCAGAGACCTCACAGACAGACAAGTGTCCTGGTTGAACATGGGCCTGAGTAAGTTCTTTTATCACTACTTTCACGGAAGCTGGATAAATGACGTGTGACATGAAAGAATGAGTGAACATTTCTTTGTGATTTACAGGAAAACAGACGATAGGTTTAACAAGAATGTAAACGTAAAAAAACATCATCTTGTTTTACATTTCTTTAGTGTTTCTAAAGTTGCCACTGTAAATACAGTTCTGTAGTCGTAGGGTCACCACCAGCTTTTGTCTGATGTTACTTAAACATGTGTATGTGATGCTCAAGCACGTCTTGAATGAACCTGGTTTAATACACTGTTTTCACAACAAATGTTTGTTGACATGAAAATGTAGGACAAACACAGGTTTTTACCAGTAACATTAATTAGGGTTCCATTCCACATACCAGAACCAGGGTTGTGTTACATTGCTCAAGAGTAAGGGAAAGTCACACTAAATATTTGACACTTGTTATTTTAAAACAACTGTACATAAAGTTATTTTAGTTATTAAGTTGTTATTATTATTATCATCACAATGTTTTGATGTAAACATCTGCCAGGTGTATTCTATGGGGCTGTGTGTATTGGAATGGCTGGAGTTGCCTCAGCAATGGGAGGCGTTCTGCAGGTAAACCTCTCCCCCCTGTTGAGCAGTAAACAGCACCACCATCAGCTGAATATTAGGAACTACAAGCTTCCCGACACCTTTTTTCTTCTACTTCTAGGCAGCTCTGTCCATATTTGGTATGATCAGTGGGCCTCTCCTGGGTCTGTACTTGCTGGGCATGTTTTTCCCCACATCAAATTCAGTGGTGGGTATTTACTCAAACATGAGATCAGGAACTCCATCCAAAACAAAAAAAGGAAAAAAAGAAGACACATTGATGAGTTACCTGATTCATGTTTGCTTTTTAGGGAGGACTAGTGGGAATGATCTGTAGTCTAGCGCTGACCCTGTGGGTGGGGATCGGAGGCCAGCTCTACCCGCCAACAGCTGAGAAGACAAATCCTCTTCCCCTCACCACTGTGGGTTGTTTAAACAGTCAGAACTATTCAACGACAGCTCCCTGGACCAGTCCTGTAACACATACCACGCTGCCCGAGTGAGTCACGCAAAAAACAACTGCTCTTTTCATGACACAGTCAACCTTATTGTCTTCAACGCAGATCACACTGAAAACAAATGGAACTTTAAGCAAACATAGTGCACCCACTTTTAAAGTATGTTATGTTTGTATGGCAAAAAACTCAAACAGCCTAGAAAATAGCTGATATTTGATATAAATAACAGGACCTGTTCAGGTAATTTAACGTCAAGTGTTCTTTGTGTCTAGTTTGTCAACATTTTTTTTATATCACACAGTTGGCTTGTTCACAGAACATAGATCACATGGTATATTTTTGAATGACTTCACTGTTCAAATGGACAATTTAAGACAAATATGCCCAATATCTCCAGTTTTCAAACTCCACAGTGGTCAGAGTACTTCAGAAAATGAGCCTTGCCTAATTATAAAGCCCCCTTTTTGTTCCCAGCCTATAACACTGCACTCAAACTGAACTTGTTGGTTTGGTAATGTTCCCTAACAAACCTCTGAGGTCGTCACAGAACAGGTGCATTTATACTGAGCTTAAATTGCACTCAGGTGGACTCAATTTACTACTAATTATGTGGCTTCTGAAGGCCTTTGGTTGTGCTGGATTTAACTTTCACAATAAAGGGGATGGTGAATGCTTATGCACTCAACAATATATATTTTCCCCAAACTTTTAAATTATGCACTATTTTGTGTTTGTCTCTTTTTATAAAACCCCAAATAAAATACATTTAAATTTGTAACTTGACAAAATGAGGAAAAGTTTAAGGGGGTGAATACTTATGCAAGGCATTGTATATATGTATATATATATATACACACAGTGGTTTCTACTTGCATAAGTATAAACTGTACTGTATATGGCTCTGTTCACTTCTTGTAAGTCAGGTTAGTGTGACAGTGAGGGAAAAACAAACATTCACCCTGAGCTTAATCAATAACAGTCATTATTAAATTGGTTATTTACACATGTACTTTTCCAACTGTGACTTGTTAAAATGCCATGAAAACTAACCATGCATAGATGACTCCTGTTGGTGGCACAAATAAAGGAATACAATTATCTTGAGAGCTTCTGTTGCCATCTCCAGGCAGTTAAAGTTTAAGTAATAGTTTGCTCACTAAAATGATTTCCTCTGTCGTTTAGTGTGAGACCAGCGTTGGCCGACTCTTGGTACTCTCTGTCCTATCTGTACTTTGCTCTCATGGGTGCACTGATAACAATAGTGCTTGGTCTGCTGGTGAGCATGGCCACAGGTGAGACAGAGAACAAAAACAAATGCAGCTGTTCTGTAAATGTTTCATGTATTACAGTAACAAGCTCGCAAATCTGTGTCTTTAGGTGGATGTAAACAAGAGGACGTGAACCCTGATGCGCTTGTGAAGAAGAGTGACCTGATCTGCTTCAGCTGCTTCAGCAAATCACAGGTAAAACATTACCTGTACTTTGTTTAGTACAGTGTTTCCCAAACCTGGTCCTCAGGGAACACTAACCCTGCATGTTTTAGATGTTGCCCTGCTCCAACACACCTGATTCAGATGAACAGCTCATTACCAGGCTTCTGCAGAGCTTGTTGACGAGCTGACCATCTGAATCAGGTGTGTTGGAGCAGGATATGTGGATATTTAAGAGCTCAGTGTGTTCAGATGTTTATTGTTTCAGTTTGATATATATTCAATGAAAAAACAGCATCAGATTTTATCATGCTATTCTTTCTCACTACAGGAGTTGGATGTCACGGAAAAGGACAGAACATTGATGTTCATTGAAGCGAACAGTTCAGTACTCATGGACTTTGATGGGAAGAGCGTCAGTGTTGAAAAAATTACCAAACTGTAACAGGATCTTGTCAACACACATTTGAATTGTTCATATATATATGTTTGAATTGTTTATATATATATATATATATATATATACATATATATGTATATATATAGAGAGATTGATATTTTTCTTAACTGACAATGCTTGTACAAACCAAAAAAAAGCACCAAGCACTGTAATAGTAAATTTACAGCATAAACTTTGATAAAAGACTGACCTGCACCCTTTGCTCCCATTTCCTGTTTAGCAAATGTTTTCCTTTTATTGCCCTTTATTCAGACATCCACCCTGATAGCAGCTTTATATCATTCACACATGAAGTATTCATGTTGCCCTTTGTGTATTTGTTTATTCTCTGTACAAATTATTTACAACTTGTATAAATTTTTTTTGATGTGTATTATGTGTTTAACGGTTGGTGTTGTTTTACTTAACTCGTTGCTTTTTAATTTGTTTTGTAATATATCAATAAAGATATAATAGTAATAATAGTCATCACCATCATTAAACACATTAGATGAAAATGTTGTTTATGTAATGCTTTGGTTTCTACTGAAATCTGGGCAGAAACATTTGAAATAAGCAAGAGGGAGTGACAGAGAGAGAGAGTGAAAGTGGGAGAAGATAGGAGATTGAGCTTTGCTCTAGGTAATAACCTTGTCTTTCGTCTCCTTGGCAACACACAATAGAGGAAGTTTATAAAAGGAGTGACCTGCCCACTTTGACTGGCCACTCTGCCAGCAAATCTACTTCAGTCGTTGTAAATTTGTAGGAAGTGGAGAGTCAAGTATTACATGGAGGCAGAGTCATTGGTGCCAAGGAAGTGAACTGACATAGTTTGCATTTGTACCAGCATAACGAGGTGAGCCAGACTGTTTTTTTATATCATTGAATTATATAAAATTAATTGAATCAAAGGGATCAATGTTGAAGCCTTTAGGGGTATAAGAAATGTTAGGCATAACTACAAAGAATCAGAGATGATATAAACTATTATGTAATTTGACAGCACGGTCACACTTAGTGCATAAAGTCACTTCTTGCTGCAACTAAATTAATGTAATCTGAAAAGGTCAATCTCGCTTTGTTTCTTTTAGAGTTACCCTGTTCAAAAAGAGACTATTTTTAAACAGTGTTTACAGTGTTTTTATACCAATGTTTTCTCTGTACAGGACTCAGTGACATGGGTACCATCTTGTTTCACGTTCTGGCTTGTTGCCTTCTGGTCATTTCTTTAGCTGAGGCACAAACTATCCAACCAGATTCAACGATCATGCCAGCAACACCTGCTGGCTTAAAAACGACAGAAAGCACAACAGACGTAACATCAGACGTGACTGAGGATACAACCACTTTTGCCACCGTCACCAATGAAACATTCAGCGACACCACAGTTCAACCTCAGACTTCTAAGTCCACAGCAATGACGACTCCTCCGACAAACAGCACCTCTCTGTCAACAGCCACATCTGACACTAACACACCAACATTTACTGTCCCAGTGACAGCAACGAGCCAGACCACAGCAGTTGACACAAGTATGCCTGATACTACAGTAATTACACCTGATACTACAGTAATTACAACTGCAAATACATCTCATACTGCCAACACAACGTCCAACTCAGACGACAGCATAACACATGGTATGTATCAGGGTACATGCCCATTACGATTGAATTAGTTTACTGGCTTTAATCTGCTGCTTACTTTTTCACTATAACAGGTGTCGGATTCAACAATTCAGAAAAGAACATCACAATTGTCTTCAGTGTTGCACTGGGAGTGTTTGCTGTGGCTTTTGTGATATTCATGTTTCACAGATGCAAACAGAAAGCCCAATACTTGCATCAACCGTTCCACAACTCTGACGACCCAGGTAAGATGCTCCCACTTCATCACTCAATCAGTACAAACGGTTTGGCTGATTATTAGAAGTTTAAATACCTGAGTGATTTTTCCACAGATGCTTTTGTAGCTGGCGATGACACACTAGTGATTTCTGGAGGACTTTATGACGGCCATCCCATCTATGATAATGTACCGACAGTCCAAGAGGACCAGTCTCAATTTCGCCTCCAGTTTCTTCCTTAAGGAGAGAAGGTTGTCAGATTGGATACACTGGTACACTCATCCACCTATTCCAAAGCTAAAGCGTCATATTGAAATTTGAATTTGAAGCTAAAGGCAGAGAGGAAGGGAAAAATGACAAGAACGGATATAAACAGTTTGAACAAACTTTTACTAATATCACTTGCATCGCTGCCAGTCATAGAGATGGATGGATTAATATATTAAGATGTTATAAGATATATTAAGTAATAGTAAGAGAGTAAGATAGTAATACCCTCACCACCAACTATATGAACTTTGTGAACACCAGTAAAGAAAGCCTCAAGAAACATAAGTGGCTCACACGCTACAATACCAATAGTAATACTGTTCAACTAATTCATAACAGTACTGTCTCTGCATGTTTAGAAATAAACTTGACTTTAAAGATCAATATTGTCTATCGAATCCTTAACAGAACACTATCATCTATATGCATATGAAGACCATTGGAATATGAACTCTTAAACCAATGTAATATATATATCATAAATACTATATATCTGACCAGTAACAGGACTACACTTAAGCAAAGACTGTCTCGTTGTTTTTCCTCTTTTTCTTGTCACGGCCAGTGACTGCAGTCCAACCAGCATCTCTCATACGTTTCATTGCAGCCAACTTCAAGAGGTTCCCTGGTGATTTGTGAGTGATGGGGCTCTGTATGTGGAAAAAAATGTTAAAGTGATGTTTTAATAGAAACCAGATGATTTATTTAATCTATATTCAAGTACAAAAACGTATACAGATGTTTTTTTAACAGTATTAGTTTAGCAGTGTGTTACCTTTTGGGAGATGTTGAGTTTGCAGGATGGAACAGCAGATATATTTGCAAAGGTCTGTCAAAAGAAACACAAGGTCACAGCAGTTTTCCTGATATTGCATTAATAATGATATAATAGTCACAAAAGCAATGGAGTTAGCATGAAACAAAGTGCTTTTAATGAATAAACACTAGATCAACAAAAATAAGACTCACCAAGAGATCACTTTGATCTGGGCTGTCAGACTTGGGGTCGAGCTCAACTGTGACCTTGCCCAAAAGTGCTGCTTTTTCACCAGAGGGTGGTGTTCTTATTCTGTAGGACTGTAAGAGACATCAAAGAGTAAATGTCAGCAAAGGTCACTCACGTTTTTATTAATTTGGGGAAAATGTCAGAATAATAACTGTCTAGTACCCTGATCTTTGAGGTTCTGTGGCTCAAACGTCTAGGAGGTCTTGCGTCATCATTCCCAATGTCCTACGATGCAAATTGAAAGATATAAAGTTCAATGGAGTAACATTTGGATGGATTAAACCTTTAAAACAAGAGAAACTGGGAGGTTTGACCAGAACTTCTAGCTGATTTTTAAGAAAGTCATATGAAAATGAAAACAACACACAGGGTTAGACAACAACCATATCAACATTTTTATGTAAAAACTGTCTGTGTAGGTTGGAAATTGTGGGTAGGAAAAGAGTTTGTTTAGAGATTTCTGTGATTATTTTCAGTATAAAACAGCTTTAAGTTTCAGTATAAAACTTAAAACTGTTATTGTTTAAAAACTGTAATAGGTATCAAAACCTTGATTTAGGTTAAAGGCTCAAGTTTGGTGCCCCGTTTCAACCACATGTCTACATCAAAGTATGACAACAATGTGAGGATCCAAAGTGGGCTCGTTTTTTTTCCAACCATTTTCCATTCATGTGTATGTGGAAATTCTTCAGTTTTTTTGCAAATGTGTCACGAGGAGTAGTCTAAGCACTTACAAAAGTCATAGCACACCATTCCCATTTAAAAAGCAAGTTTATGTCAAAGCTGTGGGACGAGTTTCACACCGAAATTTGGGTGGGAGAGGAAAAATAATATTAAGAAGCCTGAACAATTATAGTAGATGTCTGCTTTGCAATGTTGTTCTCATTACTCCAGAATGAGCTGTTTATATTTACATCAGAGGTGGGTCTTCTCTTTGGCCATTATGACCACTGTTTTTTTTACAGTGGCCCACAATGGACAAACTACATATCCTTTGACTTCTAATGACAACTGAAAGCTACCATAGGTTCTCCTACAGGATTGGAAGGAAAATGTGGGGTGAGGGAGATTGAGCTGCAACATTTCATGGGCAGATATTGCTAAATCCTACAAAATGTACCTTTGGGCTCATCATACTCTTTGAAAGTGCAGCATTTCCACCATCTCTGTTGTAGGTGGGTGTATTCCTGCTCATGGTGAAGTCAAACACATGTGTCTTTGCAGCACTCGCTTTTGGAGTCTCTGAACACCTTCTTCCTCTTTTAACGTTTGAAGCAGGTGACTGGAATTTCAAATACACCCTCTTGGTTAAATGATGACAAACAAGATCACAGTGGTCGCAAATATGCATTTGTACAGGTTTTTACCTGCTTGCTTCTTGCGTCTGACGGCTGGTTGATTTTTATCAATGACACCTCTTTCTTCAAACAAGTTAGCTCCTTCTGTAAGTTTTCCTGATCACAAAATATGTCAAAATGATTGTCTCTCAATATAAAGTGCATTTGATTAAACCCTGAACATACCATCTGTTTTCTTTCTGACTTCAGCTGTTTCTTCAGCTGATAATTTTCAGTCTGATGCTTTAAGAGATCCAGCCCCTTATCAAAAAAATATGATATCACTGATTCATTATCTCATTGTTATTAAATGGTTTTAATAATTTCAGTTATTTTTTTTTTATCTCATACCAGTGATTTACTTTGGGCAACAGCCTCCATCTCTTTCTTCTTGTTTTTATCCAGCTCTGCATCCTTTTCTTCAACCATTCGGTCACATTGGCTCTGGTGATGAAAAGAATAATGCAACATGTTTTTCTAGCAAGATATCTTTTTTTTAAACCCAACATATTCAGCGATGCCTTTCTGCATGGAGTTAACATGTTCTCCGGTTTCCTCCCACAGTCCAAAAACATGCAATATGGAGATTATGTAAACACTCTAAATTGACTGTGAGTGTGAGAGTGAATGGTTGTTTGTCTCTATGTGGCCCTGTGAAGGACTGGCAAATTGCCCAGGATGTATCCCGCCTATCGCTCTATGTCAGCTGAGATTGGCACAGCTCCCCTCACGACCCTCGTGTGGAGGATAAAGCAGTAGAAGATGGATGGATGGATATTCAGTGATAATTCTACCTTATGCTTCTCCATGAGTGTGACCATATCTGCAATCTTGTGTTGACACTTGAGTTCTACATCTTCCCTGTTCTTAATGGCCTCCACTGCTGTTAACCTGAGCTTTTGTACCTGTGATACAAAAATGTCATTAATTATTTCTTTATTCTTGGTTATAAATGTGACACTATAACATACGTGACTTTATAATATTATTTTAGTAACCTCATTGTCAAGTTCTGTTGCAGAGCTCATTTTATGTTCAAGATCCTTAAGGAGTTTCTGCTGTTCCTCTTCATGGAGTCTTCTAAGGTTCTGGGACTCATCCTGAAGACTGCTGATCTGGACAAAAACAAGCATCAACATAAAACAGGAAAAAGCGTATTAGTTCAATAATTATCTCAATATTAAAATTTGGATGAGGAAAAGAAAACACATCACCATACCTGATTTTCAAGATGTTTGGTTTTTGCAGCTGCATTTGCTATTTGTTTCTTTAGCATTTTATTCTGAAAATATTCAAGTGAACAATTTAAATATATAAACACAAGACAGCCAAATCAAGTGCTGTGTATATTTACAATATTAAAAAAAATCCCAATCATCACAAACCTCTTTTTGGTATTCCTCCTGGACTTTAAGTTTATTCTCAATTTTCTTCCTGAGATTGTTCACCTGAAAATAAAACAAAACAGTTCTGTTAGTTTCACAATGTTAAACAACAGCCACATTTTTAATTTGCAGGCTTTTGAAATTAACCTTTGTTTCCATTGTTTTGATTTGTTTTTCCTTTTCTGTAATTTTCTCCTGCAGATGTTCACACTACGCACAAAACATAAATAATTAAGGCTTTGACAACAAATGTCTTATTAAAGTACTGTGAGAAAAATGGATTTGGTTAGCATTCTTACATTTTCTCCCAATATCTTCTCCAGCATCTCAGTTTTTTGACATTTCCCTTGGACTTGGGTTTTAAGAGAGTTTACTTCCTCCCTGTTTAAAAAGGTATAATCATCTACATCACCAAAAGCACACAATGTCAAAATATAGAGAGTAAAAACTCTATCATTCAAACTGACCTCAAGCTTTGGTTTTCTTCTTCAAATCTTTGAATTTCTCTTGTGAGCTTCACAGTCTTCTCCTCACTTGCCTGGTGAGTGAAGGCAGTTTTAGGAATTATGGAACAAAAAACACACATTGCACTCATGGAAACTGTTATTAAGATTACAATACAATGATTCAGACCTTCATATTTGCCTCAGTTTCTTTCACATTAGAGGATCCACTCTCCAATTGCTGTTGAAGGGCCATCTTCTCAGACAGAAGCTCATTAAAGCTGGACAAGAGCTCTTCATATTTTACTCTTTAAATTATATGAATCAAACATTAGATGTAAAGTTTGAAACAAAATTCTATAAGCCAATATTATGGATTGGTTGGTTATTATGAACACACTCATGCAATGTGATGTCTCTCCTCAAATGCTCCTCGTGCTCTTGATTTTTCTTTATTTCAGTCAACAACTGTTCTTCAAGCTCCTGCATTTTGATCTGAAAGTGTATAAAAAGCACATCACTAAATGTTGTTTCTTTATTTAACACATTTCCCTAAAGCGGACTGGAGCAACAAAATAAAAATTAAGTTTCAACCTCAGCCAGAGCAAACTTCTTCAAATCTTCTTGTGCCTTTTCAGAAGCTTCACATTCCTTCTTAAGTAGATCATTTTCACTTAAGGCAATCTCTGCTTCTTTCTGGACAAAGACAATGTGTTGTTTGTTGTATGTTTGCATATATACATTTTCAGTATCAAACAACATGGAAAATGTTATAAATATCACCATAAGTCGCTGGACTTACTGTTTTCTTCGAAAGCATGGCTGTTAGTTCCTTCACTATAACTTCACTTTCATGGATCTTACCCTTCAGAGAGTCAATGGATTTTGATTTTATGTCCTAAGAACAACAACATTCAGAGACTCACTTTCTGTTGTGTTTCATTATAAAAGCAGTATTTTTTTCTGGCTTCTCCCTTCTAGGGGTCGCGACATTTGATTTGGCAGGGATTTTTAATGCTGGACTTCCAGACCACTGGATGTGGGGTGGGGTCACTTGAGTGTCCAATTAACCCAATCATTCAATAACAAAATACCCCAGCTGTTGACCAGTCAGGATTCAAACAGGCCAAATTCCCTTTCCACTAGGCCCTGGGGTAATTTAAAAGCAAAGACAATAAAAACACATTTTACCAGCTCATCTTCAAGTGTTTTGATGTGCCCATCCTTCTTTGTACTCTGCTCCATGGTTTCACCTGTTGAGGTAAACATATTCCTTCAGCTTGACACACCTTCAAATAAAAATATCTACATATTTCACACAGCAAGCCTGACATAAAAGGGTGTTTGTCCTTTCAACTTCCTTGATGTTCGCCATTAATTCACCATCAGTTTGTCTAGATCTTGAAAATAAGTGAAAACAAAGAATGACATGAGTAGAATATGTGATTTCCTTGGAAGACACTGTGAATTTTCAGACATTAATAATACCTTTGTATCTCTAAAGCCAATGCCTTCTGTAGATCTTTAATGGTTGTCTGAAACTGTTCCTGCTTCTCTGCTTGTTGATTTTTAAATTTGTTGAGCTCTTGCAAGCTTAAATCCTTGCTTTGGAGGATCTGTGCATATTCTGCTTTTCTCTGTTCCATGGCTGTAGCACTGGCTTCATATTGTTTCTTTAAGGGGAAAGATAATGTTTCAATAAAAGCAAATAGAACACACGATAGAAAAACATCAACAATCTCAACATACTCACCTGCGTTTTCTCATAGTCATGCTCAGCGGTGTGCAGTTTTTGAAGAAGAGTTTCCCGATCAGATTCTGAGCTTTTGAGAAGTTTATATTGTTGATCTGTAAAGACAGTAAATATGGTATTACATCTACGGG
Organism: Solea senegalensis; assembly: GCF_019176455.1. Taxonomy (NCBI): domain Eukaryota; kingdom Metazoa; phylum Chordata; class Actinopteri; order Pleuronectiformes; family Soleidae; genus Solea; species Solea senegalensis. The sequence continues at coordinate 16,210,225 of NC_058024.1, read as the reverse complement.
ATGATGTTCTTTGGTGTTGTCAAAATCACTAATAACTAATCATTTTAACACGTTATAGTTTATGCAAGGAATCTGTTAACATATGGGATTTGAACCCAGTTTTAGGGTCACATTAGCCTTTTTAACCACTGCTTTTTTTTTTACAAAACAAACAAAAACCTTGTCTTGAAATCCTAACATGTTCTTACCTGTTTCATATTGGAGTTGTTTGCAATGCTTTTGGGTTTCATGGAGGTCAAGATGGATTTTCTGAAGTTCATTTTCTTTTCTCTCAAGTTTTGTTTGAAGCCCTGCAACCTGTCAGTGCAACAGTACCCATGAAAATTTGATTCAAAGGTTAATGCTTGTAAATTACCAATCCAATAACACGCAGATCATATTTTAACAAACCTCTTCCTCCTTCAGCTTATATTCTGCACGATATTTGTCTTTCATTTCCTCAAATTGGAGAAGGCCCTCGTTTACTGGAAGAAGATGAAGCCATTAAAGACATAAGCTTGTCAGTTTATAAAGAATTCATGCTATGTCATTTCAGTGAGAGATACCTTTCCGCATTTCTTGTTGGTCGCTTTCTACTTGAATTTGAAGACTTTCAAATACTGCAACTATTTTCTACAAAAAAAAACCAAAAACACCATGTCTCTTGTTCAACCAATTAAACATTTATTTATTATTTTTTTTAAATCCTGAGCTTGCAGGTATTTTACCTGAATACGCTCACTGTTTTCCATAAAAAGGTGATGTGTTTCCTCTCTCTCAGATTCAACTACAAAATGACAAAAAACATTAAAAAAATCTGGCAATACCCTTGATGTCAGATAATTTCAAAAATGTTTAAATAAAACTTCCTTTTACTGACATAGATGCATTTTCTCAGCAGACCGCTGAAAGGTATGTTTGAGTATATTACACAAGTTCCTGGTTGCGTTGTCTCTGCATAAAAAAACCCATTAAATTCAAAACAGATTTTTATTTGTGTTTAAGTATGTATTCAGTTCTTTTACTAATTCATACTTGTTCCTCAAATCCTCATTTTCACTCATCTGTTCCTCCAGCTTTGTGCTAATACTTTCATTTGCAAACTGCAAAACCAAAAAAACAAACATGTTGTAATTATGATTATATCCTCAATCATCAAAGAAAAAAAACTGCATATATGAAAATGCCAGACAGAGATAGAAAACCTGTTGTTGAAGCGCACCTGCAATTCTAGAATGGTTTTGCGCTGAGTTTCTATTGTTCTTTTGTTTTCTTGGAGTCTCCTTTCCTTCTGCACAGTGTCTGAGTCAGCTTTGACCTTCCAACACTTAATTTTCTCAAATTCATCAAGCAGCTTGGCATAAAGCTGCCCAGGGTTGCAATTATGCTGGGGAATGGCCATAGCGATGGTAAGTAAACTGGGACACTTCAGAATATACGCGTTGCAAAAGCAGAGTACGTTCAATACACTTTTCACATTTGTATACGTTGAAATTACCTCATCTTTTTCCATTGGTGGCACAAATTTCCTCTTGGGAACGTCTTTAGAGGAGGGACAATAATTAATTATTCATACCATGTACGACAATTGCCAATAAGATGTGTTGAAATTTTGTAGCAAGTGTTGTGTTCTAGAAAATACCCTGTCTTGGTTTAGCTGGCATAGCCATACTGGAAAAAGGCATGTTTTGCCCTTTGCCCTTGTCAAAACATGCACTGTAACCCTAGGGGAAAACAACAATGTGCTTACTCATCATTTGCATTAATGCATACTGCTTTTGAAATAATCTCCTTCCTTTCTTTTAAGAACAATTGTACATACATAAAGCTAAGGTATAGCATCAAAAGGTTTTGCCTTTATTGGTTCAATGATGATTGCAGTTGGTTATCTATTGGCGAACAAAACTTACCTGCATGAAAGATCTACAATATAGTATCCTACATACTATTTGCACAATACCAAATTGTCCCAAATTTAAAATCCATGTAGGCAAGAGGCTGTAGTGCAGAAAACAAGTGACTCTATGCACAAACATCAGTGTCTGCTTGGAATTGTCCCTGTCTCGCTTAAACAACCAAAAAGGATCAACCAGCCATCATTCATACATGCAAATCTGAACTATCTGGGGCTAAATTATAATCTGAACTGATGTGAAGAATATTTATGGACACATTTCAGAATGAATGAAATAAATTAGATTCATAAGATCCATAAATCCAAACTAAGTCTTCTATTTGGAACAATCCTGTGATGATATCTTGTTTTGCATGCATGTCTACTTACCTGCTGCATTGTATTCATGAAATCACAATCTTTCTTAATGACTTCCTGAGGCCTGATGGCAGATACCTGTCCACTGTTCACCCTAGGTGGCACCAAGAGCTTAAAGTTGAAACTGCGATCTCTCTCCATCCTGAAATGATCGCAGAGTTCAGTTTCAGCTGTTAATACCTCATGTAAAGTACAGTAACAGTATGTACAATGATGTAATACATACAATATGATATAGATAATAGTCATGTGAGGGAAACAGATTTTGGCCTCAGTGATGCTTCATTCATATCAGACAGTAAACAAAAGCCGCTGTAGATAGATACCGTATTAAGTACACATTTAACTACTCATTCACGCAAATATAAAAAAAACAAACAAGCATCAGAATGGAGAAGAAAGATGATTTAAGTGACTCTGACTGTGGCATGGTTTCTAGTGCCAGACAGGCTGGTCAGAGTATTTCAAACTGTTCATCTACTCTAGATTTTCATGTGCAATAATTTTCACAAATGGACAGAAAAAGAGAAAACATCTCAAAAGTGGTGATTTAAGTTAGGAGAATGGCCAGACTGGATCGAAATGATGCAATGGTAACTCAAATCACCACCAGTTAAAATCAGGGTATGCAGAAGACCATCTCTGGATGCACAACATGTTGAATCTTGAGGCAGGTAGGCTACAGCAACAAAGACCACACTGTGAGCCATACCATTTTATTAGTTGACCTGTGTATGAGAGGGGGAAAAAAAAGCTGCCAACATTGCCGGTGGCCACATACTGTACCTGTAGCCTTGATGTACTCTAGACCAGTGTAAACTTTTTAAATATTAATTCAGCCATTTCCAAGAGATATACTGTGTGTTTAATAAAATAATCACAAATGTATCGACGTTTATTTAATACTTCTTACAGGTTGTAAAATTGTTATCACATTGATTTGATGCTGTTGATAGCTGACGTCATCAACAGCAACGGAAGATATCCTCAACGTGCAATACACACACCAGGCATTTTATTAGACACACCTGTTACGCTGTTTGTCAGCTAATTATTTGACAGCAACTAAATTAATTTAGCCAAGCAAGCAGCAGAAGATCAAAAATACTATCAGGTGTCCTGTTTACCTGGGTTACCCAATCCTAAAATAGACAGATAGAAATTATGTTGTTACTGTATAGCACTATGTTTTGAACAGTGGAAATAACAATAATAATAATTATTATTATTATAATTAGTATAATAATACGAATAATAATCATAATCATAATTCATTTTATTTATAAAGCACTTTATTTATTTTTTTTTTAAATCTTAAAGTACTACAGAGGCAGGTTATAAAGCATAAATTAAAAATACATCATGAGCCAGGAGCAGCCCTATTTATATGACTTCCTGAAAAGAAATTAAGCGTGTATGTCTCTGAAGATGTAGTAAACAGCAAATGGGAAACCAAATGTTTAAATTTTTATAGCTGTGTTTAAAAAACTAAAGCACACGGACATTAAAGTAGCCCACAACTCAAGTAATAACACATTGAACAAATATTACATTTATTAAGGACTCGTTAGGTAATTTCCTAACTTTAATGCAGACGTACTTCAGGAAAACGTTTTTAAAATAATAGATAATGTCAGTCAGCGCTTACATGTATTAATTCCACGGACTGACCTGACGTTAACTTAATGCTGCAATTCCACTCTAACCAGCAAGTCGACCGTTACTGCACATGTAGCTAGCAAGTTAACCGTTGTCACTTAAAATAGCATATGAGGCAACAACATAAGGACAAAAACGTAGCACTTTTGTTGTCAAGACGTTATTTTGGGGAAAAACGAACAAGACTACACACCTGTTGTTAGTATTGTTGAATATTAGGTAATATTCACTAATTCGTATGAAAGACGAAAACAACATGACCTACCTGACATTCGGTCTGACGTGGCTGACGTCATCAACGGCAACGGAAGACATCGTCAACGTGCGATACACACACCGGTCACTTTATTAGGCACACCTGTTACGCTGTTTGTCAGCTAACTACGTGGCAGCAACTAAATCAATTTAACCAAGCAGCAGAAGATCAAAAACCCAGTTAAATCGGTGTCCTGTTTACCTGAGTTACCCTAATCCTAAAATAGACAGATAGATAAAAGCTATGCTGTTACTGTTTGAGTAGTAAACAGTAACTTGTCATTTTAGTAACATTTCCTTCATCCAAAATGCTTATTACATTTACTCAAATATGGATTTGTAAATGTCATAGAAAAACAACTTTATATGTATAAATCATACAATGGTGTGGACTAGATTTGTCAAATTGCAGTTTATTTCATTTTCTGACATGTATTTCATAGTAACTTGTAAGTAGTACATGTTCCTCTCAAGTGAATACATACAGCTATGCAACAAAGTTCAAGCTCCTTATTATAAAACGTTTGTAATACTTAGCAATCCTCAACAAATTAACAAGAAAACATTTTAAAAGAGGAAATGGGAATTGGCATGATTCATTTCATGTGACATCAAGTAGAATATACAAAGTAATAATGGCACTAATGGTGTTTACAGATGGTAAACCGTGTTATCACAGTAAATTTCTTATCACGCATTTTAGAAGGTAATTATATATAATGTGCTACAGTGAGGGTAAAGAGTTTTTATACAATCTGAAATTTAATAAAATAAAACATCATATTAATATATAATGACATACAAGGTGAGGCAAACTGGAATAGTCTACAAAACACATATATAATCCCTTGAAGAATATTAGAGGTGTGATATGCATCTTGTTAAATGGATTTTAAAGGGCTTTAATGTATAAATATTTTACATAGTGTTGCAATGAACCTATGATTTTTATGGCAGTCCTCACAAACAAACAACACATTATAGAACAGGTGATGAGTGTTTATCGGAGTATATGTGTTTTTAAAGAACACACACCTCAGAGACAATAAAAAACTATCATAGCATGGTGTTTTAGACACTGTCTTCTCTCTTCTCACTCTCTGCCACTTCATTAGCAGCATTGTCCCTGTTGGACCTCTGTTCTCTACCTCCCACCCTGGCCCTATGCTCCTCCTCTTTTTTCTCTTTTTTCAGCAGTCGATAGTTTAATCCCATGCCAAAAAACAGGAAAAAGCTGGAAACAATGAGGAGTATCCCGCAGCCCTGGTACGTGTACTTGTAATCATGATAGATATCTTTGAACCTTCCTGTAAAAGACAAAACAAATCAGCTTACAAACAGAAACACCCATACATTAATCATATTGTCAGTCAATTTAGAAGGTCATATAATGGATGATGTACTCACCAAGGAGAGGGGGCCCTAACAACACAGGGCCACACTCCACAATTGTGACCAGACCAACAGCACTGGAGAAACGCTGCGCTCCCACCAGGTCCATTAAGGTCTCAAAAAGCACTGAGCTTAACCAGCCAAATGCAAACCCAAAGAAGATAGCATAAATGACAAAGCCTTTGTAGTCTACTGACATTGGAGCGAGAACGTGGCACACACCATTGTACAGTACAGAGGCTGCAAAGAAGTACTGTATTCTGGGCCGCACCCATTTGGTGTTGGCCACCATTCCCATTGAAGGCCGGGCAACCATGTCAACAAAGGCCAGCACAGACAGTAAGAAAGCTGCCTTTTCTTTCGGGATATCTTTACTTTTCGCATAATTACTGAGGAACACCAGTGGTGCAAAGAGGCCGAAAAACATGATAACATTGCCCATGATATAAAGTAAAAACCCTCGGTGCTTGAACAAAGAGAGGTCAATGAAACTGTTAATGATCTGCATGCAAGTCCTCCTTTCTGTGGTCCTCTCTACAGGCTTGGGTTTTGGTCCTATAGGTCGCATGAGGGAACCAGCGACGCAGCAGTTGAAAAGCAAACCACCAAGAATCAGGAAGCTTCCTCTCCAGCCAAAGTGGTCAAAGAACCAGGTGTTTAAAGGAGCCAGGGTGGAAAGAAATACAGGACTGCCTGCCATGGCAAGGCCATTGGCAATGGGGCGCTTCTTGTAGAAGTACTTTCCAATCATGGTGAGAGCAGGGTTTAGATTGAAGGCCAATCCCAAGCCTAAAAAATCAATTAGAAATGTGTACAAGTTACATTTTTCAAATGTAAGGATTTATGCATAAAAAAAACTTGTGTTTGGTATTTTTCACATGACTATATTGATTAGAACACTAGATGGCAACAGCGCACAGATGGGAAAAAAAATGGGTGAGTCATGGCAAAACTTTACAGTATAAAAAAAGGGGGTAAAAATAGGTACCTCCCACCACACCAATACAAAAGTACAGGGCTTCAACAGAATTGCAGAATGAGGCAGCAACAAGGCCCAATCCAGACAGGCACCCTCCTGCCATCATAACAGGACGACTTCCATATTTATTAACCAAGATGCTGCTGATAGGACCTAAAACAGCAGAGAAACAAACAGACACATTCATGTTAAAAGCTGAGGTGATGATTTTGCATGCAATCATCAATGCACACTTCTATATACAACCACCAGAGGGCTCTGGTGCCACAGCTGTGGTATACCAAATTCAACCAACTTCTGCAATTTTTTTTCCCTTTTTGTCAGTGCTGCACTGCAGTGGATGTGTTCTCATGCCATTAATATTGCAAACTGTCAGGAAAACCATCAACGCTGTAATGAAATAATCATTTATTTGGTTCTCAGATTCATAAAAATTGACAGAGGAATAATTTGTTTGTGAATTCTTCCTAAACGGACTCAAAACTCATTTTAAATGATTCTTAGAGGTACCCCAGTTCAGACAAGTGGGTGGGGGGTGTATGTGCATGTGAATATGTGTGTGTGTGTGTGAGAGACAAAGAGAGAGGGGGAGAGAGAGAGATGATGATGAATGCACCTTGGATTCAACATCAATTCAAGAAAATCACTATGACTTGTAAACAAATGCCAAAAATGAATGTGGGCTCCAGGTCACAAAACACCATCTCCATCTCCAGCCTATAACAACTGGCCTATATGAGTATGAAGGTCCATGCAGTCTGCCAAAACTCTGCACTACCCAGCAAAGCTTAATAGAAACTGACAGTTTTTGTTTAGAGGTTGTCCAGACTCATTTGCCAGCACGGTGCAAGACAAAGGGTTTTTAAATTGTGATACAGGGAGACTGCACTCCAACAATGAGTTTTTTCCGGGTTGCTCGGAATAAAAAGGTTGGAGATGAACCAGTGTAGAGTATTGTAAATGTAATGAATCAAAAATGGAAAGAGCACTAAGTATGCAGGAGTGTGGTTGTTAATAAACTCCCGCTGAAGTGCTCAGAAGGCCTCAGAAACAGCAGCGGAGTCACCTGTCATCTTCTCGCATCACTGATTAACACCTTTATTGTCATAGTTACATCTATCTTACTGCTTTATACATGAACAAAATGACTGTTGGAGGGTTTTATTACAGTTTAGGCCTTTCAATATGCAACTTATTCATGTGCCTATTTTGCTATTTTCATTGAATTGAGAGAATGTCTATTGTGATTTGTAAAATCTACTTTTTTATATGTTTCGGCAGCATAATCTATAGTCAGTGTCTGTTTAAAGCATAAAACAGTGCTTTTTAAAAGGCATGTGAAATGTTCTCTCTTCCTTTCTTCCACATCACAGAAAACATACAGAACTGTTTTATGTACTTTTTTGTTACACCCCTATATAGAACACTCATAAACGTGTTAGGACGAGTGCTTAACTCACTTTTGTGGATAATTAAATTAGGTAGACAGAAGCTTAAAACCATAATGTGAAGCGAAAAACAAAAAACATTCATGTTATTTTCCCTATTCAATTCATGTCCTCTTCTGCGTAATAAGTAAGTAATCATGCAGTGCCTAGTTTAATGCAATAAAGCATGATTCCTTTAACGGGTTATATCTGGACACTTGCCTTGAACACCATGGAGATGTAATATAAAGTTTTTCAGAAGTTTTATGCAGTAGATGCAGTTCTAACTTAACTAGAAAATACTGTCTACTTTAATTTGATTGCTTGCAGAGCTTGCAAATAAATTTCACCCTCATGCTAGAATAGGAGGATTCAATATAAAGTGTTTTATGTGATGCTATAGTTTCCACCTCACATCAGTTTGGCACAATATAGGAACTTTATTGGAACTCTCTGAGATTAGAAAAAGAGGTTAGCGTCATGATTTTAAATAATTAAAATGACATTAAAATAAAACGAGGTGCAGTGTTTTGATTTCAGAGTTGGAGGTCTTGGGGGAGCTCCTTGTTCATCCTTTCTTTCGTCTCTCCGTGTTGAATATCACACATGAGAATGAAGCTCTGTCATCATGGGGCTTCATGGCCAGAACTGTGTGACATCACCCAGTGTTTAATTCAACTGATTAGAGTGGAAACACAACCGAACCCTTGTTGGTCTTTCAAAGGGAAGCAATCAAAGGGAAAGAGTGCAGTACAGGGATAAACCCCATTAATGTGCCCCAGAGACGGATTATGCTCGACTTTACTGTATTCTTCAGTCGGGCTAGCGCACTTTTGTTTACTCTTCGCATGAAATGTTTGATTCTAGCAGTGTTATAATTCTTATTTATTTCACATCATGGTTTCAATAAAATTTTAGTGCAGATCATGCACTCATTCATTGTGTGGGTCACAGGGAGCTGGAGCCAATCCCAGCTGACATGAGGCGAAGGCGGGGTCACACCCTGGACAGATCGCCAGTCCACCACAAGGTCAACACGAAGAGACAAACAATTTATACATATAACAATTTGTGCATGCATTAGTCTCAAAATCTGAATGTCATGCTCATTTTAAATATGATCAAATTTTCACACGTTGAGTTTCATTTGACCTGTTTGAAAAGCACTGCATAAGTTTGATCAATTGATTAATTGATTGGTGTCTGTGTTGGAGCACAAGTAAAGGATTGGCTTTCACCACAACACTGCCGGAATAAATCTTTTACAGTGCGGAGTGACAGAAATCGATTCAATCTATAAATCCTGATGTGCTAAATGTCAAACAAACCCATGTTTTTCAGGTTATGCTTGAGATCGTATAGCTCACCTCCGCCATACATCACTGCTAACATGATGGAGGAGATCCACGACACTTGGCTGCTGGATGCGTTGAAGATCACCTCAATCTCTTTGAAGAAGACTGTGATGGACTTTGGAAATGCATAGGAGAAACCAATGGAAATGAAAGCACCGACCACCACCATCCATCCCCAGCCACCTTCAGGGGGCTCATACCCTTGAGGACCACCAATGGCAGGTGCCATTGTTGCTCAGAAAGTTCCTCTTTAAGTTCGCACAGTCAACAAATATGACAACCTGTTCAGGAGAGAGAGAAAAGCACTTGGTTAGTGGGATGTTTAAAAGGTACCACTATGAACCATAATGACGCAAGGAGATCATGTTATTACTGAAGCTAGTTCAAATATAACAATCCACCTTTGCTGTTTGTTACACAGGATGATACTAATGCCGATCACTGGCATTATGATTGTGATTTATTTATTTTGCATTTATTTTATTGTGTGTTGTTACCTAGGTAGAATAAAAAATGCAAAAATAAGAAATTGCTAAATGACTACTACAATTGTGTGCAGTCCTATTCAACCTTTTAACCTCTTTTGATACAATGGTAGCCATGTTCCTTATCTTTGTAACCTCAGTATTGAATGCAATCTTTTTTTATGTATATATATAAGCCCACAGATGTAGTTTTGTCTCATCATAACTAACCAGAGTAGCTTTAACTTTCACACATTCACCATCAATATGTGCATAAGCTGTTCAGTACAGATAACTCACTCTTGTCTACAGACCTGTGTACAGCACATCTGAGTACCTCTGCTTTGCTGATACATTGTGCATACTTCCAAAGATCAGATTTGTCACAAAAGGAAAAGAGTTTAAGATCAAGGATGCTATTTTCAGCCCCACTTCGCATTGAATTGCTCCCTGCATGATATTGACAGAGCTCCCACCCACTGATCGTCTACAGTCTCACTTTAGAAGTGATTAATAATACGAGTCCATCCACAGCGTCAAACAGCTTACTGTATTGTATACACAGAGGAGACTATTTGAGCAGAACATTGATCAGGCCGTAAATGCAGGTTGAATTTACACCACTCAAAGGCTCAGTGTGATCCTTGGGACTGGGTGATGATGTAGTGTTTTCCAGCCAAGAAGGGCTTGATTTTGTTGATAAATTAGTTTAGCGCTCTGGAAACTTATTGGATAAGCCAGTTGTGTGCAGCAAGTAGTGAATATTTAATGTGTTAAAGAACTTTTGTTATTGAGCTGGGATTTTAGCTGCTGCTATGCAGCTGTAAATGCACATTCTGCATTATTCCACAGACACAATAAGAGGGTAATGGAAAAGAAGTAGAAACTTGGATCTCCTCTTTATTTATTCAGACATTGTGGATCACAATAATTACACAGTAATCACTTGGGTATAGGAAGTAAATTCTGCATATAAGTTCTGTATGTTTTATTGATTAGATGAGTAAATATTTTTGCATGTAAATAAACAATTTCATGTCTGCAGGAAGAACACACATGTTGCTTTTTGGTAACTTATTGGTGTAATAAGCCTACACACAGAGATTACCTTTGAGCTAGGGTTCCATGTGAGCACATTTCTACTGTGGAAGAAGGTCACTTGAGTTTGTCTGAGGTGTTAAGATCACATTTACACCGACTAATATCAAAAATAAATGTATTGTTGATAATAAATGTATAGTTTTTTGTGTATGGGGCTAATGTAGGTTATCTAGCCCAGGGGTCTCAAACTTGAGGCCACTGAGCATCTACTCTGGCCAGCAGGGGGCCGGTCAAGTGAAAACATTTCAGTAATAGGGTGGCCGATAGAGCTTAAATTCATATCGTGAAATTCCACTATGATATCTCAACGAAAAATAAATAAAAGTGTCTGTGTTGATGTGCAACAATGCATAGTACACAATGACATTGCATTTATGATGCAAAAGTAATCTACTGCTAAAAAATAACATACCAAAATAACCCGATATTAAGTGGTGGGCCACATGAAATTTCAGAGGCCTCTGATCTATATAGACTATAGCAGAAGGGCTCTCTTCAAACAAACAGCATGCACTGTTATTAATACAATATTAATTACATTATAATTAACATATACAGTATACAGGACATGGTGTTATTTATTTGACTTCATTACTTTACTTTATAAGCCATTACTGGTTTCTACCACTGAGGCAACAGACAACTTGGAGCTGTATTATTGATCTGGTTGGTTTGGTCAGTGTTATAAAGACTCAGCAGTAGCAAGACTCCAGTAATGAGACTGGTATACTTCTTTTCTTCAGAGTCAGTGCTGAGTTAAGCAACCCTGCATACAAAAACACAGTAGATACTGAACACTATTCATTTTCTTGTTTTGGATACAGAATAATCCAGGTCATTCGTGCTGTAAAGAGAGGCAGCAGTGGCAAAGAGAATAACATAGTGAAAAGCAAGGGTTACGGGAGATCATTATAAATATGGATGGTGCAATTTTCTATAGCTATTATTATACTGTACACTTCTAGAACAACTTCTAACATCATACTGACAAGTTCAAGACAAAACATTTTCTATTTTAGCTTTAATTAATGAATACATGGACTAGGCCTATTTCTTAGCAGTTAATACATATCAACATTCAAATTATGTTAAATTAATGATTTATCATTGTAACATGCAACTGCCACATTTCATGAAATTTAATTTTCACCATTCTAATTCACCTGAAGCTGAGGATGGTATCATCTCAAATAGGACAGTTTTCTAGAGTCATTTTGTGTACTACCAGTAGGAATGATAAACTCCAGCACTGACATAGGTGTTAAATAGAGGGACAAGGTGAGACAGACAGACAGTGAGCACAAATAAAACAGATAATACATTTTATACAAAGCACTGGTTGTTTGGCCTGTGGAGTGGAAAAACAAAATCTAACATTTCAGGGAAAAGTGGACAGTTGATTTATTTACTCCAGGTAGGAGAAAGACTTAAGTAGACAAATGGGCTACCGTTCTCTCTTCACACTGTAAAGGTCTAAATAAAGCATTCAAAATGAGTGGCCTTAAAGTGCCACTTGACAACACACAGATATCAGCACAAAGCAGGGTGGGCCCAGCAGAGGACATGAACAGAAGTCAATAAACCAAAATTAGGAAAAATGCAACTGATTTAAAGATCCTGGTCATATATATTCAACATTCATAGGGTTTGTTTCCATAGATTCTTGATCGTAGAATGTTTGAGAAAAAAAATAAAATTTTGTCGAATAAACAATTCAATTTGTCATAGGGCAAGAATGGAAAACAACGAGCAACTGAAAAAGAATATCCAAGTTGTTTGTTTTAAAGTGATGCCACTGTGCACATTATCTTTGTCAAGCGTCTTACCTTGGCAGAAATTCTCAAATCAGCTCTGCAGATAAACAGCAGTCTCCGTGGCAAACTAACACACTGTCAACATTATTGAAATGGACTCTGTGTGCCTGAACATGTATGAAATACACAAAAAAGGGGAAAAAAAATATCACTGCATAGGTTCACAGATACTCCAGACTTGATATGTGGATCTTGATCCACTGCGACAGTCCAGCAGTTGCCAGTGGAACCTCCACCTCAGACTTCATCGGCTTCAAAGTGGAGAAGTTGGGTTTCTTCAGTGCCCAGGTCAAACAGCTGGACAGCCTGGTCACAGTGGTGCAGGAGGGTGAGGTCAGCCATGTTCTTATAGGCTGTGGGAGGCTTAGTTTTGTGCCCCCACAATTATTTCTCCACCCCTCTGTCATGTGCTGAGCTCACACACACACACAGTTTGACTCCATGGCCCTATCGAATAATGTCTGCACTCTCAGAGATAAGATGCTTTATAGGACACTGGTTTCCTGCATTTGCTGATTCATCTGTGTTATTCAACTTAATAGTGGAAGTTGTAAGTATAAGAAATCTACTTAACTTAACATTGTTTACTTCATCCACCTGAAAGAAAGATCTCTGAAACCCTCAGAGGTCAGACCTGGTCGAGCCTTTATCCAAACCTCCCAGAGGAGACATTAATGACTCAGAGCTTGGGAAAAGGAAAGGCTTGAGCACTGGCAGTTGTTGAAAACAGTACTTGCACATTCTTGACACCCTTGATACATTATTTCTCTTTGTTACACTGTTTTATGTTGTTCCACTCCATTTTTCACTTCTAAGAACTTTTATTACTTAGAGGTCTCTATAGAGTGCTACCATAAGTTATTGTTCTTGCTGCTCCCTCACTGAGAGGATCGCAGAGGCACTCGCAGAACTCGAGACTGTTCACTGTCCTAGCTCCCAAATGGTGGAACGATCTCCCCATCGACATCCGGACAGCTGAAAGCCTCCACATCTTCCGACGCCGACTAAAAACACATTTGTTCCGACTCTACCTCGACTAAGACGACAAAAAAAAAATAAAAAAAATAATAATAATTGTATTGCACTTATGACTAGCACTTCATAGTTTGTTCTACTTGAAGCTCTTACTTACTTCTAGCTCTTATTTGTACCCAAATGTTTAAATGCACTTTTGTAAGTCGCTTTGGATAAAAGCGTCTGCTAAATGACATGTAATGTAATGTAATGTAATGCATGGGCTGGGAGGAATGGGAGAAAGACTTGGGCCAAAGATTTTCATGTTTCCACATGTTTTTTTTTGTTTGTTTTTGCAGTACTATGATGAGCAAATTCCCAAACTTCCAAATAGCACAGCCCATTTTCAATTCAAAGGAAATCTTTTGTGGCCCCAAAACCTTTAAAAGTTGCAGTGTGTATTTTTGGATTATTTTAGGTTGTTGTTGATGTTAGTATACTGCTTCTGTGTCCTTCATCTGGAAACAGGTTCTGTCGCAAAAATATCAGACCTAACTGAGGGAGCATTTGTGTGCATACACTGGCATAGCAAGCAGGGGAAGCAATAATTGTATCCTGTTAAACCACTTTTTTATTGAAAATTGATGCAGTACAGCTTCAAATCACAACTATATGGATATAACATACAACTACAGGATCAAGAACTTCCATAAAATGCATATACACAGTTAACACAGTCTTCTGGATTATTCATGGAGCCAACCAGGAAATAAGAATATAGTGAATATCCACAGCTGGTTGAAAAATAACTCAATTTGAATGACATCTATGGGGAAATTATCTTACTTCCCACATGATTTATCATACTAGTTAACATTTTCCTGATGAGTTGCTGTTCTCAATCACTAGTTTCAGGGCTTCTCCAACAGCACATAATGTCACCTTTGTAAATTATGTTCCAATTTAGAGGAAAATGGACAATAAAGAATGACACATATGTGATTTACAGCTGGCATTGTCCAATAGGTATCTGGTTGCAGGGAATGTCTGTGCACTGTGCAAAATGTCAACATGATGTTGGCCAATTCATGAATCTGGAGTTTTACGGCGAGGTGGTGCTGGACTCAAGAGCAGGCAGGCAAAGACACACAGGAAGAAGCTCTGCACAGGAGAGCACAGAAGTTAACAAAGCAAAAGACAAACAAGTAACTTCAACTTAAAGAGATCTTCAAGAGAGCTGCGACATTTACCATACAGAGGTCTGTAAAAATCTAGCGACAAGAGGCTGGAGGACCAGGAAATAAGTAGAGGCTTGATGATTAGATTGGGAGCAGGTGTGCTCCCGCCGCAGGTGAACTGATTGCATGCAGATGTAAATGCAGGAGAGAAAGGAGGAGACGCAGGCGGAGACGCAGGCAGAGCATGACAGTTGAGGCTCCAAAA
Source organism: Solea senegalensis (assembly GCF_019176455.1). NCBI lineage: Eukaryota > Metazoa > Chordata > Actinopteri > Pleuronectiformes > Soleidae > Solea > Solea senegalensis. The sequence continues at coordinate 16,195,131 of NC_058024.1, read as the reverse complement.
GCTCATATTTCTATTGGTGATGTCATGACCGGTAGCCACTTAATATTTCCATACATATCATTTATTTCATTAACAGGCAGAAAATGAGATATGAGCTTTAATTAGGCTTTTGGATTTGATTATCCATAGATATAGAGTGGTAGAAGATGAGTGAGTGAGTGAGAATGCATCCATGTGAATGTAACAAGATATAAAGCAACTTTCTAAAGATAATAATTTTAAAATAAAATATTTTTTTTCTCTGAGAGCAGCATGAGGTTCATACTTTTTATGAATATATCAACAATGTTTGATTGGGTTGCCATGAAATTTGTAAAGTTCCCAGGGGAATTCATTGGAATACTTCTGATCTTTCCATTTATACAGATATAGATGTAACTACATGTGTGACAAACATCACAAAGTGATAATATAAAAAATAAGGAAAAAAAACAACAACCATGGACGTTTTTTTTGTCTTCTTATTATACAGTTAGTGTTTGCTGCCATATCTGCTTGAAACCTGAAAATGACTGTTTGTCAACATTTGTCATGGTATCTCTTGTGTGAACTGTGAGGCCTTGCACAGTCTCAGCCTTGCTGTGTATTTATTTTTCTTCTTATATAATACTATTCAACAAATAGCAGCTTGTGAGTGTGACCGTGGACTGTGTCAAACAGCAAACATAAACATAATATCGTCATCTCATCCAAGCATGTGTGGGCATCAGTGGTCTACGTGCCAGACCTGTCGTTGCAGTAAATTATTCTAATCCCATTACACTTTAGCAGTGATCACTTACAGTAGATCCAGAGGAGTTTAGGACTGTGCAGGGGAGGGCCATGCTTAGTCAGGGGTTTATGTGTAGTAAACCTGCTACAGGAGATTCCACAGCCATCATGAGAACATTATTTTAAAGTTTAAATGTAAAAATTGCACTTGAAAATAACAGTATATCAGTATCTTCTGCTCAGTAACAACTCTATATAACATTCCCTTGAATGTATTACTATATAATATATAGTTTTATATTATGATACCTTGTCTTTAGCTCTATATGTTCATGTTAATATTTGCCATACATTGTAATGTAAAATGCATTATTTCATCAAAAAGTAAAGTAAAAAGAAAATAATGCATGTAATACTTACATAAAACTAAATTAATGCAATATTGTTGTATTTATTTATCATACTCATTAGTGTATTTGTTGACCAAAATCTAATCAGCTCATCTTCAAGTCTAAGAGAACATTTTTAACAAAATAGAAGAAATGATCTGATGGCATTTATAATACGTGCATGCAGTCAGAGGGATGCTGTTCAACCAACTGAGGAGTTTTTCAGCTGTAGTTTACTGCATCTTTGAGTGCTCTGAACTTCAAGACTGAAGCTATATCGACAAAAATAAACACAAGCGCTGCAGTTCAAAACAACTTGTCTATAATGGGTGACTGAGTAATGTGGTAGTGACGACAGAGGTGCAAACTACTCTAACAAACGATTTTCATTCAACTTTTTTAATGAATCAACATATTTCTCTGCCTGGAACCAAATGCTCCTAGGCCAAATAGCTCTGTACAGCAGCCCTGCAGCAGTGGTTAAGAACCACTACTCTACAACACTGTATAGCATTGTCAGAGGGATTAAATTCTAAGCTCAGCTACGTGAAACACAGCTACAGCGTACAGGAGCTACAGTAAGACTACCGTAAAATGTGCTTAGTAAACACGACCAGTGTTCTTTGTTTGTTACTGTGAATGATTTGCATTGTTTTCAAAAGCAAAAACACCATGCCCTTCATCAACTGCGTAGCACATTCTTTTTACTCATGCATTACAAAATAGGTGAAAAAAAAAAAAGCCTCACAATTAAATTTGTCGTGCAGTGAAACCGGAATTGGATTAACATTGCACCACCTTCAGCTGTGACTGGACAGAATGCAATTGCACTGTGGCTCCCAGAATTGACACTTACAGGTCAAAAGTAAGTGGAATTGACCTTTCAGCCCAGGCATGGTGGTCGAGATGAGAGTAAATCCTGTTCTTCTGAACTAAGAGACGGCGTAGACTTTGCAAGGGTCAGAGTGAGGGCAGAGTGTTGCGAAAGCCAATTAGCTCTCATACAGGTAGGAAAGCATCTATTTCATTTAGTGGCTGTGGTGACAGGAGAGCTTTCACTGGGTACAATGTGTGAAAAAGCCCTGTGGTGCCTCCACCTCAGTCACACATAGACTCTTTGTGTTTTGACTCTGGTCCACTCAGGACAGGAAAAAAAAGTTTTTGGGAGACATTTACTTCTTTGGAACAGTCACCAGAGTCACTGAGACACTGAGCCTGAAAGTGAATGTCTCTCCTGCTTTGGCCAAGACAGCAATGCGTCATTTCCACAGGAAAGCAGTTCACTGGAGTCTGCTGAATTGCTTTTATAAGATGGATGAGAGGTATCACATGCAGATGAATGCACTTTATGATGGTCAGTTTCATGCAAGGCAACATACACAACTACACTCATATGCATAGTTGCAACATCAGTAGAAGCAGAAATTGTCTGGGCAGCCCATGGCTGAGTGGATGGTTGCTGGTATGAATCCCCGCCAAGTCAACCTAATCCCCATTGCTCGTTATTACTTCAACCCTCTAAATTGACTCCAGCCACGGGGAGCGCACAAACACACACAAACAGGCTGTGAAGTTATTCTTCCATTAATGTAGACAACCTAAACAAAGTGTTATCCCTCACATTAACCATAACGGATTCATGCCGTACCCTAACCTTAACCTCACCACAATTCATCCCTGCAATACAATTGTTCCATAGAAATGAGGTTCTGCCCAATTAGGTCCAAGTTTTGGTCCCCAAGGTCAGAACTACACACACCCACATACATCCTCTTCAAGTACTCCTTTGTGTCGACACATCCGGCTCTACTATAGCTGTTGGAGCTATTTATTAATTGTTACTATTTAGTGCTGTTTAGTTTAGTATTTTGTTTAGTGAGTATTTAGTTTTGGTTATTCTTAATTATCTTCAATCAATTTATTTGATTTAATTATAATTACCGTTTTGTTTAGTATTCTAGTTTATTGTTTGTGTTTTAGTTTCATATTTGGGCACGTTAGAGTGGGACCTGAGGCTATATAGGTAGGCTGTCGGTAAGGGACCAGCATGCACCTGGGTGGAATGATGGTTTTTTACCGCTGAGCAGGAGAAGCATGGGACTTCCTTTTGTTCTTTGTTTGTTTGCACTTTTGGTTAAATAAACCACCTTTTTGTTGACTTTGGATATTCGTTTGGACCTCATGTTTTTCCAATGCGCGTACACCACAACCCATGGTGCATCAGTGGCCTTTTGATTAGGGATAATTTCAAGTTTGATTTGATTTCTATTTGTTTGACAAACGGCTACTACAATAGCTATACTTCCTGCCATAAAGGTTTTAATCTTGGGTTCCGCTGTAAACTGTGTTAAACGGCTCTAGTATTATATTCCTCTTTGGTTCCTCTACCCTGGACCAGTCTGTACACCTGCTAGAGTGCCCTCTGCTGAGGAAGATTATGTGCTACAACCAAAAGGAGGTGAGATAATAATTGATTTTTCTATTATGTTTATGACAATTGTGTTCTGGGTTTGAAGGAAAATAAAGAATTTAAGAGAAAATGGGAAAAACACACTTATAACAAAATCACTTGCTTGGTGTTCTTGATGTGGATTTCTCATGGCCGAGTGAATATAAGTGTCTCCAGTGTGCACAAGTGGCTGTACAGTAGCATTGTGGTGGATGGGTGAGTGCACAAAGTCATTTTAAAAAAAGAAAAAAAACAAAACAATCACAAGCTTCCTCTATAGCCTTGAACAAGCTCTAGTTGAAGGATTTCTTTGGTAGTCATGCAGTTTGCGTTTTGGACGGCTGTGATGAACAACCACTTTTCTACTTACAGGTTGCTTGTTCAAGTTAGTGATAATAATTAGTCATTAGACAGACTTATACCCCATGTCTTAGGCTCGTACTGTTGCCTCACAGCAAGAAGGTCCGGTTTCGACGGTGGGCCTTTCTGTGAAGAGTTTGCATGTTCTCCCTGTATGTGCATGAGTTTTCTCTGGGTACTCCAGTTTCCTCCCACAGGATTGACTCCAGCTCCCTCATGTGGAGGATGCAGTGGTAGACTAGTAATGATTGAAATGATTGATAATTAGTAAGATTATTAATTATAATTGCTTCACTTTTTTTTTATTAAAGTTGGTTTACTTTTGGGACTATAATAATATGATCCCAACACCTCTGAGGCATCGGAGAGAGCTGAATGTCTTTCGGTTTTAATAGTTTCTCTAAACCCTGTATCCCCTTGATTTTCTGTTGTCAACATGTTGCTTCCCCTCTAACCCCGTGGTGCAGCAAGAAGGTGGTTGTAGTCATTAATGTATCTGAAATGTGATTGGACCACAGGGGCTCCAAGGGGGGGGGAGAGTGGGGGCACCAGGGCTGGAGCCGGGTGTGCAGTAGGAAGGTAATAACACAAGAGCTGTTCTGCTACTTTGTCCAACAGCACGGAGAGCTGACCTTGAGGGGAAGGGAAAATTGACAAGAGGGGAGCGAGTGGTAACAAGGGCTAGCTATATATCAGGCAGGCAATTTGGAGCGGTTTATCCGATGAGGGTCAATTCCCGCTGCAGTACCATAGATCAGAGTTTTCAAGCCTGAGCGAGGGGAGAGGTTAGGTTATATCCATTTTTGAATGACTGAGCCACTGATTGAGCCCCAGAAAAATCATTCACACCAAACGCAGAAGAGCAGGGTAATCATGTGGATTTGCTATGCAGGAAAACATGCATCAGCAGATTTATCTGCTGATGCATGCCACTCTGACTCTGATCCAACTCAAATCTTTTTTAAGAGGCAATTTCACACTGTTCCCCGCAAATATTTTACATGTCAAAGACATGGACAGGTTACTATCCTGAGGACATACAGACATTAGTGTTGTCATTACTATATTGGAGATAAAAAAAACGAAATAAATAATAAAAATCTCATTTGTGACCAATGCGTATTCATCCCAAGTATAGAAGAGACATCTCAGATCTGTACTGAATCTGTCACAGTGTTACAGAGCAATGCCATGACACAGTAATTTACTGCTTCTATTTTGGATCGCTGTCTTTTTGCACCTATGAGACTCGGCAGATGGCATTTCTATTGAGTGATAACATTTGAGAGACATGAGCACTGCTATAACACGAGACTTTGGCTCGGGCTCTGGTGTCAGTCAAACCAGCAATGAGTGCATACATTTGAATTCCTATCATTATCTCCACCTCCTGCGTGGCTTACTGACTGAGAGCAACTCAGATGCTCTGCAGTTTTCACAGAGTGGCAGGACAACATAATGAACATGGGGCGTTGCTGTATAAATAGGACCTACGCATGCAAACAGTTTGGTATTTACCGTGTCAAAGCCGAGATCTCAATCTCACAGAGAATAAAATCCTCTGTGTGAATCAGAAAATAACCCATACCCCAAGCACAGACTCAGACTCAGAGAGCTCAAACCTCTGTCAAGTGTCAATACACTCCCCTAATTTGCAAGGTTAATGATTGTTGTAAAAACATAAACATAAAAGTCCTTCATGTAATTAATGATAGGGGACAGTTCTAGTTATGTTAGTATTTTTCTTTTAAAAGATGGGTAGTGTTAGTACAGCATGACCCACAATTTACTTCAAAATGTTTGCACCAAAAAAGTAAAATAGCCACTTTTTAATATTTGCAAATTGAAAATAAATCATGACCATATCGTCCTTCTTTTTTTTTTTTTTTTTACCAATTATACTGCACCACTACTGTTAATTGTCATACACAGTAATTATGGTTTAATGTCCAATCTGGAAAACTGTGGGACACTAAACTATGGCAACTGTGGAAAAATCACAGATAAAAAGACACAACGCTGACTATTTCACAGGAAGCAGTTTCTCAATTCTTGTGTCACTTTTGTCCACCAACATTAAACCTGGCTGCTAGAAGTTGCTTAATGAGGAAAAAATAATGACTGATCACAATAAGCAGCTTAAACAAAGAACCTTACATGCACATTTGCATAAGGCAGTCTTTTTTTCTTCTTCACTGGATAAAACTCTCACTTTACTCAGTATGTGTCTGCATGTCTTGATCCGATTTCTTGCTCAAGCTGTGAACCAACGCGGTTGTAAGAGGCATTGTTGGGCCAGACTCGTGTTGGCTCAAAAAGAAACATGTTTCTGACCCATTGTTCTATTCAATTTTAAATCACAAAAAAAAGTTCAAAGTCTACAGCCATACAATGAGGATGTGCTGAGGCACACCGGCACTTGAAGCTGTAAATACTGACATGTTGGCCATTGTGGTTAACTCTGCCAAACAAGTTACACTTCTGGTGCTGTCTTGTTTGTCTCTATGTCTGTAGAAAACCAGTGTTAGCATGCATAAAATGTAGCAATTAACGCTGAATACAGCTGAGACTTAAGCAGTGTGCTTAGTTTAATCGTGATCCAGGTTTTGCAACATTCTTTATTATTATTATGGTGATAAATTAGAAGAACATAAATGAGGGCAACATAAATATCTGTGCCGCATTTCATGGACAGGTGTTCTAAGACATGTCACTAAAAAGCAGCTCAACAATCGCGGCATGTAACAGGGAGGTTGTAACAAAATAACCGCTTTTGTTTTCAGACTTGTGAGCAGGTTTTACACTGCAACAACTTTTTGTTGCCAAGTGTCTGTGCATGAAGTGGACAGATTTCAACGTTTTCTATCTTATTATAATTCAATTCTCATCATGTGTGACTGTTTGGGTCAATGACTCATTCATCCTATTTATGTGCCAGTTTTAGCTGCATTCATTAGTGTCGTTGCGATGCCATGGCTGCATCGCAGGCAATTCTGCGAGGTTTAGTAAATCCATTTATCCATGAATTCATAACTATATAGCTTTGTCAGCTTGAGGAGTGAAGTGTATGTACGAGCTAACACCTAATGAAAGCATAGCAAAACAAAATCGGAGCCAGAAATACTTGAATGAGCTGGATGCATCACAGTGGAGATCATTTATGAGAATATTTATGCAACGAGATTTGCGTTACAGTCGGTTCCCTGCTGATAGTCGACAGGATTTTCACTGTATGCCATCAAGAAGCAGAGATACTACACACTGTACACTCTGGACAATGCACGTTTGCGTATTATCTGTGCACTGCTTATTTTCTGCTTGAGGTAGTTAGGAAATTTGACTTTGAATTGTTTCCATGCAAAGTAGCCACACACACACACACACACACACACACACACGGTTAGATACAGAGCATCAGTGTGTGGTGCAGGTATACATAATGTTCAGCAACTCCAGAGACCTTGAGCATAGATGCCGCAAATAAAAACCATCAGCACTTGCATTCTCATTAATATACAGAGGTGTTTGGAGGAATTTAGGATGCAGCAGCGTCTGTCCTGTGGAGACACATACAAAAATGCCTTGTATGCCTGTGTTAAATGATGGATTATGCAGTACAATGCAAGTACTTTTCAGAAATTAGATTTAGCTATTTAGGGACGACACAGTCATATAAGGTTTTTATTTTCTTGTACCCTCATTTCCTTTTTTTTTTACCTAGGTATAATCAAATAAACCTTCACACACTACACATTATTACAAGAGTATACACCAGCATAGAAATTCAACCCTGAATGCATCAAGACACTACAGTATCAGCAGTTCATTGTGTAACGTGTGTGTACTTGTCCGCTTCAGCTAAAGAGTGGCCGAGTGCAGTGCAGTCACATCTGCTGTAATAATTATTTTTTCAGTGAATAAAAATGGTAATTCCAAGATAAACACAGAGTGAACACAGTTCTGAGAAAGCAAAAAAAAGAAGAAAAAGAGGCTGTAATAGAATGCCATTTGCATTTCAGTTTCCGTGACAGGTATATACAATCATTTATTTCTGCCTCAGAAGGTCATCTGAATGCTAATTCTGCCATTGCCATCACATCAGAAGCTTTGTCTGTAAAGATACGTAGGCCTGGATTGTTTGAAAAGCAAATTAATAATTAATTGACGCCAATGCAGTTAGGGCGTAATTGACTTCACCATTTCACATTTTATAAAGGGACCAGAACCCGGTTGGACAGTCAAGTTGGAAACCATGCAATATTAATCAATGAAAAGATACATGAGACAGCAGCTCATAGCCAGAGGATTTATTGAAAACAAACAAACACCAAGCAAGCTAAACAATAATGACATTAACATATCCCAACCTGTTGTAAAAGCCTGGTGTGCTTCACAGCTTCCTCCATCCTGTGCGTATGGTGGATTTGCAGCATCCTCTCTGCAGGAGGCCAGAAGGCTTAAAGAGCCGCAGTTCTCATACCTCATAATGCCACAGATGTCTCTGGGGAGTGAGGCAGCAGAATGGTAGCGCAATACAGAGGAGCAGTGAAAACATTACCATGCTGTGTGTGGAGCAGATATTGTATGAGCAAAAGTAACTTCAGATATCTATGCATATTTAGGAGTGAGAAGCGACTGCTTCTGCTCGAACCACGATGCTGATTTGTCATCTAATAATTAAATGATCATTTTAATTTGCACAGCACCTTCCATGTATCTTAACGTACTCCCCTGCCATTTTAAAAGAGCACATATATTAAAATGAATTCATAGACGCTGGGCATCAGGTTTTTATGTTGAGGCTGTACCACAGGATTAGATCCATGATTAGAAAACGCTACCTCTCCTCTGGTCTTCTAATTTGGTTGTTGGTACATTGTGTTCACAGGCCCGGAGAAATTGTTTCCCCAGTCTCTTGTCACACAAACACACAGATATGTGCCAATGGATAACTTTCCCCCCAGTTCTGTTTATTCACTGAAATTTCCCCCCAAAAAACTAAAATATACAAACATTTTAAGCTGCTTGCATATGTTGCCAGTCCAGTGCAAACCAAATCAGCACAGATAGTTTAAACTTAAGAACACAGAGAATTGTGGCTGCTTTTTTCCATTACTATGTTAAAAAATACAGTATATACAGAGGGTATATGAATGTCTTATATTTGGGTTTCAGCACAACCTAGGCAATCTGATGAAAAACACATTTAATTTTCACCAACTATACAAACACACATGAAGTACTCAGGTTGAATTTGGGAAATTTGGAAATACGTCACAATTCAAAGTTCACTTGACTCGTTTTTATGAACAGTAAGAAAAGAAAAACGGTCTATTTTGTGACTTCTGTATGATTATTGCTACTGTATATCACTACTAAAAATGCAATATAAAATGAATCTGAACTTTGACTCAACAAACACATAAGAAGGCAGCGCAAACCCCCCACACTTTTTAAAGCCTGACTATGTGACCTATAAACACACACCACCAGGATGTCCATGTAAGGAGTTGTGCTGCATGAGCACTAAGGGTTAAAGAAAGCACTTACACATATACTTAAATATATTTAACCAGTGGATGAACTTTAAACAAGCATGAAAGATAACCTTGTCAAGTTAATAAAGGTGATTACACATTGAGTTTGGTGTCATGAAACCTTGCACATGCTCAGTAGTACACCCTGAGGAAAAGAGGCATAAACTTTATTTTGTGGCAAATTCACTGAATACTCCTTCCATGTGTATTATTTCGATGTCCTTGCAACCATTTGAAGTACAATAATGGCCCTTTTTTTCACACATGCAGCGCAAACTTCTCACTTACCCGAAATAGAAAAGTGCTTGAGAAGATGCTAATTTCTACCACAGAATGTACTATCTGCATTGTGGCAGTTGCCTTTATTGACCTTTTAAAGTAGCACATGGAAGCATGTTCAGTTATCTAGCTGTTGGTCAATTAGCAATTTCCCTGTAGAATAAATGAAAATAAAATGCAATGAAATAAGAGAAAATGACTTTGCACATAGCCAGCGAAAAATTAAAGTTACAAAAACTGGCCTGATTTGCAGGCGAATACGGACACACCATTAAGCGAGAATAAAACAAACCTCAATCTTTTATACAATAAGATTAAAAGCAAAAATTGGTGCACTCAATATTGAGAACTTCGTGAGTTTCCCTGCTTAGTTGAGGAGCCGAAACGTCTGAAACAGCTGCTTCTGTCAAACTGCTGCCCTTGTATTTGTTTGCCCTTTCACCACAAAGAACAACTTTCTGTGAGACATCCATCAAGCAATCCACCGTGTTGAACATATGGATGTGACATTGGAAGGAAGTGACCTAGGAAAAATTGACCCGTTCCGAAAAAAAGAAGAAAGCTATAAAAACTGTTCAAAATCACATCACAAAAAGTTTGTAATATTATGCAAAGTATACATCAATGACGTTCATCTTATCTTATTGTAACAGAGTTAGATTTTCTTTTTCATGCCAGATCAGCATCATTCATCATGTACATATTTATTTATATATAAATACAAATGTCCTAAAAGCACCAGATGTAGTCATGACTGACTTGTATAGGGAGCTCAATGGGCCACAACAACACTTTTTGACAATGGTTCGTGAATCCTTACGATAAAAACACTGCCCTTCAAAACTGCCTCACATACAGTGAAAAAAACATGTTTATGAAATTGGAGTAAAAGCTATTCTGTGTTATCAGATTTTCTATGAAGCCTGGCGTTTCTTTTGCCGTGCAATAAATGAACAATACAAGTAAAACAGATGTGAAAAAAAAAGAAAAAAACAAAAACAAATTGTATTTGTTGATATGAAGTTGACACAGTTAAGGCCTGTACATACTGTACTCTGCAAGAACAGACATTTGTTCTCTCTCCCAGGGCTGCGAGAAAAGAATGGCTTGAGTTCTTGCAGCTTGTTCTTGACACGTCTGGGCAGGACATTTTTCTTGTGTGGTGTCCGACAACTATTGTGTGATGTGGTCATATGAGGACTTCCCAGGAGTTTTGAAGTATGAAATGTTCCTGGCCAGAAGTAACTGTGTTCTTGTATTTGCCACCTTCGTGAAAAAGAACACACTTCTCTGTTCTTGCGGAGTTTGCACAGGTCTTGAGTCATCAACTTTAAGATGAATGAAGCAGCAACAGTCAGTATTACAGGCATACTAGAAATTGTATGCTTATATCCAACCATCAAAAGGCAACTAATTGTAATCTTTTGACCACAAATCACAAAAACACATGAGGAGTGACGCAGGAAAATGTGCATTCACATTTTGTTCAGGTTGACTGTTGAACTTTTTCTGTCCGTGCTATTTGCGATGTCTGCCATGTTTCTTGTTCTATTACTCTTTTTTTTTCAATCTCCGTCTCTCTGGTGGAATGGCAAATGTGTATTGCTGTTTGCGTTTCAGCCACGTTCACATTGTCTTTGTCTCTGCTTGGCTGAAATTGGTGTGAATTGTGCGGATAGCTTCTAGAAGAGTTTTTACATAGTGACTAGTCTTTTTGTGCTTTTATAATTGTCATTTTTTAAAGATGATTCCACTCTTAGTTTCTCTCTAAACATCGTTGCACAAATGGAGAACTACATTGAGACACTGGTGAGAAATTTGACACGATCTACTTTTATAGCTTTGTTTTGGGAGCAAAGAGGATTTAATTAAAAGGTCATGCACATTTCATATTGTCTTGCAATTGTGAATTATACAAATCTGGTCTGCTCATTGGTGCCAGAAAGTTTATGAACACATACTGACAGGAATACATAAAACTACAGTTTTCTTTAAAAAGAATGACTGTCAGGGACACATATTTTAACAGCTTGTGAACTGTAAAAATAAATGGACACCAGTGCACAGAATTCTGGAAAGAAAGTGTTTTGCTCATTATAGAGGCCAAGAGCTCATGCAGTGTTCTCTACCATGCATATGGGATTTTAATGAAGAGAAAATAAAAACTTAACAAAGTTATGTTTCAGCAAAAGCTGCTCCAGCCTCAATGTTGACCTGAATCACCAGCAACTCTAACAGCATCTGATATATTTATTCTGATTTGGTAGGAAATAACAATGTTAAAACCATTTTCTTCATCACAGCGCAGTTACATTTCCTGTCTCCTGTGACAAATACTCTGTCTTTTCACAAAGTCACCTCTGCCACGCTTCCTATCACAGTGTGGGATTATTAAAAAATGAGCAATCCTACAAATTAAAAACAACAACAACTGAACCTTGGTCTGAGATCTACAGACAGACATAAGCACACACAGTTTGGCAAGGACATGGTACATTTTTATTAAACCCTTTTTTTATATACAGGTAATAACATTGAGACCCAGGGTCTCATTAATTAAAGATGAGACTTACAACAATATTTACTAACAGACTTAACAATATGGCACATTTAGTTAGAAGCAGATAAACTTATTAAAAACAGGAGCCATATTCCAAAGAGTCTGTGCTGACATAACGTGCCATGCAAATTAAAAATGAACATTATTAGCTTTGTAAAATGTGTATGTATGGCTGAGTTGTGCTGGATTGCGTTTGATTTTATCGCCGCACATCTATCACTGTGAGAACTTGATGTTAATAACACCTGACTGGTGACGTTGATGTGAGTGGCCATTGTCATAGAGACGTCTCATTAGGTCTGAGGCAGGAGAGACAAAGGCAGTCGCGGCGAGGCGGATTTTTAGGACGAGTGATTCAGCCTGTGAGGTGGTTATTGGCAAAAGTCATCGTAGTCTGAATTGAATATTGATCCTTTGGGGTAACGGCACGGAGCAGGCGGTAAACTGCTGACCTGCGCCTCATTTCATTGAGAGTGAGTACAAGGACAGCCTTGGTGAAATTCACAGTCATTTGAGTGCCTGAATGCTCAAATCACAGAGTGCTTGCACAGTAGCTTCATACTGACTATAAACAAATGGATAGATCGCAGTACAAACGCATTGGCTTAAAGCTTGAGTATATGATTGGTTTCCAAAACACTTTTTCATGGCATTTGTTAAAAATGTGTTTGACGGTCATCAATCAATGCACTTACTGTATCTGGTGGAAAGAAAAGAAAACAAATCCTGTAACATGACCAGTAGTGGATTGATTCTCTGGCGTATCTGCTAAAAACATGATACCGCCTTTATAGAATTTAAGTAAATCATTAGTAAATGATGAATTTAAAAGCTTGTAGAGAACTCATATTTCACCTGACGATATTGGGCCACAGTACAGTACCAATTTTTTTGTGCCGTATCCTCTGTGATTAGTCTTGTACATATTTGTTTTCACGATTACTGCGACAGCACTAATGGATTCCCATTTTTGGATATAATTGCTGTTTTCAATCCTTCATTTTGGATTAATTTTCAGCTCCTTTCTAAACAAACTTGAACTCATTCATGTCAATTCAAAGCAGCATGTCAGGCTGCAGGCGGAAGGCAGCAATCACCTGCAATTTCTTCAGAAATTGCCTTCTTTATTTATCATTTACCATGCTAGATATTAACATAAAAGTGACATTAATTATATTAATCAATTCGTTTCCAAACAAGATCATATCTTTGACAACAACATCCATCGTCCACCTTGCAACAATTACAATTTTTTGTTTGTTTGGAATAACCTAGAAATCTCAGGGACAGAGAAGGTCCACGAGAAAGGTCTTTCATGGCCTGTCACACACACCACACACGACTCGAAGATCTGTGTGACTGAGATACAGCGCAGTCCAGCCGACTACAGCTCCTCGGTCCTGGTAAATTTAAAAGACAGGCTGCCAACAGATAGAGATTGATGATAGCATCTGATGCAATTTACTCCATGTCCAGTGTGACTGGTTCACATTTTGCGGTTAATAGTGAAAGCAGATGTTACAAAGAAAATATCCGCTGATTCTGTCAGCGGGAATTGAACTCTGGGCTGTGGACTGGATTTTTTATTTTTTTTGTTTATCTGCAAATGCAGATGGGAAAATGTAGAGGATTTGTGTGGCAGGTGGTGAACATGGTGAAGGTAGAAGGTTTGGGATATTTCAAATAATTTAACCTAGTGGTAAAAAAAACAAAAAAAAACTGAAAGGAAACACACACACATAGATCTCTCTCTGTCTGAAAAATTACTATGTTATCTAGAATAGACAGGCCAACTTATCAAGTAATCTCTTGATAGGGCATCTGAATGCTATGATGGATTGTGTGCTGTTCTTTTCTCCCTTGAAATGTATTCTTAATTGCGTATTGCAATTAGATATCACCACAGAAGAGACATATTAGTAGATTTTCCGTTTCCCTAAAGATGCCTTTATTTGAACGGCTGATAATTTAGTTTGGTGTGGTGCCATCAAGATGTAGTGCGGTATGTAGATGAGACCCGTCCAGACCCAGTCATTTTCAGTACAGTTTAATGTTATTTATTATGCATTTCCTTATCATTAAACTCTCACAACAAAGTCATGCATTTGAAGCTTTGTGTGTTAACTCTTTAACACTGAGCGCATCGCAGACGTCACTTTTGCGCAAGCACATTTTGCATTACTGCAATTACCCGGCGGTTTGTGCTATCGGAAAAATTCCAATGGTTCCTGAAAGCGGAGAGGTTTCACTTGTGCTGTTGCAGAAAGCTAGCGAATCAGCGTCTTTGTCACCAGAGGGAAGAGAGTTGGAATAACATTGAGACAAAGACTCAAACAAAGTTATTTCAGATATGTTTTGTACTGATCAAATTTTAAAATTTAACACGCAAAATCTGGTGTTTGTCTACAACTGTTAATTTTAACATGCAGTAAATTGTAAATAACTGCTAGTTAATGAAAGTTGTTCTAGGATAATGGGCAAAAAGCACTTACTCAGAACATTTTCTGACACAATAAGTACAAACGTACAGATGGACATTTTGAGGCTTAGGTGTTAAAGGGTTAATATATTAAAAAACACAGTCCGTAAGAATTAGTGATATCTAATTGTGAGACTGCAGATTATACAGTCAGAGGCCACCTCCTTTTCTTATACATGTTAAGGAACATTTGTGGTCTTAGTACCATACCCTGTTTTTTTCATTTGTGGAGTAAAGTTCAAAATGTGATGTGTTTTACAAATGCAAAACACTCCAAATTTAAAATGACCCATTTTCTAGAACAACAAATTACCTCAGACTGGATTAGCAGTCTTAAAGGGGAATTTATTATGAAAGGTCAAACTGAAGTCTAATGGAGGAGCATGGTGGGCAGGCAGGGCCAAGATTTTTCCAGGATCCAGGACAGACAGAGGCAGGTGAATTGAACAGGCGTTTTGGACATGAGCATAGGCAGACAAACAAAATCACACAGGAAACAAAAAACGACACATCAAGTGAGCTGGCCGACACTGTTACCACACTTTGGAAACTGATCTATCTGGCAGTGGTAGAGGAGATGAGCTGGGTAGATATACTGCAGGTGATGAGGATTGATTGAAGACAGCTGCAAGGGGGAGGAGAGTTGGCCACGCCCACACCAAGGGAGGCGGGGAAAGAGGAGGACAAGGAACATCCTGACAACGATGATCATTATAATTATATGATAAAATTTGAAAATATTATGCAATTTTCATTGTTTTCATCTATACGTTTTCATATTAGCAAACAGCATGACTTTCTGTACTGAACACGCGTCAGAAGACAAGGGAAAAATATTCCATTTGAATGATAAATGAATGAATGAAAGTTTGAGTTGTCTTTTCGAAACAAGCATACCTGTTTCTTGTATTTTCTGTGAGAATAATGATACTGTATGCTCATTATAGCATTGTTGAATCAAAAACTCCAATGGTGGCCATGGATATTTGCACAGTACTCTATTTTGGAGTTTCTTTTCTTTAAAGTTGTACTTTGAATGACTATATACGTGACTGACTTCCTCATGACGGGACATGAAGATTGCATTTGATGTAAATGTCAAAGGTTGTAAGTGAGTGGTTAAAAAAGAAGAAACAAGTGAAATATCAAGTGAACTCTCCCAGAAGACACAGGCCTTGTGTTAACGGGCGTGTCGGACAGAGATAAGATCTTTGCTCTGAGTGAAGATTAGGTTTCAATGGAAAAACTGAGCAAGTGCTATAGATCTGTATAGAGAGAGACAGAGAGAGACTCTGGGGGACTCCGCTTCTTAAATGCCACTTATTTTAGGTGCATTAATTTAATGTCAGTCCCAGTTTCTGAAAATGAAAATGAATTACAATGACCTCCCCCTAAGTGAATTAATGTACCTGATTGTGGATGTAATTGCTCATTAGCATGACTCACTGATTCTGCAGACTCACAGGTGGACCCATTTTCACTCTTGGGGTTTTTTTTTTTTAAAGTGATGTGAAACTCATGAACAAATCTATTAGATGAAAATCAAGTTTGAACACTAAAACACGGGAGCTGCACTGCTCTCGTTTTTTGGGGGGATAACTTTTTCTTCCCTTCAGCATCACTGGAATGAGAAGTAACTTATGACACTGAACCTTTGCACCTTGCGTGCACGAGTAGGCTATATTAGATCTGCACCAGACAGGACAAAAGATCGAAGTTTGTACGGCAAAAGGTTAAGGGAGTCATTTTTCTTTTCATGGTGCTATCTTTCTTGATATCTGACAGCACGCACCATCTCCCCTGCCATCAAATACTTCAGAGACAATATCATAATGGGAGACACAAACAACCCTCTGACCTCATGGTCTTATAAACAAGTGAAAAGCCTGAAGCACTTGGTGTCATTCATTCTGAGGGCTGGTGTAGGTGACCACCTTTGTTTACTTAAATCAAAAATTCAATACATTGCCCCAGCAATTTTTCTTACTGTTTTTTTTTTTTCTTCCTTCTCAAGCACTTGACTGTGGCACTGCTCAAACAAATGTCCTTGACTTTTCATTAGGTTAAAACCCTTTTGGCAGATGATCTATGATTCATAGATGAGGGAGGAGTCCCTGAAGGCTGTGCTATAACACTGACAGTGTAAAAAACAAAAAAAAACAAAAAAAAAAAACACTGGAGATGTGACAAAGGAGGGAGGGGTGGATGGAAGAGAGGGCAGCAGGTAGGGCAGGTGTTTCAAACAAACAGAAAACAACAGATGTTTTGTTTTTCTTGATTCCCAGTGTCACTGCCTGAATACATAAAGCTGACAATGATGACTCACAGAGGAATAAAAACCTAATGTGGTGTTTTATCTGGCTCGACACTCGTGTCATATATCAGTGGTTGGATATCTGTCTTGTGTGAGAACTGCAGCCTAGCCTCTAACACACACCTGAAATGCTGAAACAAAAAACTCACCACGACCAAACAACAAGATTGAGGGTCTGTTTACACAGGAAAAACATGTGGAAGAAAGCAGAGGTTTTTAAAAGACCATGTACATCAAATGGAGAGTTTTCCTCTTCACACATTATATATATGTTAGAAAATCATGGCTGAGATGTGCAAAGAATTACTGTAGAATTATTGTGCAGTTAAGAGTTATGAAATAATTCTCAAATCTTCTGTTCAGGATTTTTTTTTCAGTGTGGAGAGGTGAAGAAGAGAGTGCAGGCATGGTAGAGGGGGAGGAGATGAGCATCAGGGAGAAGGTGGCAGAAGAATAGCAGCAAAAAGGGAAAGGGAAGGTCTACAAGAAGGTGAGACCTGCTATGATGTATGGGTTGGAGACATTGGCACTGTCTAAAAGACAGGAGGCGGAGCTGGAGGTGACCAGGATGCACAGGATTACAAATGAGCATAATTGAGGGACAGCTCAGGTTGAACGGGTAAGACAGGCAAGGATGAGATGGTTTGGTCACGTGCAGGAGGAGGAGGAGGAATAGTGACAATACTGACAAAAATCTGACAAAGGATGTTGAAGATGGAGCTGCTGGGCAGGAGGAAAAGAGGAAGACCACAGAGAAGGTTCATGGATGCTGTGATGGAGGACATACACACACACATGTTTTTTTTTATCGCTTTTCATCGAGTGTTTAAACTACACATTAAACTACGGGGTGGTGCTCCTGTTGTTACTAAATAACCAAAACCTGAAACCTGCTGTGACGTTTCTGCAGCCTCACTGAATTAATAAACACACTAATCTAAGAAAACAAAGCCAATGCATTAGCAGCACTGAATGTTTCTCATACAACTTTGTTGTGTGATGCTTGTGTGGAAAAAAAAAAGAAAATAACTGGAAGCACCCTATTCTTCAAACCCAAAAGAATATACATTTTCCCGTTTATTCAGAAATTTCCTCTGGAAGACGGAAGGTTCAAAACTAATTTCATAGTGGACAAACACCAGAGCCTAACTCTCACTTGATTTAAAATATCTGTGAACATTATACGAAAGAGTTATTAGTCTCAATTGCTATTTTCTTCATTAGCACAGGATGTTACAGGATTGTAAATTATCTTCCTATTTTGATTATGGCACATGTGAAAGGATACATGTGATTGACAGTCAAAATGCAATTAAGGCAAAATGGGGATTCAAATTCTTATGAGTGAAGTCATGACCGACTGCCACTTGGCTTAAATACATGCCGGGCTAGTCCAAATGGGATCATAATTTACACCAGAGCGACAATCCTTGCATTCCTTCCAGGCATGCACAAAATAAAATGAATGATTTCTCAAAATCCAAGTAGTTTGCCATCATTCTTGTAACAAACAAACAGACAGACATCTACTGAAATGAAAAAGACTTGAAACTCCTCAGGTCATTTTTTACTTTTAATAGAAAAGCAACTGTTTTGCAATTGTTTGACCCTGGTGGCAATTCAAGGGGTTCCCTTCTGACTTCAACATTCAAAGGTTTCAGGCAGTCCCACATTGGCGTTACTTTCCAAACCTGCTGAACATACAGAGTACATCCATTTTTATACAGCCTACGCTCTGGGTTAAAGAATGAAGCTGGTGTTTATATTCTTATTTTTAATAATAGAACAGTGACATAGTCTTTACTCTCCAGCTGCCCCAGCTGTGTCAAATCCAGGACAGAAAGTTTTGGGTTTGAAAATAATCAATCATTTCCTAAATCTTTGGTTTTGATCAGATGTTATTCAAAGAGGGAGAAATTCTGTGAAAACTGGGGCTACTTTCTGTTTTGTGTGTCATCATCTCCCAATGCTCTAATACATCATTTATAGGTTGACACGTTGGCTCTTGCAAAGTCCGATGGAGGCAAAAGAAAAAAGAAAAAGATGTGGCTGTTTAAAGTAATCCTGCTGAGATCATGTACCCAACAATTTTAGTAAAGGTAACATCAAGTGGCATGGCACCTATTAAAGTCTTATTTTCTAAATTGACAGTGGAGGTAAGTGGATGTGACCTGTTGTGAATGTGCACGAAGATGAGGGAAATGTGTTCTCCACATTTTGTGTGTGGAGTAAGTGTGTGTGTGTGTGTGTGTGTATCAATGATACGACTTGAAGTATCTTTGTAAATCCCTGAGAGAGAAAAATGCTGTCCAGACCCTCTAGAAAAGCCTGTGTTACACATTCACTGGGCGATGACAAACAACAGGCCAGCTGTGATCCATAAATCCACATCAAAAGACTGTTCATGATCACTTAACCTTCATGGCCAGTTTCATGCATATATAAAGTAAGAACTTGACACTTTTCTTTTAACTCCACACCTGTGTTATGTGCACACAGGCTCCCGTGGAGCTTAGGGGAGCAACAAAGGAGAGTTCCACATTAAATAAAAAATGAGCAAAGTGAGAGGAGTTTCATTATTCATCTCACACTGGCATGCCCAACTCCCCAGCTTCCCGAAGGGAACACTATGAAATTTCAATTGGCATCATTCTATGTGTTGAGTTTTAATGTCAATATCGCAGAAAGTCTTCAATAGCCTCGCAGCCTCCCTTCTGACTCCAACAAGAAACTTCAAAAGAGCACTTCTCTGAATCCCTCAGTCTTGCATTAAAAATGTTAACCTTGGAGACATGCTAACTACCCGGGCACCGCACTTTGCTGAATTCAAATGAAGATCCTGATAATTCAAGACCAGAAAGAAAAGAAGAGTCAACCGTGCCCCCTGACTCTCTATTTGTCCGGTACCATCCGTTTCATTTATTGAGCGTTCAACTCAAATGCATTTGTGCTCCGGTTTCACACTGAATACCTGTGTGGCACGTTTCTTTTTTTCATTCAGGCACACGGATGAACTAATGAGACAATGAGACAATGGTTCGTCTTAAGAATAGATCTCCCAACCTGTTACCAAAAACCATGCGCATCTCAGAGGAAAAATATACATTGAAAAGAATGAACTCCTCAACAGGTTCACAGGTATGAAGTATATGAACTTAGAAGAACACATTAACACAGCTAATGTTTAATCCTTGAACGTATTAGTGATTGACATTAATAAGTAAACATGAAATAAGAGGGTCTCTTGGACACATGACAGTCAGACCATATGCTTTACAATATGCATCCTGTGTAGGACAGGAAGCTTGAGGGTCTGTCCTGGATATGGTGTGTTAAGGAATGTCTCTTGTTTGACTAAATGTTGATGTTGTCCAAACTTGTTGCATCCAATTTAAAGATCATGAGACAGTAAAGTATATCCGGACCCGACTTGTTTTTCAAGTACGTTGCACCATGGAAACAGGAGAAAGGCGGGTGTCGGAACATGTGATGCCTACAATGACAATGCTAGATAATCTATGTAAGGTTAGTTTTTAGTTTTTCTGGGGCAGAATTGTTTGGTGATTCGGCAGGAAAACATTCTCCTGAGCTGCTGCTGCTGCAGAGCTTGGTCTGACGCCTGACTTGTAACCAAATAAAATCCCTTTGTTCGGTACGAGTCCTGTGTCAGAAGGGTTTCTTTCTACACCATCAACTCATCACCTATCGTTCGCAAGAAGAAGGAAGCTTGACAAAAATGACCTTGTTATGACACACACACAAACTAGTGACTACAGACTTGTAAAGCAGTTGTTTTCAGTCTAAGTGAATCATTAGAATCAGTTAATTAAAAAGATTTGTTCAGTACTTCCTCCATGACCGGACACTGACACAGTCACAAGACTGAAATACAGCAGCAGGGTTTGTGATGCAGCAGGATGACTGTAGCTAAATACACCAGACTCCTCTGTTAAATATTGAGATTTTAGACTTCCCTGGTAATTGTTCGAGATTAACCCACATTTTTAGAATTCTTATTAAGTCTTTTTAAGTGATCTACAGTTCGCATTGTTCTGCTTAATTCTTGTGTCGGACATCTCTCCATGTGATGGCACTCTGACCAATCAGTGGCCGGCAGTCTGGTGACGTCACGCATACTATCGTATGGAGCAGAGGTGCCAGAGTAGCAAAAAAGTATTTTGTACCAGGTACTATGCTCATGGAAACTTACCTAGAGAGGCGAGGCGAGCTGTTGGGGACACGCCATTAGAGTAAAGTATTGATTATCTTCGAAGGCAACCTCTATGCACAGCAGCTCCACAGTAGTTGAGCAGGACACATGTACCAGGTGTAAATAACAGAAATTACAGTTATAGAACTTGCTCAATCATGGGTACCTCCTTAAAATGCTCCTCGATCAATTATGTTGTCTACAGACTTTTTAAAAACAATTTCATGATTCATACTGTAATATACTCTTATCTACATTACTCATAATAATATTTTGGCCAATGTTTCATGTAAAGAATACAAATATTCTTCTTGTTTATTTATTTTATCTCTATTTATTTCCCAATACCACTATGTAGTATATTTTATCAATTCCATAGGTCTATAAACACTCCTTCAATCCAGTATTTTGTTTCATATCTGTATGTATTAAGTGCATAGGTTGTTTATTACATATGACTTATTATCGCAGAAGAAAATGCATATCTTCTCTACCTTGTGCTATCAAAAACTAACAAAAAAATGTAAGCTTTCTTGCAATAACACTTAAATGAATAAATATTATAATGTGGCCGATGGTCAACTCACTCCAGAACTTTTGTTTTCTCAGTTTTGCTTCAGACACTGGAATGACAGTGGATCTCAATCTGCCCTCATTTAATATAGGGAGGAGTTCAAATAATCCCCATAAAGTTAATTTCATGGAGCATGTACATATAATATTAGCTGCCCATCTGATAGAACTGTAAGGAGTAGATAGTCATCGCCAATCCTACACATGTGGAGCACCCACACTCTTTCTCTCTCTCAATCATCTCATTTAGAGTGGCCATGAATGGGAAGGAAAATGTCATTAGTGAGATAGGTAATCTATTTCTAAAAGGGAATCAAAGATTATAATTGGATTTTCTTCAGGGCTGCTCAAAGTTTTTCAGAGCGTCATATGACTATCATATTTGACGGTTGTTAAGTGAACTGAGCTTGGTGAAGAGCGGCCTCCTCTGCAGGTACACGCCGATAACTTAAGACAGTTTGTGGCAAATGTGCTGTCGTATGACTGTTGAGAGAGTTCCTACAATTGAAACTCATTTACTGTCTGTATTGTTCGTGTAAATGATGGGAGGAATAGGAGGAGGAGGAGGAGGAGGAGAAATTCAGGTAAAAGCAGTGAAAAATCTATGACATCTCATTCATTTACTGAAGTGTGTGCAACCAAACCTTTTTTGAGAGGTTTTCGCTGGTCACTTGGTGTTGCATGCCGCTGGTAATCACACCATAGCCACCCTACAGCATACCCTGCTTCAAAATAAATCTAAATGGGACATTTTTCCATTATAATCGAGGCCAATGAAGATATTTCCCCTGATAGGAAGATAAAAACCAGTCCAACTGTTAGTTACCTCATTGTAGTACATGTTATGTCTGTTTTGACTGAGTATGGTAAGTATGGTAGCTCGCTACCATTGCACTGTGAGCATGAACATAGTGATGACTGCAATTAATTCAGTGCCACACATGTTCTTATACCACCAATACGTATCCATTAAGTGCACAATCCCACAAGATTAACCGTGACTGGTTAAATCGTAAACCAGTGTTTATCTAGCTCAACTTGAAATCAAGGACACTTTGTTTGGAAATCAATCTGCCATTGTTCCAAAACTGAGAAACTGGCAGTCTGTGCAGCGCCTTTCTTTCCCTCAGTTTTCTTGTGTTGGTTTCCAATGATCAACACCTCATTGAAATCTTTTGTGTGCATTTTTTTTTCTGTTGTATTGTTATTGCTGTAAGCATCAAGAAGAAGAAGAAGCAGGGCAAGACTGGCTTTGGCAGATTGGCGGACCGTCACAGACTGTATTAAACAAACCCTGAGAAGTTAACACCTATAGTATAAGAAGCTGACACTTAAAATCCCTTTTCTCAGGGTGTAGTACATCCTGCTTAATGAGCTCCACTTCACTCCTAACATTATGTTAAAAGGCTCACAGCTGGGGTGCTTCACAGAACACCCAGTTTTACTATAAAGAATAATTTAGTAATCTGGTTTCACGCTGACACTGACAGCCATTTTAATCTAGCTGCTGGATGACATGAAATGAATGTGTTAGTCAGATAAGCCAGGCTCAGTTTTAAGGAATAAATGTCCTCCTATATAACATGCCATTTTTTACAAAATGTAAATGTAAAATATGTTTTTTTTCTTTTTGCTTTAAGGTGTTAATGAACACCTTTGATTAATCATGTATTATAAAGTTAATTTTGTGGATTGTGGCACTGTACTTTAAAATTGCTTAATATCACAAATGATTACAAGGCTCATACAACAGAACAGGGATTGTATGGGCATGTATGAATAATAGAATGTATTAATTCAATCACATCATTTTTATTATGCTGAATTTGGCCCTTTACACCCGAACATGCCCCTCTTTTCAAAAATCCCTGCAAGTCTTGGCTTAATTCAAAGGTTTGTAAAGGAATGATAAGTGCTTTTGTAACAAGATTATTCAATCTACATAATTAGTGGTTGCATGTTGCTTGCTGATGCTTGATAAATCACAGTACGTCATTTTTGAAAGACCATTTGGAACAGACGGAGCACAGTTACAGCCATGTCAAGATCGCTCAAATTTATACACAGACTTGACTACTGATTTTGCTAGACATCATTTTTACTGAAATTTCTGAATGGTTCAGTTCTGAACTCCATCTGGCTGTTTACAGGATAATTCCTGGATTCCACTCTTGTCCAATTATCTTACACGAGCCTGCGTTGCCCGTCTGGACCTGACAGAATCAAAAGTGTCTGAAAAGTTGTAATGCTGCTGAGACTGGTTTGCTTTGGAGAGAAATCATAGTTGAAAATAGAAACTAAGAAGAGGATGCGGCAGATGCTCCGGTTTTTTGGTTGTTGTTGCTGCGACGGGCAGAGCTGTAGACCAAATCTCCCCCTGCAGCTGTGTTGTCCTCCAAAGACAATTATATCTTGAAGAGGAGCAATAAAGGTGTCCTCTGCCTCATCGACAAGATCAGAGGCACCGATTTTTCACGGACATCAGGTGATACATGTATATGAATGCCCTGTTTATAACTTGGATACTTCTCCCTCCTCCTTCACAATCTGTATCGTGTTGGAGACATGCTCTTTAAAGAAGCTGTTACTGAAAGTATAGCAAAATACATGTTATAAGAGCTTTATATTCTGACATCCATAAGTATACCTATCATTATTTATGATTAATTACACATAATACCTTCGTAGGAGCCTAAATGAACAAAGTTATAAGTAGGAACTAAACTTTTCCTGGGCAGGTGTTCCGCCAGAAGCGAAACAGTTTTTGACCGAATGAAGTTCTAAAGTCTCATTCCAAAAAAGAATAATGACCAGACATAAAAGTCATAGATGTAGAAGAGGGAGAAAATGAGACAGTGAGCGGACGAGCAGACACTTGTTTGTTAAGTATGGAAGTGGAAGTGAAGCCTCTTCTTCTACTTCTACTTCCGGGGGCGTAAACGATGGCATTGTAAATTCCTATCGGAAAAAATCTTTTGCACATGTAAACATAGCTAATGTGACTCATTCTAACTAATTAACATGTTATAACTCATATGTAAAAATAACCGTGTAAAAATAACCAATTTATCTTAAAGGGGATTAAACGAATGAGATTAGTGACGGACTTCAAAGAAGCCTGCACACAGAATAATTGGTCCACCAGTTAACTGTTCACGGAGGAGAAAACGCCACCATGTCTGTGCATGAGCCTGAGGCTCCAGAGCCCCTACACAGCTGGTGTAATATGGCTCCAGGACCACCAGATACACCATCACCTCTGGGGCATTTCTCTGTCAGGTTGCATTTATGTTGCATCATGTCTCTTTTCCCTGGCTGGTGATCGGCTGCCCTTGCTGACCCGCCCCGTCTACTGCATTACAACTCAATAAAAAGACATAATGAGGCTATTTGAAAGCCAATGAAGACTAAGGAGACATTAAATCCTTTGTTTTCTCACAGGAGCACTGCTTTAAATGAGAACGCTGTGATGGTGGTTGTGTAGCTGAACATGTTCAATGACCCTTAAAGTAAGCACTTGTTAACCGAGCTGCAGTTTGACTTTACTTACCTTTTCATCTCTGGATGAGAGAGGAGGATTCTGTTTGGTGTACACAGGGATTGAACTACAGAGATACTGGATGTGGCCACACTTCGACATTTTTGTTCAATGTCAATACAGTGTCACACACTGTGTGTACTGTATAGGCAGTGAGGCTGGAATTAGAAAGATGAAACTGCTAAACCAAAACAATCATGCCTCCAATCTTCATTTAAAGGTGACATCGAATGCTCGTATGGCACATATATGTTAGTTATGGAGGTCTACTTACATATATTAACTTGTTTTCATGGTCAAAAACCTCCTAGTCATTGAAAACGAGCCGATCGAAATATCTCTTTACTGACGCTCTAGTCAGCCGTGCTGTTTCAGACCAAAATCACACCCCCAGAACGTGGACCGTGTTGTGATTGGCCAGCCAACGAGAGCTTTACCACCATCCTGTGATTGGCCAGGTACCTGGAAGTGAAGTAATTAGCACGTCAGTTCTCAGATACGCAGCTCCCCCTCTGGCACGGTGGATCAGATATAGGCTACAAATTATATGATACAACTGTTATTTTGTTATGTTTGTTTATTTTGCTCAACAAAAAGATTATATCTACATCGGCTGCGACATGAGTATGAAAAATATTATATATTATGTTCACTCCAGAAAGAGTCTGAATGACCTCTCCAGTTATATAACGACCAAAGTCCGATATCATCCATCCCTAACACAGACCACTGTGGAAAACATGAACTGGTCCATCATCATGACCGTAGCCATGCCTGTATAGCTTTATGTGGGTTAGTGGTTTTACCTACCACTAAGATCCGAAAACACAATTTTTATTGATATCTACTTTGGGGGAAAAAAACTCCTCCTCACTATATCTTTCTTCAATGTATTTTGAAGAAATTGAGAGTTTCAGTAATGACATCTGTGACTGCGAGGGAACAGCATCCCACAATTTTGTGACAAATATATACAGGGTTTACAAAAAAAAAACTTAGCAGAGGCCACAGATAAGCATCCGAGTATTCAAGCATATTTTCTATTAGGGCTCTGTTTTAGTGTCATAGTATCTACACAGGACTCTCTGTGTGGGAGTGGTGGGGGAGGGTGGATGCTAATTTATTTTCTTAAATCTCAAACAGAGCCACGTTTGCTCCAGTCTTTAATTAAATCCAGGTAGACTCAGTCACCTGTAGTGGTGGATTTGCTGGGGCCATTTATATTCAAGGTTGATTACTTGTGGGGTGTCGTTTGCATTATCAGAGACTCAGCACTAATGAGATGCCTGGTTTTAGGCCTTAATTGGATTGCTTCACCACAGTCCCTTATTGATATTTGCATGTCACAGTTCATCACGATAAGTAATGAGAACATTATTCACTGGAGGTATCCAATTGCAAACTCCATCTGTGAAGTAGAGGGGACACTGCCCATGCTATCGCTCCCATGGGGGCTGAGAGGGCACAGGCCACCAATGACAAACACACATGGCCATTCATTACAGTACACTACAGATACTGTGAGCCCCAGTTAGAGTCAGACTCCTGATCTACCTTGCAGGCAGTTGTTATTTACCTGCCCTGTGTTATGGCACTCTTAGAAATAAAGTACCACCATGCAAGACAAAATTAATCTGCCAGGGAGTGTGGTAAAGGGATTAAAAAGAATGTGGTGACCTTAGAGGAACATAATCCAAAATGTAGCATTTGCAAAATAATCAACCTGGGATTGAAGAGGCTTTCATTTCTACAGAGCTAATTTCTTAGGTTTGAGAAAAACAGACCTTCTCTCCATAACCACATAATGCAAAAACACTAACAAAGCCATCAATCACACTCACAGAAAGGCCCCACAGCATTACTATAATTTACATATTTAGACTGCAAAACAGCACAAGTGGCTCGGATACAAACAAGTCAATAAAGCTGTGGGACCAAACCTTTGACGCATTAAAGCAGACAATCAAACAAACCCTGCTCATCAAAATCTTGTCTAAAGATGAAAACACTACAGATGGTGCCTTTCCTGTGGGCATCATAGCGTGGAAGTGCTCGCTGGAATTTAGAAAAAATAACTTTCCATCATTATAACTTGTCAATTAGCAGCAGGGTTCAACGCATTTTTTTTAGATCTATCATCCTACATTAATTGTGACCCCCATTATTAAGTATTTGACAAACATCTGGATTTTTGTTCAACGCAACAGTATCATGTGGCTATTTTCAAAGATTAAGAAGATGAAGAGGTGCTAAATCATGGGTTATCATGAATGCTCCATAGTCTCCACTCTGGACCACTCCACGGCTGGTTTGGTAAAATGTGAATCGCATTAAAAAAAATTCCTCTCTGCTTGATAGTCAGCTCTCAGGGAAATAAACCAGGGCTCAGGATGGAACCACATGTTGTTGTTGTTTCACAGAATTTCACATTTTTCCTAAATGCATTTCAGCACTAGGGGGTTTGATTTAATGGTGGATTAATAACATGGCGGTAATAGGTTCATGTGCATGATGCCATTTTCACACCATTGTTCTTGTTTCTTCTGCTCTCAAAAGGACATGTTTGTGTCGGAATATGCCAGTTTTGCTGTAGCGTTCCCAAAACCTCACTGTCATGTCTGACAAAATGAGACTACATCTGCAACTGTTGAAGCGTTGGTCTCTTCTGACCTGCACTGGGAGATGTGAAGCAGTGTTTGACACCTCAATGAATCTCATTACCATAAAGCAAGGTAGAAAAAAAAGGCTGCATTTACTGTATGCTGCATAAAACATTGAAGTATTTCTCAGCCAACATCAGTGTTGGCTGATGGTCAATACATGACACATGCACGCATGGACAAAAATGCTTTGTTTCATTACTGAAAATGTTTAGAGGAATCAACGCGGTCGCCTACAGCTTGTTGAAGGTGTTGGGAAGGAATACAAGTGTCGACAGCCTTCTGCCATTATTGCTGACGTGATGCTGGTCACAAAATGGGCATTGCGGCGTGAACTTGGCAATGACTCCTACCACTTGGCCTCTCCTCCTTTATCTAATCAGTGAGACATGGCCAGGCCTCAGGCATGCTGCCCTAACTCCACACTAGCTCGGAGCAAGGTTGAGGCAAAGGGCACTTTAGCTAAAAGCACATCCTTCATATCCTCAACATTATCTACAACAACACGCAGGCATCTTCTGCACGTCTCATTTCTGTTTCCTGATATACTTATATAATTAAATATAAGATACCAAAGCAAATTAGAGGTTAAGAGTCTGCTAATTCTGCTCACAAGCACTTATATTGAGTCATAGCTTTGCACAATAGGGAAGTCTGATATATACTAAAGCGGTCATATAAGTCTTATTATTTAAAGGCGGCAATAATTCAGCTAAATTAAACAAATGGAAGCTTTTTTATAAATATATAGAGATTTTTTGGCAGTGCCACAAATGTGAAAAGTGATTATAAGAGGTTATAGATACATGTGCATCCCATATATTGGGCTAAGATACAGGTACTAACTTGTACGTGGAATTTCTTCACAGACCGATTGTCTGACTTTCCTCCTGTGCCCCGAAGTGCTTCATTCATAAAGCCAAATATGTTGCATCAGTTATCTCCCCACTTATCTTTGTGTCTTATTGGCTGCAGCTCTATTGAGGCATCAAAGCAGCAAGAACAGTGAGAGAAGACAATGCCTCCTATTGGCATATTTCCTCTAATGGTCTGACAGATGTAGCACTTTTAAAACATGAAAGTGGACATGGTTGAATGATGGCTGAAGGCCTGCAAATGAGAGCAGGAGGCCAACTGAGACCTCTTTTATTTGTCCTTCCAAGTACTTTTTTGAGTGTGAAAAATAATAATATGACAAATTACAAATCCTAGCTATATGTGATACAAGTCATATTGGCAACAGACAACTCTGATGAAAACAAAACCTATGAGAAGTCAATATAAATGCAAATGTTGTCTTCTTCTATTGCCATTACACTGTGTCATCAGCTTTAACATCGTCATAATTTTAAGTTCTCCAGTCCATTGCATTGCTAACCCAACTTCAAAAATGTCAATTTATTTTCTATCATGGCTTATGTTAGTGTGACCGTGTTGAATTCCAGCCTCCCGGCTGATCATGGAATTCATTCATTATCTGTCTACCATTTCATCCTCTACATGAGTGTCACAGGTGGAGCCAATCCCAAATTGTGGATTTATCTGGTAGAATCTTTGCAAAAAATAAGAAGAAACTTGTTCTGTTAATGGATGCAGGTTTTTTTCATGTAACTCTGCAAAATCAAGATATTTTCCAAAACATTGATCTTCCCCTCTAAAGTTTGACCAAAGTGCTCATTATTAATAAAGCAGCGACTAAAGTATCAACTGAACACAAAATCAATTTGGTGTTTTCGTCAATATTTTTGCATGAGAAAATTAAGCGGACCGCTCCAATGTTATTTCAGCAGCGAAAGCAGAAGCTGTAATTAAAGCCTCTGATATTTGTGTAATTTCTGGTCTCTGCAGACAGCACAGTTTCCTGTGGCAGATTGTGTGCTGGCAACTAGAGAATCAGGGGTCAGTCTTGCAGGCGTATTTAGCTGGGCTCCCTTATCCCCTGTTCAATCTTGCCTTTTGTTTTTTTTTTCCATGCAAATAAATGAAATGGTGCAGTCATCTGCAGAGGAAAGTGGAGCCCTCCTGACTGAGAAGGCCTTCGGGCTTCATCAGGCTTTTCCAGCACGTTGTTATGGCAGTTCAGAGAGAGTGAAGGAGAACACTGAAGCCCAGTGCTGCTGTGGAATGACAATTGGGAAAAGGCTTGGGAGGGGATTTCTAATACAGAATGCCAGTCATAGCAATGTTCTTCTAATGTGCTGTGTGAAAGATAGTTAATAGGAACCTGAGACAACAATCATCCTGGAGCACAGAGGGGTTATTGAAGAGAGAGGCTGACTGAAGTTAAAAAAAAACAAAACAACTCCATTTAAAACATCCATGGTTTAAGATCAATAATAGCTGTCTTGTACATCTTAAAGGTGAAACTATTTGTTATAAAACTGTCATATGGTGTTAAAAGTGATTGCATGGAGAGGTGCAGTAGAAAAACAACAGTTTCCATCGTCCATATTGGTCCGCTAAATGTCGTCAATGTTGTTTTCTTGGCGACTGCCAGTTTTGACGGAAACAATTATGATTTCACGTACAGCACAAATGAGCTGTTCTCGAATTATATTTCCCTGATTTGTTCGAGAGCAGAACATGATGATTTAATACTTGCAATTTAGACACGCCCCTTTCCCTGTGATTTTTATCTTGTTAACGTGTCATGTGCGGAATGGGACTAACACTGCCGATTAGAAAGAAAAGCAATGGTGACAATAATTACGCTTAATGACGCAATTCAAATGTGCTGCCCTCAAGTTCAATTCAAGCTGTTAGATCTGAAACTTTTACAGAGTCTGCGGGTGTTTTATAGTTCAGCTGTCTTATATGGCTTTATTTGCTCAAAGGCTGCCAGTTTAGAGGGATGAAGAACCAACCCAGGAGAGAGCAGTGCCGTCTTAATGAGTTACATAACTTCTCCGGCACGGAACATCCTCTGATGTAGCACCAGCCCAAGATTTCGGAGGTCTTAAATCTAATCCACAGATGGAGGGAGATTTGCAGGTAGAGAGACTAGAATCCTTATTTGATGGCTTTCTTTTTCCGAGCTGAGAGAGACGTCAGATGCCTCCTTTCCACAGTAACAGATGAAGAACGTCTCCTTTTGTTTTTGACCTCAAATGTTAGCAAGACACACACAGAATCTGTTATTAATCTGTGTAAACAAGTTCAGAAATCCCACAGAGCCTCAGTAAAATGATAGGAAATAGATGTTTTTAGCACTGAAGAAAATACTATTCTGAATTTAGAAGCTAGGATTTGTGTATATGCAAAGGTGGCAGCATTCTTTACTTTTGTGTGTGAAAACGAGGATTCTTTTATTGGCTTTACCCACAAAACAGGATAAGGATTGGATTGATTTGCTGATTTGCTGGCTCATATCTTTTTAAATCCTAGGATTCTAAAATGTGGAGTGGGTAAAACCAATTTCAATATTTCTTCAGCCTTTTCACCCCAGACAAGAAAAACACCTTCCTTATGACCACTTGGGAAAAGTATGGGTTTGAGGTACAGTATTCTGATAATCTTAAAATTACCTTAGATTATTTCATCCCCAGTGAAGGCAGATGAATCTGTGCCCGAGCATCCTTAACAAAGCCTCTCTCAGACACAGGCAGCACTGCAGCAGGAAAACACACCGGCACAATTATTTCATTTGGAAAGAAATGACAAATCATTTTTGAGAAACTTGAATTCTATTAAGTACACCAAGGTCTTAATCATGGAATAAAATAAACAGACTTTGGGATGAGGGAGCTTTTCAGTTTAAGGCAAGTGAGGTTTTCAGATAATATTCAGTCTTCCCTGAAGCTTAATGCTGGTTTGTTGTAGTGTAGAAGAAAAAAATATTTTTCTACGAGATTCTATTTATGCTGCGACTAAAAGTGTTTATTTTTTCATTTCCATTTTCAAAGGTGTTGCAGAAAATTTAAAAAATCATAACCTCTCCTTATTCCAACAGGGATGTGGTGTTAATGGAGGAGATGGAGTTTCTGTCTGGTGTGGAGCAGGTCTGTGAATGGTGACTGAACTGAGGAATGCACCGCACGTTGGGCCTGCCAGGGAAAATAAAGTTCACCCGATCACAGTTCACTCCGGCTCTGTATGTAATCAGTCAGTGGTGGGGCCTGTCTGTCAACTCCCTGACAGCTGCCCATGCCATTAAATGTGCAGAGATCAGTGGTCGTCAGAGCTCTTCGTGTGACAGGCTCTAAACGAGGACTTTAAATGAGTTCCATGGCTGGTGGAGCATTTCACTTGATGACCATGCTCTCTACCCGTCCACGCGAACACACACTCACTCCAAGCAACTTTAATTTCCATGAGCACCTCCTGTTCCTTGACGCCGACTGCCACTGCTGACCAGACTCTGTGATTACATCTCATTAATGGCTCTCCTCACCTGTTATTCCAGTCTGTCTGTCACTGTGCTTCTCCTGTCCCACTGTATGAACACTACTTGGGGTGATGGTGGATTAGTGGGAAAGCTAGGTGTCTTTCAACGGGAAGGTTGAGACACTTCATCAACAACATCTACAACTGTGGTATTGAAAATAATTTCCATCTTACGTCTCTTCTCAACTTATTGTTCCTTTTAGAAAACTCTGCTGAACTGCAGAACAGTATGCAGAGGGGTGTTTTTTGCTCTTTTGTCTACCCCACAATAAGGAATAAATAAAGATATAAATGCATGGTGTGGACAAAATAAAAGAGTTGCTATTGAACAGGACACCTGACCAAAGAACTGGAACATCTTGAAGGACCTCTTGTATTGGACTGCATTAGTTTTAGCTAGGTGTACCTTATACATGAAAAGGAAAAAAATCTGGTCATATACTGTATTATACTTGATATACTGTATGATTTATTTTTGTGTAATCTTATGTAATATTAACATGATGTTTTTGACTGTAAACAAATACATGAGAATGCCTGTTGTTCACTGCAACAATAGGGTTAGGGTTAGTAGCAGTGACAACACAACAAAATGCATAAATAATAATGTATTTATTACAAATATATATATACAAATATATATATATATATATATATATATATATAGATAGATATATATCCAAAAACTCTGATATGCAATTTTCTTTGTGTGTCTTGATCTATAAGAGTCTTAAATAAAATACAATTTAAGTTACTTAAATCGGATCCACAGACATTTGCTGGTAGAGAGGCTGGAAGCCTTATTTGATGGCTTTCTTTTTGCGGGCTGAGAGATGTCAGATGCCTCCTTTGCACAGTGACAGATGAAGAAATCGGCTTCCGCCAGAACTGAAGAAGTCTCTTGGATGAGAGGTGAAAAGTTTTCACCTTAACTCAAGCTAGTCTTGTCACCTACAGCTATACAGAAGATGACCTGGATGACTGAGAAGCTTCACAGACACTTCTCTGTTTGTTTGTTTGTTTTTTTACCTCAAATGTTAGCAAAACATTTACAGATCTGTTATAAAGCAGTGTCAACAAGTTCAAACATTTCACAGAGCCTCTGTAAAGTGATGGAAAATTGGAAATAGGTAATAAAGCAATGCAGTGTTGAATCATGAAAAAGGGGGGAAACTTTCCTTCCTTTTTCAGATAAAAGGATGAAAGTCTCAGCTTCTTTCTTCTGTGACAACCAGTGAGGCAGTCTTAAGAATGACGGCCTCCCCTGCCATTAATCCTGTGCAAATTTAAAAAAAAATAAACTATCCTCAAGTGGTCCCCATAATCTAGGATTACATCGCATAAAAAGGGAAAAAGAGGCAATCAATCTTCTTTAAAGGTTTTAATCTTTTATGAAATAGACTGGATTATTTCCTTGGGTTAGGCTTTATGACTGGGATTTATTTCCTTGGAGTTTCAGTGGCAGCTCTGTGCATTTCAGTCTCTCTCTCTCTGGCTCTCTCTCATTCTCCAACAGGGGATCCTTGATTTATAGATATCATTTGACCTGTTAAGGCAACAGTCTGCCAAAAGTCCAAGATTAAGTGCCAATGTCTGAGCTGACAGTGGTTCCTGCTGCTAATTTTACATGATCTATGGGGCTAATACCTGTTCTCCATCCACCCCTCTATGTTCTGTAGGGGACCAGTAAGAAACTGCCTTTACTTCAAACCCTCAAGAAATTATTAGACTTGGTTTTGGCACTTGACTCAAAAACCTAGACAGAGACTTTCAGTCTATGTTACAGATGCCCTCCAAGAATGACTTTGCAGTGAAATAACAGGTGTACTTCCTCCACAGTTTCTCATATCTGCACATTCTCCAAACTGTCCCCCATGCTTGTCCACAGGACTACTACAATATATGTGAGGTCTCTGAAATACAATGTGAGAGAAATTGCCTGAGAGGGAAACATAGATACTGTATGTTTCGATTTCAGTGTTGTTTCCTTCAAGATACATACAAAGAGATTATGTTGTTAACCCTGATATTGGACTTCCAAAACAAGTGTTTACTGAATTGTTTTTTGTTTGCAAATATACACAATGTTATGTTGAACAATCGTGTGATGATGTGCTTGTTTGCAACTCTATGGTTCTTTTTCATTTGCCAAAACCTGACATTATGACAAATTTCAATTGCCATAAAAGCAGGTCTGATCCACCAACACCAAAGCTGTAATAGGAAAGATCACTTAGAAATGACTAATTATGACTGATTATAATTAATATAATTACTACTTAAACTCTCGGTGAGCACAGATGGACACAAGTGCTTCATACATGACAGATAATCAGAGTCCTTCTCTCTATATCTGAGGCAATCTGCCCATATCTGACCCTCATTTATACTAATTTTCCATTTTTAGGCCACAATCAAATGTCTCTCTGTGATTGGTCTCCCATCATGGAGCCGATGTCTTGTGGAAGTCCAGTTCTCTCTCAAATCGCCTGACTATCATTATACTGAGAGGTCATTTTGGAATTACTGATTAGTAACGTCAACCTCCTGTTGCCTATCCCAGCTTTAAATTTGTCCAATGGCAGACAACACAGAGATGTAAACACCACGATGACTCAAAATTTAAATCCACCAAACATCCAAAACCATCAAAGGTTGTGAAGCCAAAGCACGATGAATACCTGACAGCATTTTGTCTCCTGCGAGAAGCCTAAGGCTTATGACTCAGTGAGGCGCAGTCGCATTTGCTCTTGTGGATGTAGGCATCACTTCACAAGTCTCTTTTAATAACTACGCTACAGTACTGGAAAAGGAATGAATACATTTGTTGGTCAAAATATAATTTTAAAAGCAAGTTATCTTTCCCCGGTTTCTCGTCTCCAGAAATATTACTCACACCTACGTCTAAAAAGGTCAGATGTGGTATTCATAAAGTTGTTTAAACATCAAAAGAAAAGTTGGCTGTTTCAATTTCATAATACTTTTACTTGATAACAACTTCCACTGTTGCTGTGGGCTGCCACATAACCTTTGGAAATATGTGGATAGACCAATGTGAGTAAACATGGACATATAGCGACTTACATTAAAAATAACCCATTCAACTCATCTCCTCTTTACACAGGGATGTGATTTTTGATCTTTTCAGTCTGAATCTGATTTTATGCACTGTTGCTTCCCAACCAACTGTGACACTCACTTCTCTACTGGGGCCGGGTATTGATTCAACATTTTCAGTATCAATATCGATACCTGAACTTTACCTTTTTTTAAATGACAACTTCATGAAATCTGTTTTTGAACAAATTAAACGTATAATACATAATCATAAAAAAAAAAAAAACTTTTATTTTCAGCTCCACAATGTTTTTTACCTTTGTACCATTGTTCATAAACTTGCATTTCCTCTATTATTTTTATTATTATAAAAATATCAACCCCTTTTCTGGGTTGATACTTGATTTCCTTCTCTTCATATCGGGGTTAGCAGAGGCTAATGTGTAGAGAAAACAGAGACGACTTTTTTGTTACCGTCAAATGTTTAAATATACACAACAGGACTTGCTTTAGTGTAGTTAAAAACGTCACCTCTCATTTGAAAGGCTTTTTAATTACTGACTGACCTGTGGAAAACTCCAGGCTGTTTACAGAGTCATTATGTAAAACAGTGCAGGTCATTAACCCCATAATGCAGTTTAAGGTTGTTAGCTTCTGTGAATTGGGGTAGTTAGTTGCTATTGTGTGTTGAAGCCTCTGAGGTGAAACTAATAACTTGAAACTGGGTCAAACGCTTCTCCTTTTGAGTGTTGCTGGAAGAGCTGGAGGCGATGCCAGCTGGCATCATCTCCTGGTGTCCACCCTGGACATGTTGCCAGTCCACCATGCGGTGATAAACCAAATAAACCAAAACAAAAAAAAGCCTGTTTATGGAGGTTGACAAGGTTCATCTCTTGCATTTCTTTTTGTCAGCAAACCAAAACCAACATGGAATTGAGCCAAGTGACAGTACTGCCAAGATAACCATTGAACACATGTCAATAAAAGACATCAGTGCAGTTTATTCAGACCCAAAACCACATACACAATCCTGGTGTTGCAAATGCTCACAAAATGTGCATCATTAAATAACTGAAAAATAAAAAAACCTCACCAGTCAAAGTTTGGTCATGTTTTTGACTTTGATGTTTACCAAGAAGGAGAAAATCCAGACCAAGCAAAGTCCATGCAATTCTTTATTCTGCTCTAGGTTGAGGTTTCGGATGGTACATTTCCATTTAGTGGCACAGTGGCAGTAATCAATACATGAATACACTACAGAAAATACCTCAAAAGACTGATTCCCAGGCAAAGGTTTCAGCCTTCTGTTGGCACTTGCGTGAGCTAAATTAAATGTTGCAGACCAGTATCCTCTCCAGGAGCAGGAGCCTCTTCCTGCAAAAGGCCAACCACTCGTGTGCCCCATCATGTCAGAATTTATGGCACTGATAATTTCTCAACAAGGGCAATTGTCCCTATTCCAGCAGGGTGATGATATAGAACAAGAGATGAGGAGTTGGTGAGGTTTTATAATTAAAACCAAATGAAATATGATAGTCTTGTTATATAACATAATTTATACCTGAATGAATATTTCCTTTGCTGAAGAATGAAGACAGTATAAAGTGAGCAACAAGATGTTTGTACAGAGTGTGCGGAACACTACTGCCGTACTGATGTTTATGGGCTTCAGACTTCACAATATGCATCATCAATATGATACAATTCCTTTAAAGTTGGTACTCTCTGCAACAAATTTAACAACCCTTGTCTTTATGAATTTGTTAGAGTCAATAAGTTAATTATTTTTTAATACAGCTCTTCTACATAGTTCTAATAGACTGATTTGGACTTTTGCTATTTATTTCAACAGCTTGTTTATCTGTTGAAAATAGTGAAATAATGATGTCATGCCTTAAAGGACACACTCAGAAACGGGCTCCACTGAAAAAGATGACTTACAGGAGCACTCCTTCATAAAGTGTGGGAAAGCAAATTATAGTTTAAGAGTTCAAACATTTTTGCAAAGTGACTGTGCTGCATTAAAGTGTCCGAAAACCTGGGGAAAAAAGGAAAATATTTAAAAAGTCAAGTTTTATTCACAGTCTTTATAAGTTGGCGTTAACAGAGTGAATGTGAGTATATATACTGAATATATATGAGAGTAAAGGGTGTGAGAGAAGATCAAGAGCAGATCTAACCTGCTCTTGGACTCAATATCTCTGCAATGGAGACAGATTTCCATACAAAATCCATATTGAGCCTTACTGGCTGGGGATGTCTTTGATATGAGAACAGGGCTAATCCCTCCAGTTCTGACTGTTGCCATGTCTTCATCCTCACAACCAGGTGCCCTTTCATTAACCTTTGACTTGTACTGGCACTGTGTTTGAAGAAGATGGTATTAAACGGGCTTATCTGAGATTGCTGCAGCAACAGTGAGAAGACTCACTCTGTTTTTCCGAGGTCTTTTGAGGTGCTCAGTTGTAACAACAGTAACATTATGTAACCCTCACTCACGAGCTGGAGCTGCACTCCACCACAGCCTGTGTGGCGGGGCAACATTGTTAAAACTCAAATAGTGTGCATTTTGTGCAGTTTAATTATTTTAAAAGATATCATATTTTGCAAAACTTTCATTTTCAACAAGATTGACCAAAATAAGATTGA
The DNA here is from genome assembly GCF_019176455.1 of Solea senegalensis. Classification (NCBI taxonomy): domain Eukaryota; kingdom Metazoa; phylum Chordata; class Actinopteri; order Pleuronectiformes; family Soleidae; genus Solea; species Solea senegalensis. Next base: position 16,156,983 of record NC_058024.1, on the reverse strand, counting down.
CCAAGATATTTCTGTGTTTATTTTTATCCATGAACAAGTAAGTGGTGAGATAGTCTTTCATGATTGTCTGCACATTTTACCACATGTCCACATGTGTTTTCTTCTTTGGGTCACTGTTGTCCAAAGTAAAAATTCAGGTTATTACATCTCATACACTGAGTGCACTCATGAGATGCAAAGAGACAGAGTGTCTGTCTCTTTGCATCCGTCTTTAGACATACGTGGACTTTGATATGTATGCAAGCACAATGCCACATGGCCAACATGGCTCAGCATGGTTTTGTTCAGGAGATTCAGTGAGTTTTCATACGACTAAAATGCTCAATGGCCATTGCATTTCCAAATGTAGGACTTAGTTGTGTAATAACAGGATAACCTTGTTATAATGGCAAACTGTGGGGCCTCATTTGACATACTTTTTTGTTTCTGTTTTGAATGCGAGCCATTTTAGGCTTGCACTAAGAGGATTAACGAGATCTGAACTTGTGATTTGCACTTGACAGGATTTGAACTGTTGTAAAAATTGAGTTGCGGCAAACCACAAAGGAATAAAAAAGACAAATAAACCTCCCATAAAACTCATTATTGCAGGATCTTTATCTGCTGTTGTTGAATATCTACCACACAGTGTATAAGAATTAACCTCATGCATTAAATCCAGGGTTGGCAACATATTTTTGGTGTTATTGATTGACCTGCAAAGTAACTCGCTTTGACAAGACGGTGCAGAGAAAGATGGTGTATCCTATTGGATGTTCTAATAAACTAAATCTGCATCCAATCATCTCTTCAGTTGAAAAGATAAAGAGTGTAAAAGTCTAAAAGAGAGTAAATATAAAAATGGCATAAAACTTAAACTTAAACTTGTAAATAAGTAGGGTTTCAGACATGGAGAGATTGCCTCAGGTCAATTTCTGTGCATTGCTCAAACGAGAGCTTCCATCCCAAAATGGTTGTATCTTTCTGTATGAACCTGGTGATGACACTCAACAATCAACTTCTACCAATTCGATGGGTTTATGAGTGTGCTGCTCATTTGCTTCAGTTCTTCAGGGATACTTCTAAAACCCCACACTGGGTCAAACATTGTTCTGAAACCACATTAACTCCCTTTGAAAAAGTGCGAGTGGACAGCACTGGTCCCTGAAATTACAGTTTCGTTGCTCAATTATCCATGTTGCAACAGAACGATACATCTTGGCCACGGGCCCACGTAGTCAGTGGTCTCTTGTGTAAGCTGCCCCCTCCTTCTCTGCTGTTGGGAATCGGATAATTGACTGTAAGTGTTTTGTGAAAGACATACATCTTACAATATTGTCACAACGAGTTTTGTATAAACTAGCTGCATGGATAACCTATTTACCAAAGGGGAGTCATCAGCTCAGTATTAGGAACCAGCTATGCATGAAATTATGAACATTAAGATAATAAGATCATTAATTTGCTGCACTATGTGCCATGTTAAAAGACTGATTGTTTAGTGGCATTTCTGTTACCAGTCTGTGATGTCTGTATCCACAGCTGCACTGTTACAGAAAAACTGGTCATATTCAACCTATTTTACCACACTTATGGTGAGTGTGGTGCATTTTCATAAACTCACATCATGAAGTTAGGTTTGTTTTATTTTGCAGTCACACACATTGACAAACACAGTATTCTAAATGAAGCACACACATTTAGATCACTCTGTTTTGTCATTTGATTCATTCACTCAAACCCTTGTTTGAGTTATCGTGCCTGAAGTCCAGTCCTCCTTCCTCGTTTGGCCAAAAGATGTGACTGAGGGTGGAACCTGGCTAAATACAGAGGAAGTGTAGTTATAGTATGTGTTTAGTTTCCCCTCTCACTTTAAAATGTTCTTATCTGTCAGTATATATGCCCCTTTTGTCTCATTTGTTCAAGTCAGTTTGTTGAGTTGGTGCCATGGTTTGTTAAACTGTTATAAAATTTAGTTTTTTTTTTGGGAAAATCTTTTATTCCTTTGTCCTTTGACTGCTTGGTCCATCGCACGTATTGTTAACAGCAGCTGTTGTTGGCAATTCTATACAGCATAATTCATTAAACTTTAATCTATATCTAAGATTAAATCAAACAATCTAAGACAGCTGCACAGAGCTCCAGCTTTGAAACCTTATAATCTATAATTTGGGTTTAAATGTTTTGCCTGATTTCTATTTTTGATGTAATTTTAAACCCCACCTTATACCCTGTGTCATTAAAGGTGATCCGAATCATTTGAATCATGTGATGGGAGAGAATGTAATTTCTGCATCGCTACAGGCTCTGTTTATGGCCTCACAATTTATATTTACACACACATATACATTACATTTGATGTATGTATTATTTTTGATGGTTTGCTTTAGCTGGCACTGTTGCCTCACAGCAAGGTTTGGATCTCAGTTATTCTTAGTTGAATATGTTTGGGTTGTAAATAAGAGAAAAAGAAAGACATATTGTTTTCTTATTTCCAAATGTACTACGAGTGTTAAGGTGTATGTGTAGAGAGAGACACTGCATCTGTAATACTGACACTGAAGAAGTTGCAGCACATGATAACAGTCTGTCTCTGAGTAATTCCGCTCTGTCTCTCTCGCAGATAGATGATCTCTTTTCACTGTAGAGTTCAATAAGAAAAGGCAGATCCACCCAGAGGCGACTCTGTCCTCATCAACTCCCGAGTCTGTGCGCGTGTGTGACACAATGATGCACTCGTAAATCCAATCAACACGTTTGCTGTAACCACTGATGGTTCCATATTCCATAATGATCTTGCATGTAAATAAGACAACAACCAAAATGAAGTAAATATTTGATTAATAAACATTGGTCCTAGGGGGCTTTACCTAATTATATTTGAATTTTTTAATACATTTCTCAAGACAGTCACATGACTCAAATGTCATTCAAGCTTTGTTAAACAGGGTTCAGTGTGTGCTTAATAGAGCTTTTAATAAAGGACATTCTTGGCATACTATTTTAAACGTTTAGCTCCTATTACACAGCCTGAGGAAGTCCTTAACTGTCAAGTGCCTGCTTCTTTGCATAGCCCTTTAAAGAATCATAGTAAAAGAGGCGACTTTCTCATGGAAAATGAATCAAATACTTAAAAAAGGAATTTTGAGGTCAGTGAAATACAATGAAAAGAATACAGGCGAATCCACTATCTGGCTGCACTGAGCCATTACAGTGGCAGTAGGTCGCAGTGGTGCTGCCTGCTGACAATTGAAATTCATAATTCAAAGCAGACACGTGGATTAAAAAAGAGTGTATGCGCTAGTTTTCTGCTCACCCATACGTAAAGTGACAGTTAGCAGTTGTTTTTTTTTAAGCAAAGTGGAATTTTATCACTATTATTAGGTCAGTGGACACAGATTATCCTGCATTACAGTTGTAAGAACACCACAAGGAGAGGTTAAATTCAAACGGTGGGAGATGCCACCATAATTCCAATTTGCACTTTGCATTTGTTTATACAATTTAATTTCATAATGTTATTCAGTGAACTTTTAATTTGCATTTTCCTTTTGTCCGTTAAGTAAATGGTAAATGTTTTGTATTAAATTATAAGCAGTTTTCCAGTTTTGATGACCACTCAAAGCTGCTTAAAACTACAGTTTAGTCACTCACACTTTCATACAGTTCATCTATGTGCAGCACATTTTCTGTCTCTCATCTTTCATACCTATTCACAAGCTGCCGTCAGGAACAACGTGGGGTTTAGTGTCTTGCACAAGGACACATCGACATGTAGACTGGCGGAACTGGGGATCAAACACACAATCTTCAAATTGAACAACGACACGCTCTACCACTGAGCTACCGTCGCCTGAGTAGCATGATAAGAAAACAACCCAATTATGGAAAACACATGAGCTGTTGCAGCTGGAAAGAGTGGAAACTAGAACCAATTAGTGAACACCGTGACAAAAAATTGTTCATAGATTGAATGTAGATGAATTCACATCTTTTCACATTCAGTCTGGCTGTTCCTTGACAACATGGAGAGAAAGATGCATAATTTTGTAACTAAACAGAGCCACTTTCTCCCACTTTCTCTGTCCCTCTAACCCTCTCTGCCTGTATTTCGGCTCCACTCTTGCCTCTCCTGCAGTGGCATCAGCGGCCACAGTAGTGTGGCAGCTTGTGAGAAACACCTGCACCATCACTCCTCCATTTCTGGAAGTCAACTTCAAGATTCTGGCCAAAGGCTCTATCCACCTTTTCCAGCCACGGGTGATTTTCAGTCTGACAATGAGATTGTGTTCTTTCCTTGTTTTAATAAATACACTGTTAGGAGGTTTCTTTTCAGCAAAGAGTAGAACAAATGTGAAGTGCTGTGCAGATACATGTATACACTCTGCTTATATACATGCAGTATCTTCTCATGTAGGATGCCATCATTCAGACGTGTATTGTGTCTCAATTCAGCACATGGTGCGACATTTTGAACACTAAAAAAGATTGTTTTGAGGACAAATTGAATTTTGTAGAGACAGTTGGTTGCAGACTGTATTAGGTACCCCAGCAAAAATGTTGACGGCATAGGAACGACACTGCAAACAGCTGTGAAAGGGTTTGAAAGGGCAGAAAGGTGGCAAAAAAGTGATAGCAATAATAACTACAAACAGCATAAGAAAACACATCTGTGTGTTAAAAAACAAGATGTGTAGTGTGTTTTGGTCTTTTCTTTACATGGTATGCCAGTGAATTACCTTGAATATTCCAGTAATGTAATAACTATGGCAGCAGTTATTGCTCTGCATCATGGGACTGAACAGCATCTGCACTTTCACATATAGGCTGTGCCTGCCATCTGCTCCTTCATCTCCTGTGAACAGTTACTTATTCCCGCTCGGTCTCAGGCCTCATGTATCAGTGTTCACTCCTTATCAAAGACCGAGTGACAGTTTAGTGGGAATAAACTACTTCGTCCGAGGTGAATGAGAGTCGTACAAATGGTGTACGATGCTGACTCATGTCAAAGTGTTGCACAACACCGGGTTTTTGGCGCAGTTCGCTTTGATTCGTTATTCATTTTAATTCAATTCAATTTTATTTGTATAGCACCGATTCACAACATACAATATCTCAAGGCACTTTACATGGTAAGGTCACAACCTTACAATTATTAATAGTGAAGGAGAGGTGGGTGAGAAGAAGATTGGAGAGGAGAGAAAGACAGCAGGTGCATTTCAAAAATCTATTAACATTAATAACAACTATCATCATGACTATTATCTTCAGAATCTCACCCATCTGGGATTGGTTCCAGCTCATCATGTGACCCTCATTAAAAGGACAAGCCATAGATAGAAGGGTGGATGCGAATAATATGAATATTAGCAATAATAACATATTAATAGTTGTAATAAATTAGCTGGGGTTTTGAAGCTCTGACACCACAGCTCTATTTTGTATTCATTTTCTGACATAACCACCAGAATCATGGTCACAATGAGGCAGAACCTTATGTCTGAGGAACCGGTTAGGTTTAGGTCTAGGATTTGAATTGTGGTTAGGGTTAAGGTTCGGGTCAAGGCTTTCTTAAGACTGTCCAAATGAAAGGAAGTCAATGCAGTGTCCTTTTGTTGTGTGTGTTTGTGTGGACAGAGAATGTATGAGACTCTAATGCATTATAAACTCAAAGCTAGGGCCTGTACATGCAAACATCCCAGCCTCTCCTGTCGTCACTCACATCAAGGCTCGGCCCCAAAACACTGGAAATCTTGACAATGGTGAAACTGTGGATATTCTTTGCTATTTTTCTGTGACTTTCTAGCTAACTTATGGCTATCATATATTCTATCATCTCTGGATATTTCTCCAGGAAGACTGTGGCCACACAAATTGCTCATATTATTGACCTACAACAGCATCAGATTGCATAAAACTGCAGCACAAAACAGCATTTCAATGCTGCTAATTTACACCATGACCTGTGTTGAGGAAGATGGATATATATATATTTTTGATGAAGTTTGGCCACGGCGTTGACATTTAAAAAAAAAAAAAAATATGAAAAAGAAGTGCGTACATTCATTCCCAGAGGATCAATTTGAGAGAAGCAGAGGGTTGCAGTGTGACATGCTGACAAGCTTAATGTCTGTGAGAAGTGACAAACAACATTCGGCCAAGTGCTCCAAGGGACAGACAGTTTCTCTGCCTGACATTTCTCCACCCTGTCTAATTGCCAAGCGTTTCAGTGGGGCATACACCCTTATTCTGTTCTGAGACAACAGATGACACGTTTCTAGATTGTGACCACTCATGGAACAACAATTTAAACCTTCCAGCATATGAGTTTGTTCCCATATGACACGGGTGATTTATCAGACTAATTCAGATGATATGGTCACAGTAATAAAGCGAAAAGCAGCAGATACAAGTGAATGCACTATCCTTTCTGGGGAGAACAGTAACATTCATGGCTGCTTGCGGAAGGCTATACACTTAGAAGTGAAGGAAACCTTTAGAAAAGTGAACTGTATTTTAATCTTTAGAAAATCTTTCCCTCTGGCACCGAAATCCTCTCCACACTCTTTCCCATCGTCTCTGCTTCACTGGGGCATATGATGGGAGAGGCTTCAGCAGTGTCCCAAGGTAGCTGATCTTTGAGAGATGACAGGCCACAAGTTCCATTTTTATTATGATTTATTCGAGCCTGCCAGTTTTCTGAAATGGAAATTCATTTGAATCCAGACCCCTTTGCAGAGCCAGTCAAGACCCATACTGAGCCAGATCGAGCCAGTAGCAAAATTAAAAATAAACTGTGTCTATATGTTTAAGAATTGTCAACAATGTCTCAAGGCCCATTTTCAAGTTGGCGGGCATTTTTATTTACATCGATTTCTGACTCTCTCTCTTTTTATATATTTTTTTATTTATGTTGTTACAAGACCTTCGCACAAACACTGGCGTCATTAATAAATCAAATTGTGAATAATTCTGAGTTGAATTTCAATGAACCGTGCCTTTCTGTTCACATGAAACCTGCTGCGTTTAAACAAATAAAACGAACCATACAGGAAAAAAAATAGAAGATAGAGGTGGACCCGGCGGATGGTTCTTACTGGGGGAAAATAAAAGTGTTTTCTTGCTCTACTCTTCTAAAACAACAGGTTAGAATATTACGACTTTAATCTCGTAAATTTGCCACTTTAATCTCAGAAATTAAACTTCATTCTCACGACTTTAATCTCATAAATTAAGACTTTATTCTCGAAATATGTTACTTTTTTTTTTCTCAGTGTGGCCCTAATATTCTGTCGTAGTAAACAGCCCCAACTGTGTTTGAATATTTTTCATGTGACATCATCAACAAAACCGTGACAGATCCCACAATGCAAAGTGTACGAACTATACTAAATCAATGTTTTAACAGAAGCTTCATTGCACTTGTGATGAGAACATTTTGCCAGTAGGTGTTGAGCAACAACTGCACTTGATGCTCACAAACTGTTGGCTAACAGGGGGATTAGCAGAGTTTAGCCGTCTCAGTATGGGCCAGGATATCTTCTCCACGGCCAACTAAGGTGCAGCGTCTGCTGTGAAGACTGTGGAGGCTGAACCAAAATGAGATAATCTAGTGTACACAAAAGATAACGTTACCTGTCCCTTAGCAACAGCTGGAGCTGTGGACCGGTGCAGATCAGTATCAGCATGTAATGTAACAGAACACATAAATAAAAGTTTGAGGCCTTTTTATATCATTGCTGTTATCTTTACTTGAATGAACATTTGTCCAGGCATTTTCAAGTGTGTTTGTTAGTTAGTATTTCCTTGCATGCACCAAGCACATGTAATCTGAATCACCTTTAGGGAGCAACAGCTCTTCACAGAGACTTGTAGAGTCAAATCTTGTTTAAGATTAGAACAAGTGTGAAGCCAACAACCCCAACAAACAAGGGTAACATATATCATCAGCACAGTAATTCAGATTAGGTTTTAAGATGTCTGTTATCCTCCAACTTACTGTATATAAATAGTGATATGCTACAGTGTAAAGAGCAGCAAAGGTCACTTAAAGTTGATTGGAATCATTTGAATTCGACCACTCTTCACTTCATATGTTAACAGTTGATAGTGTTGTGCAAAGCTGCATCTGTCAGAGTGACACAACAAGTTTTGCTATTTTCAGTTTTCTTTCAGCTTTTGCTTTGCAAAATGCACATCCACCCGTCCCAATGGTTATGGGTGTGCTGCTGGTCATAAAAAAAAGACGTGGTCAGTCACATTGTCGACGCATTTTGAAACAGAGAAAAGTAGTTGTGCCTACCCAACAAAAATCTGCTGAGGAGTCAGTGGTGCAGGATTTCAGTTATTTTATGGGCACATTATCAAGATAGTTACTGTATATGCACCTTTATGGAGCATACCGACACTCTATTTGTCACACACAGATGGTCTGCTCCTGCAGAAAGTGAAACCATTGCCACTGCAGAGAAGCATTCACTCCACCAGCAATCGTGACCAACCAACCTGGCTGTTTAAAGGGAATGACATAAGTGGCTTTGCACATGCCCTCACTGCATTTGCATTGCACCAACTTTACAGTAGCTTGCTGCTGTGGAAAAATATTCACACCATGTGCAGCATAAAAAGCAGAATCACAATTACAATTTTGACTGACATCTTAATTAAAAACAACATGTTTGTTTAGTTGCTCTCTATAGCTTGTATATAAAGCTCTATTTTGACGGTATAGCTGCTGTGGGAGTGTGTGGATGTGGATGTCAACCAGAGCAATATAAAAGTAGCTTTGTTCCAGCAGCCATCGCACAATTGAACAAGTAATGCAGTATATTATTTATGTACTTGTCGTACGTCTTTATTCAAGTATTGGTTCAGTGGTTCTGTTATTTATTTGCATTTTTACATCTTAGCCTGGGGCACTTCATTTTTCTTAGTTGTACAACATATTTTTTGTGTGTTTGTATTTTTGCAGTTGTTTTGTGTGCTGTCTGTAATACGATGCAAAAAACTGCCACACAAATCTGTCTATGGGTACAAATACAATTATTTGGCTCAATTTGGACCTCTTTTTGTTTAACCTGTAGTTATTTGCCAATATTTAGGTTTGTTTGTGTTATTTTTGTGTGATAAATAAATAAATATTCCCAAATCTGATTTGAATGAATCACAGGTAGTCCCTTTAGTTTCACCCAGGAAAAAGAAGATTTTTTTTTTTTTTTTTTAAATAAGACCATATGACCTACATTATGATAAACTAAACCGGAGGTGATGCTACTGTGCAGAAGAAGAAACATTTATGTGCCAGAGAAACCCATGCAGAGACTTACTTTATAAGACTTTTACTTTACTTTATTCAGAGACTTTACTGAATAAGGGTCAGAGCAAAAATGAATGGATTTTTGAAAATGGGATTACTTTAAATTAATCCACTCATGGTGACACCGGCTCTGTTGTGTTTCTGTCTGTCCTGTGTCTTTTGCTTACTGTCCTGTCAGGACTTGTCATACCACACCTGTCCACTAATCACCTTTCTACCCTGTGCAGTATTTAAACACATTAGCTCACCACCTCACAATACCAGATGCATCATATTTCCAGGGACACAAGAGGAATGTTTGTTTAATTGCTCTGCATGCCCTGATAACAATTAATTTCTATTACACTACATCAGTGCATGTATTTGTAATGTTATTATTCAATAAGTTTAATTTAATTGAATCTTTGCTTTCTTGAATTTCTTGCTTATAATGTCTGTGCACGCACAGAGTTTTCTTACCACCAAGCTAATTATGATCATCATCATTTGTGGAAATGTATTTAAACCACAAGCTACAGGTCTTGCCTTACATGGTTGTTTCCAGTTTTTGTCGTACTTACTCATAATTGTCAGATTTATATTAGTTTTTTAAAAACAACATGTTTGTTTAGTTGCTCTCTATAGCTTGTATATAAAGCTCTTTTTTGACTGTATATTCTGTTATACGGTTGTACTGTATATGTACAGTTTATGTCTTGTCCAAAGATGCATTTGAAAATCCAGTTCTCTTGCAACAGAAGATTTCTGTACTTTCCTTTTGTAATTTAAAGAAACATGGTTACATATTATCATGGTGTTTGAAGCCAGGCTATTGATATACACGCGATGCTGTAAATGCAGTAACTGCCTGTTATGCGCAACCACATTCAATCCATGATTTTTGATTAGTTTTTTGGATTAGTGTGATCACCACGGACGTTTTAAATCCCTGCATTAGGATTTAGGTTAAGCCGTGTTTATTGTCTTAAAATATACATATACATTTGTAAATTTAATACTGCCCCCATTAAAATGGTACTGTACTAATTTTGTAATATCATTAATACATACAGGGGACTTCATAGACCTAAAAAAGAGGACAGTGTTGCATTTTATTTCCTACATTGGGTCGAGTTTCAAAACATAATGCAACCAAGTACTGCATTATGAGACCCATCTTGTATGTATTGTATGTATTTATATGTCACTCCACAGCCAAAAATGATAATAAATAAAGATATTTACAATTGAATGAACATGGAATTAGTGCAGTGCAACTTAAAGTTATAGTGGGCCCAGTTTTCACTGATGAGTAATTCACTGAAAACCTTTCCAGAGTAATAATAATATAATAATCTCATGATCTGAGAGAGATCAACACTTCACAATCTCAGGGCAGTTCAGAGACAGAGAGAGCATGTGCTCATCAATAACTCTTCCTCCACCACATTAAAGCTGCTTCCCTTAAGTGGAATAGTTGCTTCTCTGTGATTGGCAAAAACTTTGTAGGCTGTATTGGAACAGTAAATGCAATAAACACAAGTCAACATTGACTTAGTGGTTCAGAGACTGAGAGACTGCCTCAGGTGCATCCGTCTGTCTGTGCTCCTCTGATGAGCAGAGCTCAGGACAAAGAGTTGTGATTCACTTTAACAACGTGCTGATAAAACTCAACAATCGACCATTTTTTTTGTGATCCAGTTTACTGCAGCTTTAAAGGCAACAGACAACTTTTGTGTCGCTACTGGTAATATTTTTTATTACGGTGGGAAGACTGTCAGTGCTACACCAATAGGTACTTTCTTTGTAACACCATCAAAAATAAGCAGAACTATAAATTACCAAATGTATTTAACTTCTGCCCATCACTGCTCCTACATTTCTTGTGCAGGGAGTGTTGGGATTGTGGGTCACTCATTGTCAACAGCCTGGCTGTCCAAAGCAATTTGAACAAACACCCTTTAGTTAAAACTGCATGAACTGTTGTAAATGCACAGAATTGGACCCTGATGCAGCAACAAGTTAAAATGGAAAAAAAAAACAGGGCAAGAATACGCTGACTAAGTATGAGACGAATCAAACAGCGTGCTCAGTGTACCAGTGTTGTGTGCACACATGTGCCACCAAATGCAGGAAGCTCCACAGCTTAAATGCAGGAGTAGATGAGCTGATGAGCAGCAGGTGTGTTGTAATCATCCAATCATCTTCCAAGGGCCAGATAGGGGGTGGAGCCAGCAGACACACCCACACACACAGAAAGACAAAGAAAACCCTGATTACAGTGTGTGAACATGAGTTCTTTTTCAACAGGATTTTTTTTTTTTTTATCTTGCAAGTCAAATTGCTTTTGTTAATTCGGCTCTCCTACTGACTCCACCATTTCCATCAATGACAATATACCATGCAATTATCTGCAATGTGTTTTGTGCTGTCATTTTTGTTATTATTATTATTATTATTGTGAAAACATTGGCCCAGAGAACTTTCTCTATGTAATACAAAGCACATGTGGTGTTTTTTAATCACCATTCATTGTCAGTGATAATAACCCAAAAAGTAGTTTATTTAGCTTTAGTAGATTTAGATTTCTCCAATACAGAAGGAGGCTCAAAGCTGAGCCCAAATATAGAATTTGTGTTCTGCACCATTTCAGGCCCTCAGGTGTTATATGTGTCCGTGCCCGAGTCTGGATTCAGTGTCAGCAGCAGTGAGACATCAGCACATGGCGCCATAGCTCGTAAGGTTCTCAGTAAATGTCAAGTGCCAAAATGGGAACTCTAGGTGACATAAAAAGGGACATCCCTTTAAAGAATGACTGTGTACGGATATGACAAATGTATCATCACATCACAGGGTTCATTCATAATTCAGTGTTATTGTGTGCATGAAAAAGGTACAATGTGCCAAGAATAGGAAACGTATGGCGGCAGACAAAGTGGGGCAGTGAGTAGAATGAAATCTGGACGTGCTCCAGCAGTTGTCGAGGGAATGAATTCTACTTGGTTTTTGAACATTTAACTGCTGTTCTTTGTTTGACGTAAGAATATTCTATTTTGTATGTTTGTGCAGTCACACATCATTTGTTGGGTCAAAGAGAGACGGATATTGAAGATGATTCCTGTCGCTCACAAACTGATGTTTTCCTAAGCGGGAGTGGAGGCACTGTCTGCGAGCTTGTCTTGCCTCTTGACTGGGATGTCAATCATTCTTCGAGTTTAAGTTTACTGTTCCCCCTGACTACCAGCATAGCTCTGTAGCGATGCTCTTCTTTTTGTTTCTATTCCTGTCAAATGTGATACAGTACAATAGACAGCAGCATTACATTATAAATGCATACAGCAAAATTAATTATCACATTTTAATTTGAGCAAAGACAAAGAAAAGTGGCTTCCCAGAGAAGCTGTGAGCAAAGTAACATCTCTTCGAAAATATCAATTATAATTCCTCTATTTGATTTAGAGCCTGTGTATAGAGGCAGATAAGCGTTCGCCCACATGTGCTGCAAACTCAATTATATGTTCAATACACCGATAATACATATCACTCTTCTTGACAGTTTAAGTGGCAGAGGATATGAAAAGCAAATGATAGAGAAATATATGAATAAAACATCAGCATTTGGAAAACATATAGACAGGATGGATATGTCTTATGTAAATATGCAAAACAAATAGCATTCCAAGGTATATACATGAATGGAATCTTCTCTAAGAGTGGGGAGCGAGAGGATATGCTTTGAGAAGGGAAATCTCATTAGTTTGATATTAAATAAAAGCAGTTATCTGGAGGGAATTGCAATGACAATACTGTGAGGGAGCACAAGACACAGAGGGAGAGTGAAAAATGTCTTTGAAGTCACTTGTATTCATAAGAGGAAATTTTGAAATGTTTCAAGCTGTTTTTGTCCTGAAATGGAAGCATGGGTATTCTCTCAAAAATATCTTTCCAGCCTTCTCCAGCTTTCCCGCCTGCAACATCTACCAACACCAAACCATACAATCCATTTTTACATCTGCTAAATTGTCTACCAGACTCCCATTAACATGAGCTAACCCATCAAATATAATTAACAACAGTACAGCCTACACAGTCGGTCACATCAAACGGCGTGGCTACAGTAACTCTGGTGTCACAGGGTTTCACAATAAAGAAGATAATTGTATCTGATTTAGCTTCCTTTAATCTTATTTAGATGTTAAAAATACTGCACAAACATTAAAACACATCATAGAAGAAAAATAACTACTGCCACCTTGGTTTAATCTGTCTCTTCTGACCCTAATATTGCCCCTGAGTGTTTTTCACAATTATGGAAACAGAGCATAGCAGTACATGTTCAACTTTTGGATAAACTGTCCCTCATCCTACACTGGAGAGCGCTTAATCATCACAAAAAAAGCATGTCAAACAAACATATTCAAAGTAGTAAGTACTGGATTATGTACCTTCCGTGAAGCAGAATCTGTTGCCTGCATGTTCCCATCTCTCCGTCTTCTTTTGCCTGGGCAATGTTTTTAATGGCAGTGATCCACGTCTGCTGCTTTGGCATCCCGGGCACAACGGCTTTCCACCATCTCCACTTGGCATTGCCATTATTTTGCTTCCTTTCACTGTAGCATAATGGATTGCCTGTTGGATACCCAAGGCACATCCTGGACAGGTCACCAAAATACATAGACAAGCATTTACGCCTCCAGTCAGTTTTGAGCGTCCAATAACCCTAACCTAAATCTGCATGTCTGTGGACTGTGGGAGGAACCTAGGGAACCCAGAATAACCACCCCCCCACCCCCACACACACACATGCGTAGAACATGTAAAGTTGACACAGAAAAGCCAGAGTCAAAGTTGTCATACATGTGTGTCTCACATTAGGTGCTCTGTGCAGTACATTAATGCAGAGGTGATTTGCAACAACAGCACAGTATCCCTTGTAAAGTACAATTGTTAGAGCATCTCTCCAAATGAGTGGTCGACAAATGATGACTCATGTTAACTCTATGTACTTATATATCTTTCATTACATGTAATCACAATAATACATTGTATTTACATGGTGTGGATTTATATTCAACTGTCTCACAGCTTCCTTCGCAGTATGTGCCGCTGATGACAAGGCCATTTGACAAGACGGCCTTAATGAGGTAATCTGTAAAGAAACATTTGCGCAAGATGAGTTAATGCAGATGAGCAGATTAAAATCAATAATTACATCTGATCAAGCAAGTGATTAATGGAAAAATATCATTAGCATTTCCGAGTCATGTGTGTTGAATGAAGATCTGATGATGGAGGAAGGACTTCATCATTTTGCAGTAAATTGACTGAAATAGTCAGTATTATGTGTTTGGTGTCTCTGCTCTGTGTTTATGTTTTCATGTCTTCACGGTGGGTGACAACTGTGGCCTGCAGCGTTATTATAGGTTGCTCATCTGTCCAAATGTCCCATTCTTGTGAATATGATATCTAAAGAACGTCATGAGGGAATCCTTTCACTTTTGGCACAAACAGTTGCTTGGACTCAAGGATGAACTGATTGTATTTTTGAGGTCAAAGGTCAAGGTTAGTGTGGGCTTCCAGGACATATTTTTTGTCCCCCTGAACATTCCATTTCTTTTAAGTCGACATGTTCATGTTACATGAGTCTGGAAAAAAAGTGAATCTGTTGGTCAGAGGAGGCATACAACCACAGGGCGGAAATTCTATTTATTTGATGTGCTGTATTGTGGTTTTATGTCTAAATCCATTTTACGCCTGTAAAATGTAATATGAGAAATTGTATTGTTCCCAGTGGGACGCAGGAAGGACACTAGGTTTCCTGTTCAACCATCTCTTATGATGATTATTCCTCAGAGCAGTAAATTAAAAGGGTCTAGCTCTTGCTGTTGTCATCGCTTCAGGACATTGCATATTCCATATAATACATTATTCACCACGTTACAACCTTGACACAAATCTGAATGATGAGTGCATCTATTTATTTATTTATTTATTAATCAAAAATACTACATACATCGAACCTTAATGAAAGGTTCTGTATTCATTTTTGAGAGCAGCAATACATCAGCCATCATCGTCATCATCAC
Organism: Solea senegalensis; assembly: GCF_019176455.1. Lineage (NCBI taxonomy): Eukaryota > Metazoa > Chordata > Actinopteri > Pleuronectiformes > Soleidae > Solea > Solea senegalensis. The sequence continues at coordinate 16,141,623 of NC_058024.1, read as the reverse complement.
CTCCAGCGGCTAAAAGCAGCGGCCACATCATCCACTATGATAAAGAAAGCCCAGAAAGGGGCGTGTTGTCACAGCCCATGATAGATTCAGGGGGCAACACTGAATGTTGATCAAGGTGAGGCATGGAGGGGGCCCTGTTTGTCAGGGACCCACCAGCATCCCCAGGCAATCTCTGCAGTCAAGAGATGGAAAGAGCACTGCTCTGAAATCCATCATGTGCCACCTACGAATGAGCACTGATAGAGAGGAGACTCAATCTCACAAGTAACAGCATGTGAATGATTTGGGATTTCAGAGCTCTTGGCACAATTTCAGGAGGGATAATTAATTAATGGTGCATGTTTGCTGACACTGGATAACGTCGTTTCCCTCCCCTCCCCAAAATAGTAACAAGCATTGCACATAAATGCGAGGTTGTGATTTTGAAATCACCTCTAGCATATTATAGTGTAGGCTGTAATTCAAATAATCCCAAACCTCTTTCATATTCCTTTCTTTTATGCAGACAAACTCACCTTCAAAAGGGATGGACTCATTTTCTAGTTAGAGTTTTTGTTGTTCGTTGTTCTGTTGTTGTTTTTTTTCTTCCAGTTAGTCATGTGTGATATCACGGAAAACACATCAGAAGAAAGCACCATGGAAACCGGTGACAGCATTATGGTTGTTTATATCTTTCACTTCAGTCACGCTCAGCGGTGAACAATATTTGATCGCAACTTGACTGGTGTGCATCATCAAGTCTCACTGGAAAAGATGCAGCATCAGCGTCGAGACTGCTACAATAAAGGAAGAAAATCTGAAGAAAAAGCACCAGGGTGTGATGTTACCATCACTGCCAAGCGATGTGTGTCTACTGTCAAGTCATTTGAATGCCGATTGTTTCCATCACCATTGCACACAAAGCCAGGTGTGAGAAAAAAGGGAGCTTGGACTGAGGTTTAAGATGAAACTTTCACTCAACAGTAAACATTTCTGCATTAAGTCGACATGTTCATGTTGCAAGACCTTATTACATTGTTATTCTGTTATTCTCATGCAACAGTTAACTACATGTATAGTCACTTCAACATTTTTGATCGATATCAGACGTTTTCATCGCTTATGTTAAGTTTCCCATGCTATGCTACACAATGTGTTGTACAATCTGTTGAATAATTAATTAGGTCATTTACGAGTTAACTGATCATCAATTAGTTTGGTTTTATTTCCCTTAGTCTTCGCTTCTCAGGGAGAGGGAATAAGAACCAGTTTTATGTTATAAAAAACAGAATCTATGCGGTTTAAGATCATTTCATCATGCTGAATGTTTAGTCTAGAAAAAGGTTAATCAATCTATTTAGAATGATCATTATCTTTTATACAGTAATATATGATTGTACCTGATTGTCATGTTCTGTCACTTCGGATGCAATTGCAGGAACATTCAATCTAAATAAATTGAAACAATACACATGGGGGACATCATAATTTTGTTATAATTACTCTCATTAGATTCCACTTAGTCTGATTTATTTGCTGCTTCTATATTGACGCTGAGGCACGGTACAAAGATGTGTACCCGAGGTATAATAGTATAATGCTGCCAAGTCCATCCATCCATCCATCCATGCATCCTTATTTTGTGAATTGGTGAAGCAGTCTCCACTTTACAGAGATAGAATGCTGAAGATGTTGCACTGTATGGAAGAAGGTGTCCAACAAATGCATGTGGCTTGAGTCTTCTGGTTTTGTTGTGAATGTTCCAGTGGGAGGAGATTGTGCTAGAAGCTCCGCCCTGAGCACTGTTTAGTTTATGTGGTGCATTTCACAGTGAAGTATCTGAACATAACAACACAGCTCATTTTTTATCTTGAATATGTTGAATATGTGTTTTCAGCAACGGTGGCCCCAGAAACTGGAGTAGCCAAAAAAGGGCAATGTGATGTATAGGATGATGATGTCAGATAACCTTAGATGACCTTTAAAACGAATGTTTACGATGACGGAGGCCAGAGAGTTCTTGGATTCGGCTGAAAGTCTCTCAAGCAAACTGCAGTGCATGAACCGATGCTGGCTTGTAACGATAAAGTTCTCTTTGTTCAAACAGCATCACACAGTCTCTTTCTGCACCATCATCTCACCATCTGTTGTTATTTAAAGAAGGAAGGCCCGGTAAACGACAATATCATTCATCATCATCATCATCATCATCTGTTGCATGAAAACACTGGCCTTAATGCTAGCAAAAGGAGGCTAAACATGACTGTCTTGTCAAAGCTCTGCCTCCGAAACCCTGAAAGTTGTTGTCTCTAGGGAAATAATTGCTTTGTATTTGGCTTTCCATGACTTACTCACTAACTTCTGGCTAATATCTCAGCTCCAGTGGTTTGTGTCCCTCTGGCTTGTTGTGCAGACTCTGGTTATTATGTTACAAGAGCACTTGCAGTGTGTGTATTGTGAGGGCGACAGATGCCATGTTTTAATTTTCTCCGACAACGTCGTATGTGTATTTCTTTTAATTACTAACTCTGGCTTTAAATGCAAACAGCTTGTTTATTTATATGATAACAACCTGTGTGGGTCAGCAAAATGAGGACTCAGCGGTGGCGTGAATATTCATCAGCACAATCACAGCACATGAAATGTCTTGCAGATGGAACAAACCCAGATCAAAGCATGTAATTAACCATCAAAGGACAGTTTCCAGTGAGGGTGGAGAGCCAGAGATTAATGGAGTAAGTGAAGACTGCCTTGATCGTGGCTGTGTGAGGAGCAGTACTCTGCAGCTTCTTCATTACAGGGTTGTGTGTGCACAAAAAAAAGATGAACAGTATATGTTTTTTTTTCTTAGGTGCAAACATGGCTTGTTTTTCAATAAGTGCATCCTTCAGAAGAAAATACATTTTCTCCTAAACATTGTTTTTAGCCATGAATTATCAAATGCCAAAGTGGTGAATGTCCTAATGTCAGCTCGGCGACGAGTGACTCACTTTCAGTATGAAAAAGAACAAGAAACACAATTCAGCCTCACATGATTTGGAGGAAAGAAAGTTGAGGTGTGTGTGGGGGGCGGGACTGCTGCTCAAGGTTGAGGTTGTCAATAGAGTCAGAGCATTGTTAGGCAGGAACGGGAGAGGAGCCAGCCAGAAATAGCATGGAGTCGAAACCATTGTCATGAAAGTTGTCTCTATTTCCCATGGGTCGCAGAGAGATATAGAGATCTGAGAGGCAGCGCCTTGATAAAGATCACAGATTGACTGGGAAGCCTCCCTCAGGATTTAATTGAAGTCAAACCAAGTCACAACATCTCAGATCTAAAAGATGACCTCAGCACCATTAAATAGTTCATTCTCTTTCTTTCTTTTTTATCAGCACACAACTCCCTCACCTCATGCATTTATTTGTTTATTTATTGGAATATACAATTTCCACAAATTTATTTTGGATTTATCCAAATCTCAGTTCTTGTGCTGTGTGATGAATTATGTGTCGTATATTTAAGTTTCCATGCAAATATGCAACATCATTATTTTAAGAATTCAGGAAAACTCTCACCCCCACATTTTTTCCCCCTGATTTTTAAGTCTGTGTAAATTGTGTGCTTGCACAGGGTTGCATCACAGTGCCAGCAGGTCAAGCACATCTATGTAGTTATTCATTTTAGCAGCAAGGTTTAGTATAATATAGTTGAGGGGGGCTCCAAGAGAGATAAGCCATAATTCCATAATAATTAATTATTTTGTGATTGTTGTTTTTGTTGTGTTAAATCAAGTGAAAGACAGTTTAAGGGATTGCTGCAAACAATCCCACTGTATGTTGTTATATGTTTCTTATTCTGCTGTGTTTGTTCATTAACTAGTTCCACATACTTTTTAACAAAAAGGCTTAATTCAAACGTCAGTGTTCAGTCATTCTTCAGCCAGTGTTACACGCTGTTGGAATGACCTACCAAGCGACCAACAAGAAGCTCTTGAAAACCTAACTCTCCCAAGAGAATCTTCTGTCCTGGCACTTGACTTAACACCCTCCCCTGCATCTCCTTCTGCACTTGGATCCACCTTGGCACTCTCACCCTCTGTCAGACCACTGCTCCTATCTATTGGAGTTATGTTTGACTTTATGGACATAAGACATAATGAGAGTGAGAGTGAGTCGCCATTGCTGCAAAGCTAACCTCTATAATTTACATGTCATTACATTACATTACATGTCATTTAGCAGACGCTTTTATCCAAAGCGACTTACAAAGTGCATTTAAACATTTGGGTACAAATAAGAGCTAGAAGTAAGTAAGAGCTTCATGAGTAAGCCAATAAGACATGGCCATTATCCATAATAATGGATAATGGCCATATGTGAATCTACGTGTATTACAGTGAATTAGTGAGAGTGGTAGAGAGTCGCAGAGTCAGATATTATGTAGCCACAGCATATCCTGCACCAGTGCTCCTAAAGGGACACAGCACCTGTTTAACCACCAGTGCAGTGCCCATGGTCTCTGCCAGAACCAGTTGTAATACAAGGTAACATCATATGCGGTTATACTGTGTCTTCGATAGTTGTGTCCCTCATTTTCAACTTCCTAATAAACATTCAGACATTTATTTAGTAACTCATGATTTTAACTTATTCATACCAGTTCAATGCAGCATGCCAGATTGGCTTCAGTTCTGGCTTCAGCTCGGGCAGAAGGCAGCAATCCCACTGCAATTTCTTCAGAAATTGTCTCCTCTCGTTGTATCATAGACAGAACTTGGTGAGACTTTAGGTTTCAGGCACTTCTGCATTGGCATCACTTTTCAGACTCAGAGCCTTTGTACATTTTTATAAACAGTCTGTGGTAAAATATGTATGTACTCCTTTTTTTGATTATTTCAGTACACTGTAATGCTGACTGGTAACGTGCACACAATTTGATCCGATCCGTTAATCACTGGCCAGCCTTTGTCCTGTGCACAGACATGTGTCATTTATTACTCCAGTGTTGTCCTCTCCTGTTGCGGGTCCTAACACCTCTCTCCACTCATGTGCTGACAGTTATGCCCACTTCATCTATCGACATTGTCACAGCACATAGAGGCCTGACTGTCATTCAAGCAGGTATTGCTGCTGTCACTTATGCAGTCCCTAATCTTAATTACCCGCTGTATTACAGCCTGAGCCTGATTGGCAAATGCAGCTCAGGTTCAAGTGCACACTTATGGTGTGGTACACAGCAACTGTTGTGTCTGATCTGAGCTGTCAGGATGGGACAAGGAATTGGTGATTGATGCATTTCCCTGAGTGGCGGATTGTTCCGCTGAGTTGCCTCATGCACCAATAATGACACATGATGGAAGCCCCAGTGAGCCATGATAGGAAATGAAGATGGATAGCATCTTGGAGAGGAAGTGATTTAGTCGAGCAGGAAGTGAAGAACATTTTTTTTGTAGTGATAATCTAAACTGCCTGCAGTGCGACAGTTTGCGATACCAGGGGCAAGTAACAGATAACATTTTTGAAAGTAACATTTTTTAAGGATTGTCAATTTTCCAAGAATCTTTATACTTTAGAGGAAAGGTATGTTTTCCAGCACTGGTATTCTTGCCTAATAAAATTGCCATGTTTCATGGATATATAAGATATTGCAACTGAGACTTTAACAGAGATCTATATGGGGCGAAAATAAAGAACAGGGAGAATTAATAAGCCTCCTCTTAGGTTTAATAAGCCTGTCACACACATGCTTTTTTATATTGACAGGATCCACAGTGTTTATTATCCTCAATGGATTACTCCTCAATCCGTGTTGCATGCCTGCCACCATCACACACATTTCTACCTATTATGAAAGCCCAGGAGCCTGAGGCGCTAATCATCATATGGGGAACTCCAGCACAAATGGCACACAGCAGAAAAAGGCAGGGTTTCATTAAAGCAATTTAATGTTTATCGTGCCAGCCGGTTACCTTAGCATCCTTAACATGGGTGACACATTTGCGTGGGTTATTGTCTTATTGGCTTACTCTGTAGATTTAGGTGAAATAAACCATTTTGTGGCCACAGCTCACTGAGTAAAGCTGTGAGCGCATTTGGCAGCTGCACAATGTGCACTTGAGGCTGCCTTGTTGTTAGCAAACACAGCCAGCACCCTCCTTCTTCCCTTGGTTTACAGCTTTAGCCTCTTCACTTGAGCTTGGTGATTTTAATTTGTCAAAACTGTTTACCAGCATGCCTCCAGGGCTATTACTGGTATGTCATGAGGGAGTAGATGGGTAATGATAAGCATACAAATAGAAAAAAGAGGGGAGCACTGCAGAGAAGGATAAAGGTGTTGAATGAATAATACAGGTGGAGTGCTGGAGCGTCATGTAAAAGAAGGGCAGCAGTGATTTATTATTCCATCTTTTCATGAGAATCAATTAGGATCAAATGCTAAACAGGGAGAAAATAATAGATTCAAATATGTATTGCTGTGCTCGACCATTTCAAGCAAGCTTTGTCTTCGGGATAATGCAGAACCTGAGGCGGTGATGTTTTATGCCCTCTTTGCACTCACAGACAGGTAATCATCTGTACCTACTTTAATAAAAATAAAGGGGGTTAACTGTGTGCCTTCACCTGCGTCAAACAAAACTGTATATAGTATAGGAATGTTTGTGCTGCGTGCGTGTGTGTATGTATGGGAGGTGTCACTGGGCAGAGAAGTAATGAGGCCACACAGACACACGGATGACAAGGACACGTCTGGCTGGCTGTTGTCATTTAAGTCCCACAGAGCACACCATCACACAGTCAACCCACATTAATGTCACACTGGCTCATCATGGAGAATTAATTACACACCTGTTAATGACAGGCCGCTGGAACCGTTCCCTCTAATATCCATCTAGGTGCGATACCTGATCACATGGTGTTGTCTCACTTGTTACATCTTATAATCAAAAACACCCTAATGTAAACCGTGATTACGTTAACTCTTGCAGACATATGCAGTTCCTAAAGATGCTGTTATCTGAAGTGCCGCAGAGGCACGACTGCATCTATTTAGCATGAAAGCAGGGAATCACACCCCTTCACATAGCCATAGCGATGTTATAACCGCTATTTATACTGTCAATTAACTTGTTTAGTAGTTTATCAATAAACCCAATAACTGGTTTGTTGTTAAAATGGATATTGCTCTTTTCACTATTGCTTGTATAAAGCTTCACAAAATTTAAAAAAACATAGTGGATAAGAACGTCAACAATTTCTCAAATGTAAATATGTGTCCTCAGTTTTATATTGGCGTAAAGTTTCTAAAATTAAGTATTTATTCCAGCATTCCAACAGTCTTTACCTGTACAGTACAGTTAATTTTGTACAATAATTGATAAAGCACTTATTTTAATACAGAGTTGTTCCCCCTTTTGCAGCTATAACAGCTTCCACTCTCCTTAGTAGACTTTCCTCAAGATTTTGAAGTGTTTCTATGGGAATTTGTGCCCGTTTATTCTGTAGAACATTTTTGAGGTCAGGCACTGATGTTGGACGAGGGGACCTGGCTCACAATCTCCGTTCCTGTTCATCCCAAAGGTGCTCGATGGGGTTTGAGGTCAGGTCTCTGTGCGGGCCAGTCAAGTTCTTCCACACCAAACTTGTCAAACCATGTCTTATAGTCCTTGCTTTGTGCTCTGGGGCTCAGTCATGTTGGAATAGAAAAGGGCCTTCCTTTAAGCTGTTGCCACAAAGTTGGAAGCATAGCATTGTTCAAATTGTCTTGGTATGCTGAAGCTTTAAGATGGTCCTGTTTTGGAAATAAGGGGCGTAGCCTCTAGCCTGATTCAAACACCTGAATTCAATACTTAACAGGTGTGGCCAAATACTTTTGTCTACAGTTTGTATGTAACTAGCAGACTATGTGCTTATTAAATATCTTGTTTAATGTTATCCCACTGAACAGAAAGTCTCACTCACTGAAAGTTTGCACCGTTATTTCTGACCACACTCCCTTAGCTGCTTGGGCAGCTTTACTGTCCACTCCTCTGAGTGGACAGCTTTTTTTAGCATTATAAGGCTCTTAATTATAACGGGTGTAAATGAGAGGACTGAAGAGAGTCTTGGCATGCCTGGCCACTGGCCCCATGTGAGGGTGACAAAGCTGAAAGCTTCGCTCTGGCTCGCTCAGCCTTAGGCTCTGCACGGATGAAAAGAGGATGTAAAAAGAGACATAAGGTATGCATGCAAATGTTTTAACTCACGTGAGGATGAATTCAGCTGCTTCATCGCCAGCAAACAGGAGGCACACATATTACTCACTATAATGTATGCATTTCGTTTCAAACATTGTCTCAGATGTTGACATTACATTTTGCCTACATAAACTACAGTCTAGCATTTGATGACCTGCAAACAAAACCAGTCACTCAAACTTATTTCGACAGCAAGGTAGTTCAGTACTTAATAAAAAAAATAAAAAACTATAAGTCATTCTGCAGAACTTATATGTGTCTTTTGGGAGGGATCCAGCTACTTTTTCACTGTAATATATGCAGAACCCCGATAAAAGTAATGCTCCTTCAGTGGTCAATTGAAGTGGACAGAGTAAAGCCAGAGAAAAATCAAATGCATAATAAAAGCTTTTAATTTCACAGCGCATACTAATACGTCATTGTATCAGAAGTCAGGCTAAGGTCACTGTGTAAAGGACACTTGCAGAGGAGTATTTAAACCAGTAGTGCTTGTTTTCAAATACAAACAGATGTTTATTAACTGTTTTCAAATAAGTTTACACAATGCTGAATAAGCCTATCTGCTCGAGACAAGTGAAAGTCCACAGAAATTGAATTATTTGTCACTAATTTCCAATTATTTTACGCTGTGTGTGAGGGTAAATGAGTGTGTGAATGGTTGAATAGAACTTATACTGTAAGGTGGCCATCAGGACTAGAAAATGCTGCATAAATGTAGACCATTTACCATTTATTTCTAACAAAACAAAAAGAAGATTCTCTTCCTTTGAATTTGAAATAGTTCAAGGTGACATGAGCATGTCTGACTGAGTGGACTCAATCACCCACTTTATTGAATATGAATGTAATAGAAACAGGGCTCTCCACATCTTTGTTGTGTTAAAATATCAATCTCGACTTGCAAACACAAAATCTGTGTGTTACAAACTCTTCCAGACAAATGCTGGATTCAAAAGCGTGTCGTGAGCAATAGTCAGTCAGTAAGTGGCTGATGAAAAGGTAGGTAACTGTGGTGGAGACTTAGACACAGACAGAGAGAGTGGGAGATGGAACAATGGATAGATATAGAGATGCAAGAGAGATGACGAGAGACTGAGAATTTAAGAGAAAATGAAATTTGGTCTGGACGTTTTGGGCTGCATGCTACATTTGCTCTCCCTGACAGAGAGGGAGAGTGACGGGCATTGACAGGAATTGAATCAGTAGATTAAACACCCCCTCCTCCTCCTCTCTCCTCCCATCTCCTCTCCCCTCCCCTCCCGGCTCCCTCACCCCCTCTCTTTTCTCCTCTCCACCTACTCACCCGTTGCAGTGACGGGTGAAATGTGGCGGAGATTGAAGGGAAAGATGTTCTTGCCAAGAGTGGCCAAGCAACCTTTGTCACAGGTGAGATTGATTGGGTGATTAAATATCCAGCAGCACAGTATTAGCAGCCACTCTTGACCATTAGTGCCAAGCAGCTGCAGAGATGCATTAAGAAAGTGTCTGTGGCAAAGGCAGAACCTCCACTCCACGTGATCAAATCCTCCATGCTATCATGATTCACTCCAGCTGTGTAGCAGCGAGATCGAAGAGTCACGGTAATAAAAGCATAGTCCTTTAATCGAGGCCATCTGTGAGAGAAAATGATAACCCCCAGGACCTTAAAAACAAATGTGAATATTGATGTGTTGCCAACAAGACGTGGAGATGCTTTGGTTTTCTTTTTCATATGTGTCACCATGAAATATCCGAGCATGTGAACGGTAGATATGAGAATTTCTGCTCATCGCTCACAGAGCTGCATCCCCGCCACACAGCCACTGCACAATTCTCCACCGATTACCGCTCCCTGCAATGAACAATTTCAACCCACTTCCCACTGGCTCCAAAGAAGAACTGGGTTTCTTGTGTTCAAGGGAATTTTGATTCACACTTTTTTACAAGGGGCAATCAATGTTGTCATGCTTACGTATATCTAATCACCAGCATGTGATCAGGAAAAATAAATCATGTCTTAAGCAGTGTTAATACCAATCAATTAACGTATGAGCACTGATTAGTGCATCAATTCTGTGAAACTGCAGCAGGTCAGAGGACATCAGCTGTCTTTAATGTGTCCTGAGGACCTCAGGTTTCCACAGGTGGTACGTGCTTCATAAGCAAGGTGTGGACGGAATTGGAACGACATAGACGTAAGGTGATGCTCTTGTATTTTTGTTTTAAATGTGCTGCTCCTTGCTCCTGTCAGCTCCCACTCTGCTTCCATGTCCTGGCAAGGAGGAGTATGCATGATGACTAGATACAGATATGCTTACTGTGTAAAAAGGATGTAGTCGCTGCGTCGGAAAAAGTGCCGCTAATGTGGAAGTGACTGAAATCAATATGTCCATTAGAGGCGGTGACTCCAGTTGTTGAGCCCCAGCATGTATTTGACGGGAAGCAGTGAGACACCTCTGACGTGTCCAGTCATTACAGCAACCAGACAGTGCTGAAAATGGCTCCAAAATCCCATTTGTTTCCAGCAGAGCTATGAGTCAAAGTGCCTGATGACTGTAATTAAATGCCACAATCCATTCTTCATAACCTGTTAGTTTAAAATGTGTGGTGATGTGACATGTTTGTGTTGACGACAACAATAGGCACTGTGTAGTCAAGCATTTTGTTTTGTTCTCTGCTGACCTAAATCTTGAATTAATTTACTTTTTTTCATTAACAACATCAAATGAATAGATGTGTGTTCATGGCTTTGTGCTAAACCTGTTCCAGACTGAAGCAGTGGTGGATAGAATTCAACAACACTCTGATATCACTGCTTGGGATTTCTATCTGTGAGGTGCAGTGAGAGACATCTAGTTGCAAATCGATGGGGCCATGCTGTGGAAAGTTCTACACTCTCTTTTAACCCTTATTTCACAAGATTTACTTCAAACACAGTCAACTTTACCTGTACATGTTGCCTTCATTCAATATAAAAAGGAAATTAAACATTTCAAATTATAATGTGAAACATTTCACATTCATAAATTCAAATACATTGTGTACTCATTGTCTAAATGAGTTTCACATAACATGAAATACTATCATATGACATGAAATAACATTTTCATGACATTAAAATAGCGATATTTAGTTGAATAATTTGTTTAATACTTACTTTTAAAATGATATAATAAACAATAGACAAAAAATGCTTTGTTTAACCATATGTTAGCTGCAGCAACATTTTCATTATTCATCATTTTCATTATTTTACCATATTTTTCAGAAGACTTTAATGATAAATACAGTGTTTATAATACAAAAAAAGTGTAACTATAAAAATCCTCGATTATTTCCCTTTGTCATATACTTTGGTTAGAAATATATAGGAGATATAGTTTTACTCTATTTAGTTCATTCTGTATCAGTACATTTTCAGATAAATATGAATTCCTCAAACAGCACTTTTTTGTCAAAAGATAAAATATCACTTTTTCTGCAGCCAGCAGTAACTGACTAAAGTGGACTTAAGCCACAGTGAGGTAATATGTCATTTGTCAGGTAGATAAACCTCTTCACCAGACGCTGTCTCCAAGTTATTGTGGACCCTTGATGTTCCATTCTGACCTTTTCTCTGAGGTTGTTACACTGACCCGGAAATTCCACAGTGCTGATTGGTTGAGAGGCCGTAGATCCAATCTGGTGATGAATACTGAAAAGGTCAAGGCAGCCTTTCTGAAGCAGAGCTGGGTTAGCTGATGTCCAGAATGCATCTGATAATAACCCTTCCTCTACCGGTGTCTTTCTTGCTCATTCATTTCTTTTCAATCTGTTTGTTGAACATTGCGTTTAAGGTGCCATGTGTGCATCTGTGGCCTCTAGTGACTGCTAATTTGCCTCTGAATGGAGGATACAGATAATACAATTAATCAGATTTAAAAAAAAGAGATTTACAATACACATTGATTAGTCATAACATGGAAGGTCAAGGGATTTTCAAGCCCCGCTAGTCTACATGCTGATATGTCCCCGGGCTCCTGACGACATGTGAATCGGTGTATGATAGAAGAAGTGGCAGCTTTGAGTGGTCATCAAGACTAGAAAAGCTCTACATAAATACAGACCAGTTAACATTACCAACAAATGAAGTGCATAACACTGAATATCTGTAATGGCTCCTGGCAGTGGGTGGGATATAAAACAAAACTATTGTTTCCTCCTACTGAATAGTCAGGTTTATTTTTAGCAGTAGACTCCACTTCAGAAACATTATGTGGGCATTTTTGATGTTTTTAGACTTAGTGCTGCTGTATATGAACTTGCATTGACTGCTTCTTCATGCCGGACGTTGTGATATCACTCTGTGTGGTGATGGAATGATGCCAGAGACACAAAAATAACCAAACTGACGTACTGAGAAGCACATAGGGAGTCACATGGAGCTGATAAGCTTAATCAGCCATCAATGAGTAATTGAGTATTGATCCCTCGCAATACCAAAATAAATATAATGAATCATTTCAGTCAGACCACATGGAATGATTGGTTGGCCTACCTGTCAGTCATTAACCAACTCCATGACTGCATGTGCTCTCACAGAGCACGAGTCTTCACAAAAAGCAGAGATGCTTCTGCTATTGTCTCTGAAGCAGAGGTAAGATGCAGGTCCAGGGCTTCAACATGTGGCGCACACAAAATATGGTACACAGCCCAAGTGATATGGCTAACAAACAATACTAACACCCACTAGTCAGCTAAACTACAGGAGGCATGTAGTTGCTCACACAAAGTCATCTGTCAATCTTGATGTTTGCCACCTTGACACACACTTAATGTTTTCCTAACATTTACATAAAGGCAGAAAAATTATTCCTCACCATTGGCAGCACATGATATTGATATGATATTATATATCTTACTCTGGGCCTAAATGTCAATCCAAGAAAGTCAAGACATATTTGGTAATGGCATATGGTTGCAAATGTCAGGAAAAGTGCATGGCTGATGACTGACTATTGTCTGGCAATTGGCAAGGCTCTGCAGCAGCCACAACCAGAAAGTCTTTGATGTGGGAGAAATACTGTTCCTTTATGTGATCTGGACAGTATGAAGATGAAAGTTGGTCAGACCCCATACTCTTCATCATATACATAGGCAGGCATTCCAGATGTTTCTCCTCATCTGTCTGGAAATTGACGAGATTGAAGGTCAGGGAGAGAAATATCCCAGATGAAATGAACACGGCACACATCCTCTGCATTCATCAGATTCTGCACATATGGTCCTAAAAAAAGAGTCCAAAGTGATATGAGCCAGTAGATTTGTATTGTACATAGAATTTTCGATTTAGCCTCTAAAAACAAGCACAGACAAAGTTTGAAATAAAACATCCTTATTATTTCTGTATTGTTAATTGAGAAATTAAATACCTAAAAATATCAGTGACATCACATGCAGCTATAGTTTATGTATCTTTCATTAGTCTCATACTGATATCAACTTTAATAATAGCATAATAATGATGACAGTACTACTACTACTAATAATAATAATAATAATAACAATAATAATCACAGCTTCCTATCATTGTGAAGCAGAATTCACCAAGCGTTGGATTGTTCACCCACTAATAGGGAAGGTGAGCTGGGATTAGACCGTCGTGAAACAGGTTAGTTTTACCCTACTGATGATGTGTTGTTGCAATAGTAATTCTGCCCTGTGTGTGGCCCTGTGATGGACTGGCGAACTGTCCAGGGTGTACCCCGCCTATCGCCCGATGTAGCTGAGATTGGCACAGCACCCCCCGCGACCCTCTGGTGGAGGATAAAGTGGTAGATGATGACTGACCTCACAGCTGGATCTGGATCCTGCAGCCCAGGAGTCATGGCTACCTGCAGAATGAGGACAGGTGGGAAAAGCAAGAACAGGGTTAGTTTCAAGTAATAATGTGATCGTCATACCCTGAGTGTGAGGCAGCCCTAACCATAAGCTTTATACAACAAAGGGTTTCCTTTCACTTGTTTCCCAAGCTCCTCCCTCTCATCCAACCACCATCAAAACCGCAGTTTCCAAAACAATGGGTGATGTCACGGAGGGTTGCTACTTCTTTGTAGGCAGTAAACTTGATATATAGTAGACTGAATTATTGTTACAAATTATTACACAATTATTATTAGAATTGTTTAAAATTGCCCAGCACAAGCAAAAGGGATTTTATTTTCAGTGTAACTTTCTTTATTTATTGTCAGTTCTTCAGGCCTTCCACCGTGATCAAATAATTCTGCCCAATCCGCTGTCACATGTGTTCGAGCCCATCTGCCCCTTTTTGCACACCACAAGCATCAGCTTTCTTCTTCTACTGCTGAATGCAGCCAAAATTATCATCCACATAGGAGGAATGATTTTTCTCTCTTATCCTCCCACACCTTATCGCTCTCTCTCCTCACTACTCAACTTGCCCTCCAAGGCCTGAAAATGATTCTGACTTCTGAGGGATATCTCCCCCTCACATCCATGGTGTGCACCCTGCCTATGCAGAGTTAGCCTTTCCTTTCAAGCTGTGCCCCTGGGATTATCATATCAATCTGCGTGACCTGATTACCAGGCTACTGTTGGCTGCCAGAGCATTGGATCAAGTGATCCTTCCATTGCTACCATCTAATTAACACTACTGTGTCATTGCCACACTCCCTCTGTGAATCCTCCTCAAAATCAAGTTTGGCAGCCATTCTCGTCTCATCTGGAGGCTTCTGATGCATCAGAGTTTGCAGCATTGATACAGAATAAGAAAATTACTATGGAGTGGATTACTTTTCCTATGCTCTCTGTTACAGGTATGTGTAAGGATACAGGGATCAGTGGTAGAGTGGGTCATCTTCTAACTGGAAAGTAGTAGCTGTCTTGGACAAGACACTTAACCCCAAATTTAACGAGTGAACGGGAGCTTGTCAAAACTGTAGTGTAAAGCAGCTTTGATCATCAAGACAAGGAAAGTGCAATATGAATACAGACAATGTACAGTGTAATTCCTCTGAAATTATTATTTGATTTTTCTGTAGAAATTAGCCTTGACGAATATTAAAAATGAATAAGCTGTAGAACTTGTGTTATGAGCTCCGAAAACTGTAACAAGCATTTATCATTTTTTCTTGACTGGGCACTTAATCAATAATAGTACAAAATTAACTACAAGTAAAGACTGTTGAAGTCATTTATGAAGGAATACTTATTTAATTTGTGAATTATTGTAAATATTTGATCATTACAGTTGACATCACAGCTACGATACTGCAGCTAAACAGCAACCAGCATATATATAGATATATATCTACATATATATCTATATATATCTATATATATATAGATATATATATAAATATATATATATAGATGTTTCCTCTTATTGTATGTACATTTTATGGGTAACATATTTGTCTTCCATTACTGGGTCAGTGGCAATTGAGGTCAACTCAACAGGAGCAGTTAAAAATTCCACTTACTTCATTTTATATTATACGTTCTTTGACTTGGACGTGGACATTGATGCGACTGCAATTGGATTGAAAAACTGACAAAAGTTTGTTTTTTCAAGACTAGTTTTTGTAATATAGATCATCCACCGTCAACGCTGGGCGATAATCTGTAATCTGCTGCCGCTGGCATGAATTTCATAAGCGATTAATTCCACAGCTCCAGTTCTCAGCAACATGGCCCTGGTGAATGCTTGATCGCTAGCAAACAAAACTTTTTATCCTGAATGATTTATCCACCTCCTGTGAATTGAATTTCCTCTGTGTGACTGAAACGTGCCTGATTGTTAGTCCAGTACTTTCTCGACTCACTGTACATAATTATGTTCACACTCCAAGGACATGAGGAGGATTAGTGACTGTTTTTAAGAGCAATGTTAAGTGTAAAGTTAGGTCGCTCTTCCCTAGTACTGCACGGTGATCTACCAACCATCTGAATATAATACATACTTTATAAATGAATTTTCCAATTTCTTGGCCAAATTAATGCCTAAATATGATAGGATCCTAATTGTTTATGTGCTGTCTTGATAAGCTGCTGGCCAAAGACTTTTTGAATCTTATTGACACTTTGAATCTTGAGCAGTCTGTGGCTGGTCCCTCACATGAATATGGGCACACACTTGCACTTGGCACTGTTGCATGTTTACCCCTTCCACTGCAGGTCAGTTCTCGGTTGCTTTTAATGTTAACATTGCAGGTTTTTGATGTGCAGGCTAACATTTTGTAATATCACATTACTATATCACCAACTTGTTTATATAGAGATCCTATAAGCAGTTGTTAATCTACACACTGAGTGGTTTTAGAGAAACAATTTAATGTGATGTGTTTCTGTCCGTCTTGTAAATGTAAGTCTAGTATTCATGCTGTTTTATTTCTCTTTAAGGTCTTTACCGTCTCCTGGGGAAAATGTTTTGCTACTTTATTGAGCCTGTTACTACTTCCATCCAATCTAAGGAAATGACTCACTTGGACAAATAAATTTAGGACAATTAGGTGCAAGCAGGAAGAATCTTTAGTCAAGTCTGAAGTAAACCACCCATTGTCATTCATCCAGTGATCCACAGGAGAACCAGCAAGGCTAGAGCTCTGTTTCTGCAAATAGTTTAGTGGAACTCAAAGTTTATTAATCCTGAGATGAAGAACAGGGTTGGTGGCTTGTGTTGCAGAAATTAAGATCACTTAAACGCAGGTAACATGGTTACAAAGTATGTGAAACAACCTGCCACCCTGCTCAAACTTCCGGCTCAGCCTCAGTGATATGGTACACCTGCTTTCCAAAAACCGGACCCTGTTACAACACCCCTGCAGGTTTTGACCTTCCTTATGATGACATCGTCAAGAGAGCCAGTACCATAAGCTTACAGAGAGCACATGTGTAAAAAGAGCAGTTGGCAGATGAGCTTTATAACCTTTGGAATAACAACGCTCTTACACAGGCTGGAGAGATCTCACACATTGGAGACTGAAGAGATGACCCATATTTCCTGTAGGAGCACTTACACCCCCTCTGAAATCCCAGCTGAATTGATGATCACCGCTGTGGCGGCGACCTGGTGGATTGAGTATAATCATTCCTGAGAGAGAAGAAGAGAGGCTGTGTCCTCAGACCTCCTTTATCAATTTAATGGGGGGTGTTATTTCTTAAGCAGGTTGCCAATATCCATGTGATCTTTTAAGGGCAGACACAAGGTGATGGAGGTGAAGAAGGAGAGAAAGCACCATGTCTTTGTGGGTGCATATATGCAGAAATACACAAACCCACACATAAATGTTAATCTTGACGTTGCACATTTGAACAATTGAGGGATTAAACACCTCCATTACGCAAATCCCATGTCATTACACAAGTTTGATTAAAATCGCAAATGATTGATTTCATGACGCCACTCAAATCACAGCAAAAAGGTAACTGATCGCTGACATCATCAACACCGTCTGACACCTTTCCCCGGGAGCAAGAATAAGTTCATTCTCTCCTCCACACAACTGTCTGCTAGTGTTGATTTATAATCACAGAAACATCTGCTAATCACATTTCATTTACCTCACATTGCATCGCCATCATTGTCCTATGGTTAACATAATCCAGCACAACTGTAAACATAATAATCCACATGAACAAGCTTCTTGGTTTGATGACATAAATCTATATATACAGATTATATGTATATATATATATATAAAAATAATATATATATTGAATGGTCTTTGTTATTTATTTATTTAAAAATTAACCAGTTATTTGGGAAAATATGAGAAACATGTACAAGCACATGATGTTACATTGCAGACCAGGGTTTACATACTGAGTCTGTGGTTAGTTTTATGCAACAAAAACACACATCAGGTTGACAACATCAATGGAAAAGCTGCAACTGAGTTGTTTAAAATTAGGAGGCACACATATGAGTTGTATTTATTCTCAAAAATCAGTGACAGATGTGTTGCAAGCAGGAAGTTTGAGATCAGAGTGACTTTTGCAAACATATCAAATCAAAGCATCATTATTTAATTGTTGGTAGTCATGTTGTCAGTGTAGCAACTTATTATACATAATAACAGTAGAATTTCCATGACTTCCACGACTGGTGTGTTTAAACTAAACATTCATTCATTCATTATCTACCACTTCCGGTGGGGGAGGGGGCAAGAAAAGTTTACACAATTTTGCATGATGAGAATTAATGCAAAGAGGTTAGTAGATGTGAATTTCACTTCACTTTTATCGGGTGACACGACTTCTCTACACAAATGGATACATTTGAAAAGTTAAAACATTCAAACTTCTGCTTGACAAAAAATGTGTGGAAAAGTTCTGAAAATATGTGTTTTACGTGATTCAAGCTATTGGTCGCACATCACTATCACTGTAGTTAGATCTAGAGAGCACCTTTTGCTTACTCACAAGAGTAAAGAATATGTCTAAAAACAGTGAATCACCCAGTCTTTTTAACTGACCTCGGTTTAGCATTAGACTTAAAGTTGCTGAGCCACAAAGTTACAACATTCTCACAGGATTCCAATCTACTATTACACAACTGTTCCACTATGCAAGGTCAGAGGTCCTGGTGCCAACACTATCCCTACTCATTTCCAGTGACCCATCAAAATTTGAAAGCTGGTGGTGTGAATATTGTTTGTGGAAAATGGAAAGCATCTAAAGCTTGCTGGGAAAAGTCACTTTAAATATCATTAGATGATGTAATGTGGCGATTAGCATATTCATGATGTTGTATTTGCATTCTGCCTTGTGTCAGCTGCTTTCAGCCCTTCAACTCCTACTCACTACATGTGCTCACACAAACTGTCAATTAATACAGCCCCGTTCCCAATTAAGCTGTTCTCATTTACACGTGTTTCAGTTGTCAGACAGTGACACAAACATAAAACAGTGACTGGAACATTACCCATTAAGACTGATGGTTAACCAGCAGTCACTTTCAACCCAACTCCAAGCTGCTGCTTTGCACCGTTGAAAATTCTGATCATCTGAGACTTCACTCCTTCACTGTGTTTGATGGAAAAGCTGTGTTTTTCCTACATGTGGGTTCACAGTATTAAATCTCATTCCTTTACTAACTGGCTCCTGTTCCTTTCGTAGGTATTTCACCCTCTCTTCGAGGTTCTAAAAGGTCCTGGCTTCACTGTGAGCCCCCTGCATGACCTCAGAGGAGATCATGGCTTTGCCCCAAGCTTCTGGAGTGGTTCTGGCCCATCCCCATTAGGGATTTTCCACCGGGATGACTCCAACACAGTTCCAGAACCAAATTTTGAACTGGCCGGCATGTTCAAACACAGAAAACAAATTGGTTTGGAATCTCAAAAGCTTGTTCTTGTTCTTGCAGAAACTCAATGTGATCCACAACTTAACTACATCTACTACTACTCTCCTGTTTACTGCCACCCGTGTTGTGCAAAGAGTAATGCAAACCATGGATGATGGTTAATGGTTAATGTCACATAACTAGGACACAAACAGGAACCATGCTGGTGTCTGTCAGTGTGAAAGGGCTATGTGAGTACTGGGCTATGTCTATGAACAGCCCCACTTTGCTGTTTTGCTCTAGGGCCATGTGCCAGAGTCCCTCTTCTCCATCAGACAGTCCCTTGAGCAGAACCCCCCTCCACCCACCTGCTCTGATAAACAGTTCTAAGATGACCCTTGGACTCTACTATCTGTCTTGAATAGCTACTATCTATTTTGGAATTGTTGTTGGAGTATTTTATTTATTTTACTTAAGCAATTGCCTTATGCAAGACTTGTTGAAGGCTTAGGATATAGAAAGCGGTATATGTGGTCATCAGTTGGCCCAAGTGCCCTTTGGTTTATTGGCTGGGCCACAGGGAGATCTCGGGGGCCGGTAGAACTGTTGTTGAAAGTCACAGCTTCATAGATTGTTGCTTCCACCTCTCTGACCTATACGGCACATGGGTGCATAGCTTTGGGCAAGAAGACTAGAGAACACCAGTGAGTATACTGTGTATAGTTAGAATGTAGTAAACATGTCCAAGCAATGCATGTGTCTTCTTTCATTAATGTCTACTGTATGTAGCATAATTAACAACATGAATTATCCCAAAAGGTTCCATTCAAAATGAACCAAACCTTTTACATGGTCTTCTCTAAAATAGAGACTAAAGCACATAATGACCTGAACATTGAAGCATATTTTGTGCAATGGCCACAAAGAAAAGAAAAGCCTTTCACACAGTTCCTCAAATCATCATGCAGAAGCCCAGCGTCCGCACCCACCCACTGCTCCACTGACTCCAAAAAATGCGGCTCAGTGTGACCTGTCTACAGCTCTCCAACTAAACAACACTTTGCAATCAAATGTGCAGTGCAGCTCAAATTCATTAAAGTAAATCTTATTGTACTCATGTGATTTATTTTATGATGCACGGTGCAATCATTCACATAATATTAAAGGATATAGCATTTCATCAGTGAGCATATTTGTTTAAATTTTTGAGTGTTCTGTGAAAAACAACACCATTACATTTTATGGCGATAATAATAGAACTAATACGTTTCGGAAATGTGTATTTCCAGTGCTCAAATGCCTTCAAGAAACAAGTTTGACACATTCTGATTTATCTTTAAATGTGACTTAAGGCAGTTTGGGATTATAAACAGAGGCAAGGGCATGATGATGTGAAATACATTCATGTGAAGCCTGGTGGCATTTCTGCAGATGTATAATTCATGGCAAACGCCTGTTTTCATGACAGTCGTTGCCCCACCACTCTCTGTTTGCTTGGTATTCCACCATGTGTGTTCCCAATACTACAATTATTCATTACAAGTGCCTTCAATCCACAGTGACAGAGCAGCATAATGATCAAGTGGGCTTTGTTGAACCTGCACAGCTGGACAATTGGAATGTGGGCTAAATCTCTACAGGTTAAACAGTGCTGCATTTCTGCACCTTCTTCTCCACTTCATTAATGCAATACATAACTGAAATGAATCAAACTATCAAACTTACATTTTTGCAACTCCTGTTGGATATAGTCTATGCAGATCATGTAAGGCCCTTTAATCGGCAATGGCTATTCTACTTCTGCAATGCCCCTGCAGTTCACATTAGTATTGCAACTTCCAGACACATTTTATTATGTTCGAGGATGCATTCGACCGGCAAAAAAACAAACGGATACAGGAAACATAAGCCAGCCATGGTCAAAGCAAGTAAATCTCCAGCCTCTGGGTGTTTTCTCAAGTGTTGGTTTGATTTTTTGTTCCCCTACAGTGACAACTTGTTTTCTTTGACATAAATTCAAACTGATTTTTAAAATGCCAAAGCCTTACAAGCCTTCAACGTCTTTGATAATGACAGAAAAAAGAAATCAAAATCTAAAAGGTTGTTATTTAATACAGTCTGCTATTATCCTGTCCTTGCTAGGTTGTGTAGGCCCTGCAGAATTAACAATCTACCACTTTTATATTTTACTTTTACATTATTTAATGTGACTATTACTACTCCACTATAAACATTTAACATTGCCAGATCATTTGCTGAGGCGCACATACAGTAATGACTTGTTTAAACCAAAGTTTAGACTTCACTTTGGACTTCAGAAACCTAAAGCTCAACTTTGTAATTCCCAAAGTCATCATTCTGTTCCACCTGTTTTTATGGTGTAACTGATAACATATCCATAAAAAACATTTCACAGCCCCGAGACAAAGCCAGAGTAGAAAAGTACTGAACACTGGTCCTAAGAGCAAATAAACTCCTTTCATTGTTATTTATTGGTATTCATTAATAGTTAACTTTTTCGAGGTATTGGATTTCAGTAGGGTGCTGCAAGACTTTCAAGTTGATGCACTGTGTCACATTAATGAAATCCAAAATAAAACATCAATTCGACTGACTACGAAATGAGTCATCCTGTGAGAAACTGGAGCCGCTGACGTGTTGGAGAGCTGATAATTAACTGTTAGATTGAAAGAATATGACGGAGAAATCTTCCAGCCACAAACAGCTGAATGACAATCTATAGCTCAAAAGTGTGGCTCCAGAAAAAGAAATCCTAAACTGTATGTTATGTTTATCCTATGTCCACATCTACTTGGCCAAATGACCATCCTTTTATAACAATACCAATATACAATGCACTTCTCATGGGCTTGACAGATATTACAGACTGAATTTATACATTTAATAAAAGCAGTATATAAATGATTAATCTATCACTTGTTTCTGAAGCAAAATGTTGTGATGCACATATTACACACATTCTGTTTATTATTCAGTTATATTATTGTTATAACACTTGTACATTGTTTTGCTTTCCTTATTCTTTCTTTTTTTTCTATCCAAACAATGTTGTACGCTCACAATTCATGTCAAAACTGGTCAGCCTGTTCCAGGCTTAAAACTCCACTGACATTTTCCTGAAATGTCAGTGGCTCCTGCAGAAAATTCCAGTTCTGAATGTGATTCCAACAGTTTACAGAACAACGGGTTAGCTTTTGAAAAATGATGTCAACACAGTGTTTTGCAGGTGTTGGAGTATCAATGGGGGAACAAAAAAGATGATGTGTTCACGCATTTTGTGTGAAAGCTATGAAAGATGATCACTGTTTTCACCGTGGGCAAAAATACATAATACCAAAAACCCCACTCATAAATGAATTAAAACAAACCACACCACACCACACCGTGTATCAAAATAAAATATTGTATTTGTGTATTTTCAAAATACAAAAAATGACTATGTGACTTCAGGTTTTGACCAATGCATGTTAGCCTTATTAAACTGTGTTATTTTTATAGGATACAAAGAAGATTACCCTTAAAATCTAAAATTTATTAAAGATAAAAGATTGTCATTTATGTTAGGTATTATTTCTGACTGAGACATAATTGTATGATGGACTGAGCAGCATGTATGTGCAGACAGTGTGAAGGGATTTGAAAAGGTGGCTTCAGTACTGACAAATGCTTGTTCACAATTAAACAAAAAAACAACTTTAAGTGCTACACAACAGCATACATTCTTCTGAGTCACCAACTGTGTCAAAGGCAGGTGTGTTCGACATCACTGCCAACTCCGTGCTTAGTGAATGTGAGAGGTAATGAGGAGAGAGGGCAGGGTGCAGGAGGTGTAGGAGGGTGATTTGTATTCTCCACAGGCAGCTAAGCCCCTGGACCCTTCGTATGAGGTCACACAGATCAGAGGCTGCCTGATGCGGCTGCTGCTGCTTTGTAAACCATGGCTGTGGTACCTCCATTAAGGCGAGTAGCAACAAGGTAGAGGAGGGTTAATGTTCTAATGGCTGCATATGAAAAGGTTTATTAACTTTCTGTTGGTTCATCAGTGCCTTAAATTCCTCATCTGGGTGGTTTGCCTGGGAGGAAATTGAGGAGGGTAAAATGAGTTTGAAATCATATCAGCTGTGTAAGAGCAATCTTACATTAATGTGTCAAACAAGGCAGCACTGATTACTGGAAGGAACTGAAATGAGTGTGGGTAGTTTGTCTCTAAACCAACGGCAGGGCAACCTGCATTCAACCGGCATTCATGAATGCCCCCGCTTTTAGCCATGTACATCAGACAGCCAGCATGAAGACAATATACAACTTAGTTTTTTTTAAGCTGTTTATGTAATTAAGAGTGAGTCAATGTACAGACCTGGTCTCAGACCACACTCCATCCTCACTGTAACATTTCATCTAAACAGCAGTGACTGACATAGTTCTGTTATGCTCTGTAACTGACGTGTAACACCTCAGTTATTATCATTGTTTCTGCAAATCACAGCTACAGAGCTTACATTTCTTAAACTGTATTAACATGAAGTATTGTATGTTCTTTATTTATATGTCTACAGATATGAATTGATG
Source organism: Solea senegalensis (assembly GCF_019176455.1). NCBI lineage: Eukaryota > Metazoa > Chordata > Actinopteri > Pleuronectiformes > Soleidae > Solea > Solea senegalensis. The sequence continues at coordinate 16,117,581 of NC_058024.1, read as the reverse complement.
CTCCCACATTGAGATACATTTTATGTTATTTTATATAATTATTTTGCTTTATTAATCATTTCTTGCTCTGGCTTAAATATTCTATTCTAAATATTTTGACTGCTTGTTGCATTTTTTTGATTATTTTGAGGAAATTAGAGTGATGCTAACTTTTTCCTGGATATGAAAAAACAAAGATGTTTAAGCTGACAGAAACAACTTTTTGGCTTTAACGTGTGACTTTGATGTACAAATCGATTGCACAGTATATCGGTTATATCAAAGTGATGTCATCAGCATTTATAGTGGTCCCCTTTAAACCTTGCTGTCACCTATCTCATTGCCTTGGTGAACAAGAAAAAAACGAAGACCACCTAATACTACCAAGCTGAGAGGAGGCATATCACCACCTAGCATAGTGGAGATGGACACACTTCATCCAATAAATCGATTCCCCACTAGTGCTTGTATACTGGGGGCAAGGACAGGAGCCCATCTGTGCATGGAAATGTACTGATTGAAGAAATAATAATACACCTGGAACCAAAGGGGACACAACCATTGTCTCTTGCTTCTTTTTTCTATAAACATTTCCTTGTAATGTTTCCACTTTTATGGAATGACAATGCTATGAGTAACCCTCAATCACATTTGGACACAAAAAACACCTTGTTACATCCACATCCTCGACATAAAAACACACTCAAACCTCCTGATTGCACGGCAGCACATCATCTTGGTGTTCTGGTTGGTGTCAGACACGGTGGCTGTCTTGTCATGTTTTATATCATGCTCCACCCGCCACGAAATATTGCCCTATACGTCCAGTTACTTGCACTCACGTTCTAATTATCGACTGTAAACAGTATGAGCTGTCAGTTTTCTTATCCCTTCAACATTACTACTCATTAGTACTTTCTGAGCAAACATCTGCAGAGGGGGAAATCTGAGCACCACCCAAACATACCAATGATGTGGCCTGTCTTCCTGTTTCTCTTTTCCCATCAGGCAAGACTCTGACTCTGACCTCATCAGCCAATGAGCCGTACCGAGCATCACATTGAGTTACTTGAAGAAAACATAATCTTCTCAGGGTGAGTCTATTTAATCAATTTCAACATGTTCTGTGGGTCCTTTTTCATCTAATAATTGATGCTTTACACACATGTACCCTTGATTAAAAAATCTGTATCGGCATTTAAACTGCTGTGAGATAAAAGAAAATTGATTAAAAGGGGATAGCTGAAATTAAACACAGAGGGAGGGACCCTTGGGGACATGGTTAGCATATAAATGGTAACGGATGAAAAGGGAAACTTCAGCAAAAGTTATTGGTGCAATTATTTCGCCACATTCCTTGGGGTTTAGTGGTTTCTATTTATTATAGCAATCAGACCTTTTATCACTGACACCAAGACGTCTGTCACATTTTAAACAAGAGTGCTCCAGTGATTAAAAGCGTGGTAACATATTTATTTTATGTTACTCAACGTAATACAGTAATGACCCGTCTGCTAGAGGACCAGAAACATGACGGGTCACTGAACAGCTGACTGAGATGACATCCCCACAGCTGGGTATTAAAGCACTTCCCAGTTCTTCCCGGTGAGTCAGAAAGTCACATTACACTGTGGTGTGATGATGGTACTCAGTCACACGTGGTTTAACGTGCATAAAACCAAACTCTTGCTCTCTGAGACGAATGTCTTTTTTATTTTTTAAAGAAAAACAGCGTATAACAGCCTATTTTAGACAGAATTGTGGACAATGCAGCCTCGGATGCAGCTGCTTCTTTTTGCTTTTTGATGATATGCAGCAGGACTGGTGCGGCTTGTCCTTGGGGTCATTAAGATTCTTTAAATTATCTTTGCAACAGGGGCAATACAAGGCTTTTAATCAGGATTGATCCTTTTTCTTTTTCTTGTTTCAACCGGGTACGAGCCCCAGTTGAAACAAGGGCCTTTCTGCATGGAGTTTGCATGTTCTCCCCGTGTGTGGGCAAGCAAAATGTTCTTACACTGTTGGCAGATTATTTTCTTAAAACGAGAACATTTTCATCAATTTAAGAATATTTGGCTCATTTCCAGTGGGGCTGTTTTTGCGAGACAGTAATGTCCAAGATTAAAAATCCCACTGAACTTTGTAAATAATTAAAATATTTATATTTCTTCATTTGAAGACGTGTCAAAAAAAATTCTGGCTTTTAATACCAGAAGGACTTTAACGACATTTCATCAAAGTCTTGGTTTTATGGAGTTACATGTACATTTGGTTTGTCTTAAGCCTTCTCACCTTTTTTTCCTCAAAGTCAGTTCAAAGGAGACTTGCTGCACCAACCTTCACCGCTCACTGTAAAGCTACCTTGTGTTATTGAGGGACATCCAAAGGACAAACATCAAAGTTGCCGTCCCAACTTGTCAGCAGTGGCTGCACTTGTACCGGCCACTGTATCATTAAAAGCAGAGGGCATAGCGACAGGGACATTAGGACATGCAGGTTACTGCAGACACATAGGCAGTAAAACTCATTTCACCTCGAACTGAAAGTAAGTTTTTCATGTTGGAGCGAAAAAAAAAGGCAGCTACAATTGACTTTGTTATCTGCTCTGGATGCATCTTATATCACAGACTAATAATGTATTTCTCTTTAAGTATGTGGTGACGTTGACAAACTGCTTTTTTATTGGAGATGCCAGTTTAAACAAGAGGATATTAAGTTTAATGGCATATATGACAAAAAATTTATTAACCAGCTAATTTTGGGGCTATAAACGCCAGAGCAGGGGAAAAAACTGAAACTGATTATTTCCATATACAGCAATTAAAATAAAATTAAAATTATGCCCCCAAATAGTTTCACCATTTAATACATCTTTGCTGCTCTATAATTTACCTAGCCTACAGTGACTGGGGCAGTGACACAAGGTAACACAAACATCAACAACAACAACAACTACAGGCTGATGAAAGGCTGGTGAGATGAAGGAGGGGATCGAAGGGATTGATCTGCACCCTGCTATCTCATCCCTGTTTTTACCCTCTGTCAAACAGGTGCCGAGGGGAGATGGATTTTGTCTGCCAGAGGAGTGGATTAATGGCAGAGAGAGAGAGGGAGTTCTGGCTACACCCTGGAACCAGCTGAGTGCAGCTCTCCTCTGGGCAGAATGGGGGTGGCAGAGGTGTTATTGACAAGGCTCCAGAAGAAGAGGAGGTGCCAGTGCCTCAGGTGGAGTGGAGAGAGGATTGAGAGAGAGGAGAAACTCGTACTCGCCAGCCAACAAAGGCACACACGCACACATACATGCACAGCACTGCAACCACCATCCCAGAGTAGCTCCTGCAGGCATAATGATGGATGGTTAAAGAGTTCAGTGTCTCATTCACCTTTGTCCAGACTCCTCGCTCTGTGAATTGAGTAGCCATGTTAATGAATATGCATGCATGTGTAGATGTTCACAAGCTCAGCACGGAGCATATAAATTGCCAATTGCACTGGGTTAATGACACAAACATAACCCTTTGTTCAATTTCCCATTGACTTATTGTGTGTTAAATTAATTGTCTGGCTTCCAGTTACAGTGTATTTGTTTTTGTATCAACAGATTACATTACTCTAATTGAGGGACAAGAGTATATCTCTAAATTGTTCATCACATCAGTGCTAATGGCAAAACGAAAGGAGTGAGCACTTGTCACAATGGACCCATATAAATGTAAAAATAATAACTGAACAATGACAATATTACATTTTACACATTTACAAATATTAACATTCTGTATATTACCATTTTTTTTAATGATTGCCTTAGTTTCATCATCTTGCTCTAGCTCACCATGTTTCACTCCATCACCTCCTTCTAAGAATCTTGCCTCGTGTACTTGAGAGTTACTTAAGAAATATTGGTATGATGTGTGAAACTATTTGCTAACATGTTACATTTGAACATTTTACAATGTGACATTTTTATAGTTTGTTAAGCACTTTACATTTCATTTGATTAAAGGTGCTTTCTGAATGAAGTTTGAATGATTGATGGATTGATTGGACGAGTGGTCACACTTGATTGATATGAGTTACACTGTAAACCGTGAAGCCCAGAGTGCAGAAGCTCTACTTGTGTGAAATTCACCTGCTGGCGAGGAGGTTCAAGTGTTGTGAAGTGGGAGAGCAGAGAAGCTCAGTATGCTACAGGCGTCCGTCTCTCGCTCACTGCACATCTCACCAGTGAAACATCATTGGATTTCTCTATGCTGCAGAAGTGCTAATGCTGGTTTTTATAAAAGATGCTCAGCAAGACAACAGGGTGTGTGCCCTATCTTAGATTAATGAGCACTCAAATGCAAGTAGACAGCAGTGGAATTAACAACCTCATCTCCTACCGCCTTCCCCACCTTCCCTCAGCTTTTTGTTTTCTTGAAACTCTGGCGACTAATTAAAGATACTGTGTCATGAAATGTGTGCTTCCTGCTGCCTAGTCTTTCATCATTTTGTAAACAACAAAAGAGCAATTGCCAATCTCTCCCCTCATACATATCGTGTTTCCTGCACTGACACAACTGCAGCACTTGTCACACATGAGAATTAAAAAGGCTATATGGTCACCCACTGTTATTTACAGGTGAATTATTTAAAATCACTGTTGAAAGAAGTCAAGGTTGTGGCTAAAAGATTTAATGAAAAGGATCATGCATCAGTTCTGCTTAACCATAAACTATAACCCATGCATTAATCATCAATTATAGACAATTCAATTATTTTACAATTGATTTTGTCATTGCAACCATTTTACATTTTTCTTTTTATTTATAAATGTTCTCAAATATTCGATCCAGAAAAGATTCAGAGGAAACCCATAGATCTGATCTTCTGCTGAAGTGCAAGCACCAGTTCACCTGAATGTATCTTCAAGCTCCTCATGCAGAAATAATACAGGGTTGTGTGTCGAAGATGGGCCATTTAGATACGTGACAGAGCTTCAATAAAGTCAGCTTGGATCTGTGGCTGAACCTGGGATTTGGATTTATGCAATTTGCAGACAAGGCACAGACACAAGCAGAGGGGTCGGTGGGTTCCTGATGGATTGTTCTCGGCGAACAGGCGAGAGGTACTTGAAGTACTTTCTCTACTGTCCCAGATTGTCCAATTTGTCTGTGTCAAAGCCAAATACAGATGTGTAACCACAGGAGAGGAGTTTATTCTGAAGTCAATTTCAGAGGAAAAAAGAACCAACTGATTATTTCCATCTGCTACAGGTCCATGAAGAAAGCTCGACCATCTAATGTTAGACTCTCTAGTGGGGAAAGCAAGAAAAGAAACTAGGAAGCGATGCCTCAAACTTATTTTGCATGACAGAGAACGTACGTTTTTTTTCTGTACAGTACAACAATTATTATAATTAAGCATACAAATTAGTAATACATTTGGGATGATGCCTTTTCCAACCATTTCAAATAAAACTCCAATTGTACTACAATTGGACTTAGTTGAAAAACATTTTACATACACTGCTCAAAATTAAGGGAACACTCAATAATCCCACTCGTTTTCTGGTTCATTTTTAATCCAGCCCTCAACAGGTTATTTATTTTGGTTTGGTTGGTGGATGTTACGTTATGTTTTTGTCAAAGGATTTATTTATACATGATAAAGGTTGTTTGCAAGAGTTAAATATATAATTTAATTTATTATCTTTGTTTTGTTTTTTCCTCAGTTTAGCCAAATGAACTGTAAACTTTTCATTCCTCACCCCTCATTTTCTATGTCATTTTTCACCTCCTCAAAAAGATGAACTCTTTAAACTCAGTCATAAGACTCAGATTATTAAGCATAATAATTTACATTAAAGTAAAAGTAAGATTGCGTGGATTCATCTTTTTTCAATGTAAAGTAGTATTGATGGCAGGAGATGAATATTACTAAATGTAAATGAGCACCATGTTGCAAGGCAACTCTTTTAAAGCCCCATTAAATGCAGAGCTGGGGCTCAGCAGTTTAACTGTTGAGTGATCTGCCAACACAAATTCCGTTGTTTTGAAATGAAACATTTCTCTAATGTTCACTTAAACCTGAAGCGTGTGGGGAAAATGTGAATGTAGACTAACCCCCTGCTATGTCTGATGAATGCCTCCTGAGACAGAAGAAGTACAGTCAAGTTTAATCTCCCAGTATCGCTTAAGAAAATAACCATTGCTTAACAAACCAGCAAAATCTACAGAAAACGCAGCAGCAGAAGAAACGACAGTATATACCAGAATGATTTAAAAAAAAAAACATAGTGTCTGCACACATGCTGGTTTTATCAAGGGATTTCTGTCACCACTGCTATAAATCATCAGCATGAACATAACACAGTGCATTTGAACAATTAAAACAAAAAGAGCTACAATTTAATATTAAGATTCAGCAGATCAAGATACACAAGAAACAGTGCTCAAGATTTGCTAAACAGCTAAACTAGATATTATCCAATTGGTTTTAAAATTATTTATTGTTCTGACATTGACACTAAAAATACTTCATATAAATAATGTACGCTGAAGTCCCAGTTTTATAAAGCTGCAGAACAACACATTTCAGTAGCATATTGACATTTATTTATGTATTTATGTGTTTATTGTGAGCTGCAGGTGCACAACAAATTACACAAGTATTAATAGCATATAATATATAATGTTTTGGTTAATTAACTTTTTGGGCAATCACATGAATTAAGTAAAAAAAATCACACATCTGAAGTTGAAAATATGAGCTCTATCCATTTTCTGATAGTATTTCACAAAAAGAGGGCATTCAAATTTAAATTTCACATTTAAACTATTTGATATGTTTAGATTATTTAGTTTTTCCGTTACATTGATGTAATACACTAGTATTTCACTCAAGTGACTCAATAAAATGGAATAATCCAAGTGAAAAATACGGTATACAGTATAAGGACGTGTTAGGGAGGTGAATACTCTGCTTGGATCCAAGTGCACGAGACAGGAGGCTCGATGAAAGATTTGAGGGTTTTTATTGTCCTCTTGGAAAGACAAACGGAATCAAAGAACACTTCTCTCCTGAAGCAGAATTAACAAGACAAAAGCATACACTAGAGCTAACTTAGCAGAAGGCGAAACAGACTTGGACTCTGACGTGTTATCAGGAAGCATAAACAACACACTGGCACATGACAGAGGGACTGGGGACGCTATATAGGGAAGAGGGAATCAAGGGCAGGTGCGAGTGATTACTTAAGGATCCCCAGGTGAAGTGCATGAGGGAATTAGGGGAGATGTGTCAAGACAGATGAAGGGACAACGCGACAGGAAGACATGAACGTTTACCAAAATAAAAGGGGAAGTGAAAATCAAACCCAACACCAAAAGTGACATGAAGTTAACGTGACTTTAAACATAAACTAACACAAGAACTAACTAAATAAGAAAAAAACAGTAAGTGACAGGAAGTTGTACGTAACATACTATAGCGGTTGCTAGTCTTCTCCTGGGCTTCTTTTATATTGAACTACTTGTGTAATATTTCCTTCCCTTTGTGGCTGAGGGCAAAAGAAAAACAAGCCTCACTTTACTGCAGTGCAGTTTACTTCAAATGATCTGCAAACTACAACTGCTGTAGTCTACATATTTTAGTTGAATTTACACCTTTTGGAAAAGTTCAACAGAAGATCATAAACCATAATCTAGTCTTCTCATCGTGTTTTCATTTGTTGCTGCAATTTGGGGAAATGTTCTGTATTCCTCTGACATGTGAAACCCCAACACTCCCACCTGCCCGTCTCTGTAAAATTATGCTTCACGTGAATTACTGGTGAATTATGGGTGAATTATGGGTGCAACTTCCTGTCACTGAAGCAGAACCAGCATTTTCCATGGTAACTGGACGCTAATCACAGAGAGCAATTGTGAAATCGAACATGTGGGAACATCACCTGTTACACCTCAAAAGGGATGCTGTGATCATACCTCTGCTTTCTTCTGCACAGTAAATCTCACAGTGTGAATTCTTATTAGGACAAGCTACAATTGAGCTTTGTGAACAATTTAACTAATTTAATGTTGATATAATGCTGAGAGTTATATCAAGTTAAATTGACTCTTTTTGTGTTACTGCCAGACTGCTTTACTGTGTATAAATATCACATTACAACAATATGATGCAGCAGTTAGTATTAAAAGTCTGTTTTTATTTGGAAGTTAGGACTAAAATCAAGCTAGTCATAGTCGGACTAACGTACCTTCGATTCATAGTCGTATTCATGTATAAACTGCTGTATTGTTGCCGGAAATCATATTGCATATGGCGTCCTTCTTTGGACAACACAAGAGCCATGCTCGATCTAATTTGTATCACGATTAACAAGTACATGAAACATATAGAACCACATCACAAGCCATCTCAGGTCAACAGGAATTCAATGTGCACTAGCTTATAGAGCGATACAGCGCCACCTACAGAGGTACACTGCCAATAAAGCCTTAGCTTGATTAAACTGTGCATGTAAACGCACTGACTGTCTCTGAACAGCACTCAGCTGCATTTCCTTTTGCCACAATTTGCCACGAGAAAGAACAAGCGTATCGCCACTTCCGCGACTACAGGATAAACGTGGATAGTCTTAATTAAGTTGGGTTTGGGAATTCTCTTATTTTGTCATAGGAAAGGTTTCCCAGTCTTTGTGCCCTAGAAGCAGTGTTCTCTCAACTTGACAATTTAAACACCAAGCATGTTTTGTTATATCATAATTCCCCATGTCATAAACACACATTCTTGAGTCTCATTTGAATGCACCACTGACTGACAGTCTTTCTGCCGCGTTTGTGACAACATGCTGATCTTTGCCTAACTGATCATGTTTTTGTTTTTTTTTAACCTTACCTGGTTTCCTTAGTCATAAAGCGGTCATTGGTGTTGTGATTTAACAGATGACTACTGACTCGCCACCTACAAGAGGCTGATAAAGTAATGACCTCCACTTGTCCTCTCTGTCTCCAGCTCAGATCTCGCCTTTCTCTGATCTCTGGCGCACATCAGCTGAGGTGTCCCTTGCACGCCCCATGTCACACAAAATAAATTGCCTCTACTGTGAATGGGTCAAAACAACACACAGATGTCATTATTTTACTACAATTGATCATACCTTGGGAAACACAAGTCAATAGATGCAATGATTGCAGTGTCTCCAACCCCTCACATATTAGTATTTTAATGATGTAATTTTCACCTAATTTATTTTCATTTTATGATATCCTTAAATATCTCACATACTTCAGGATTTTAATTGGACAGTACTTGGACAGTAGAGTTGAGGTTCACTACCCACCAACCTTTATTCTTAGCTATTCTGATCTGAACACTCAATTATTCTGACTTGAGTGCATATTGGGGTTTTTTAGGCTTTACGGTTTAGACTACCAAAATCAGACAGTATTTCAGGACAAAGAGGAGTCAATGTATAACCTATAATACTGCAATAAACCAGTATTTGCATCAGTAGACATTTAATTAGAAAATGCCTGGCTGGTAAAACTGTTTTTTTTTTATGTGTATTCATCTTCCAATTGATATATTGATTTTCAAACTCGTCATCTACTGTAAGATGTTGACGTCATTGATTTGGAATGATACATAGCTTTTATGAACATTTTCATCGCTAATATTATTATTTTCTTTATTATTTTGCTTTTAGAGGTTTTTCCACACTACCATGGGATTACTCTGGGGGTTTATTAAAATGAGTGTGTTCATGTATGTGTAAAAGAGTGAATGAGACTTACAGTGTAATGTAAAGGATAAAAAATAAATCATTTACCATTCAGGCTGAACACAAACCCCTAATGAATCACGCATTCACTGTTGATACAGTGACTATATTAATCGATTTGTCGATTGACAGTAAATTATTTCACAAGCAACAAATCATTTTAAAAGTCACCTGGAATTGAAGAAAAAGGCTAAATCACCCCTGTTTCTCAAATGTAGAAAACTGGAAATTTTAGACTGTCGGAAATCACAAATATGATTTTGATGGTAAATATTTGTAAAGTTAATTGATTGAGATGACACACTAATCTATGACTTTTTTTCACATTTTGGACGACATAATAAACTATGATTTTTTTTTGTTATCACATCCTGGATGACATACTAATCTATGACTTTTTTGTCATTCTTTTGGACGACATACTGAAGTATGACTATTTTGTCACATTGGATATGAAGCCCTCCAGTGTGGGGCCAACCAATCCTTCTGTTATGTGGCAAAAATGTGACATCTTCATAAAATCATAAACACTCCTCTTTAGGATCCACTTTTTGTTCTACCTCTGCAGTTGTGCAACATCAATTATTAGCGATGGATTGTTAAACCTGGCATACTTCTCAGTTAACAGAGAGAGGGATCTTCCTTGTAAAGGTGTGTAATATGTAAAGGTCCCCAATCCAGCATGGTTGCCAACACTGCAAAGCTACAAAATAAGTGCGCAATAAGTGCAATAGAACACATGTTAATATGACAGACAACCCACATAATTTCAACTGTTTTAATAGCAATGTGTGTTTGCAGGACTTCATCTCTCACACACACACACACACACAAGGCAATGGGATATACACACACCATCACTCTCTACCCTAATATAGAGAACATGTAATTTATTCATACCCACGCACAAACATAGATATTTTCACTCCCTGCATTGTGTCAGTATCATCAGTCCCTAATGTAAACATCTGCTCCACTTTGTGTTTCTTTTATGAATAAAATGCTAAGCAACACTTGGCAAGGAGCCCTCACTCACCATCTCATATGCATGACCACAAATTAATGAGTTACCTGAGAGAGAACATGAATAGAGCTTTTGTGGTTGTAATGGGAAATTAAAAATGGCTAACAACCTCAATTCAGCCAAAATAATGAAGAGTGCTGCTGAGGACTTTCTGTGCTGTGCCAGAACTGGAGTTTAACTGCCAACGAGAAACAAACAAAGACGCCTGCACAGCAGTTTCAAAGAAAAAACTGGGAGACCAGACAGAGAGAAGTTTGTGATGAAACGAAGTGAAACAATACTTGGATGAAAACCTGTCTTTTAAACAAGGTTCATTTGTATGCATATAATTAAAGAGGTCAACACGGAATGTCAGCTGTTTAAAAATCTAACAAAGAATTGTGGGTGTTTTTTTTTTTCTCTACAAGATCCAAGAACGTAAGAATTCATCAAGCGCTTTCAGCTAATTTTCTCCTAACAATGTCACTTTAGAATCTTGAGACAAGCCATCACAAGGGATCACAATGTTTGACACAAAAAACAGGAAACTAAATCAAAGGATACAATTAAATATTATTTTCTTGAAGCTGCTGATATTTATCTGTCAACCAATTCTATGAAAAGCCAACTATTGACTTATCCCATGTTTTATCCCTGAGCTAAATCTTTAAAAACTTATCTTAACTACAGACATTGGCACTGTAGTTTATTTAAAGACTAAAATGATGACCTAAAAAACGAAAATATAGCACCTAAGAAATACTGTTTTCACTTCATTTTAAAGTGACTAAAGTACTGGGGCCATTTGAACACTTTTGAAAATAAGAACTGTAGATCTGCTCTTTTTAAAGAATATTATTAAAAACAGAATTACTTTTTGTTGAGCTCCACAAACAAGGTAACACCTAGAGATTTAGTAGTTATAGAAGTGCAACAAACCTTTAGGTTCTGTTGCAGATATATATATATATAGATATATTATGGCATGTCTGTATTTTCCCCCTTGATGGTGTCTTTTGTGTTATAAAAATAATCATGTGAGTCTTGATGACCAAGATCTTTATTTATAAATAGAATATCATGTCGCTTAACATTTGACACCATGGGTCCAGAGGTGCGAGATTGGCAGGGACTTTAACAATCTCTCATCAGGCATCTTTGAAGATTCTTAATTTTCCAACTTGTTTAGAGGAGAACACTGCCAAACAAAAGGTGGTGGTGGTGGTGGCATTAACACCCTTCAACTCCCTCTTTTACACCACCTTTGACTTCACCTCTTCTATCAGCCAACATGGATTAATCCAAAACAAGCCTCAGGTTGCAAACGTCACTCGACATCTTGTCAGTGCAATATTTTCGCTGCCTCCTTTTCCCAGCAGCGATGACCTTCCCGTGTCTCTCTGATCTGTGCTGCACAGACACCCAGCCCACATTGACAGTTCTGCAAGAGGCAGCCAAGTATATCTCAATCCATTCCAGCTCTGCTTTGCTCCGGCCGGGCTTGTGTAAGGTGCGGCTGAAGTTCCCTCTGTTTTCCCAACCAGCCTGTCCATTAGTCCGAATGGAGGATGCCAGTAAAGGTTGGGGAGTGTTAGACAGCTTACAGAAGAGCAGAGCGATCCCGTTGTTCATTTATATAACTAAACTTGACTCTTTTCTCTGGCCATCCTTTCTGAAACATTCAGACGGTTTGTAAGCGTGTTTCAGCTCTCCATGTAAACGCTCTGTTATTTAGTTATTCATGTGCATTCAATGTGCTAACATACTCATCAAAGACAATATTTTAAAGATGTTAATCTCAAATGCTACAAACTCTTTTAATGGATTAAAATGTACCTAAATCAGCTAAATTACATCCCGCCACCCTCCTGCTGACCCTTTCATCAAAGCCTCACCCCAAACCACTAAAAGGCATTGTCTGTGGTAAAGAATGGCTGTACTTTCATTACCATTTTCGTGACTTGTTCACCAACATCTGGCTATTGTTTGTGCTTCAACAATTTGTGCCTCTCCAGCTTGTTGTGAAGACTCTCGACACACACACACTGTGAGAGAGCATGGACATGGAGGGCTCACATGCAGTCTCTGAAAATGCTAAAGAACGAGAAAATATGTTTTCAACCTTATGAGTTTGCGCTTCTGTCGCATCCATTCAAAACCTCTGAGCTGCTGGAATGACTGAAGTTGCTGTGGCTTTAATAAATAAATGAATGCAGCAAACTATGAACAAATCTAAATAAAAGACAATAGCTCACCATCGCCGCTTTGCCCTCATCCAAGCTTTCCTGTCAGGAGGAGGAAAAAAAAATCAGGCCATGTCTGTGTTAATCCTTCACTAAGTGGTTCATTGCTTATTTCAGAAAGGACACCGACCATTTTGACCTACTTCTTTGGCCAGAGTATAAAAAGATGTGCTTTATTCCATATAGTGTTAATAAAATGATTGCTTATGAACTATGAAAAGTATGTCACAAACACCTATCTTCAAAGGGATGTTTGTGTTGTGAGACCAGCAGCTTACACCATGATGCAAATCATTCTCTAACATCCTGCAACAGATGTAGACTGTTGCACTTTTTATAACTCCTTGCCCATTGCGTTTTCCAACAGGAAAAAGGTGTGTTTGCACTTGAAAATGACTGCTAAAGGTGTGTGTATGGCGCTGTATGTTGCTGGTGGGCTTGTCTGTGTGTCTCTGCAGATTCCTTCACAGATGGAGTGGAGTGCCCCAGGTAAGTGTAGACCAAGCCAAGGATATGAAACAGGAATGACCAGGCTCCCTCCGGAAGACAACAGAGCAACTGAGGGATTGTGGGATCTGTGCTACAATAGATAATTAGTCAGGAACATCTGTTTGAGGAAGTTCCCTCTGCACCTCATGGGCCACAGTTCTTAAATCACTTTTTGGCTCAGAGTAAAGTAGCTATTTACTTGGATAAACCATTTGTATTAATCACCTATCCCTAAAACCAGTACAATTCAATGTGACTGTGAACTCTGGTGGGCACTTATGATGCTGAAAATGTTTAGTAATGCTGAACTTGCTGAAGTGGATTTTTTTATGTTCTGAATATCTTAGACCTGATTTAATTTGAATATAATTTGTATAGTTTCATTAAACCTGATGATGGTGTTAAATTTTGAAAGACAAGTGTGCATTTTGGCCATTTTGGCACCATGTTGGTTTTCTGAGAGCTGAGTAAACCTTATTTGGAAGAGCGGGGTCTGGGCTGGAACCATACACCTATTGGATGGCACTACTTGTCATTCAAACAATGTCCACGCCCCCAATACCTGCCATGTTTATCGTATATATGGACCATCATTTTCTGACACAATGCTGTGTTGAACCTGAAACTAGTTATTAAAATATCAACTCCTCCTTGTACAGTTCTGATGTTTGATGCTTTACAAATGTATTGGATTTATGTATTGGATTTATCTGACTTACTGACATAATAAATCAAGTGAGACGTTATTTTCTCAGACTCATACAAATGGGGTATTTTTCACAATTATAAGGGACACAACCCCGTGGACATTCAAGAGAATACGGCTTTCACACACCTTCACAGACAAACGTCAGTTTTTTTAATATTCATTCTATGATAAGAGGCTTGACTGTTTATTACTCATGTTACGAAACACTTTAAATTGTTATTGCAATGTCACAAGTGTCAGTTTTATGACAGCAAAAAAAGAGTCGGTGGATCAACACATTCTCCAGGACTTGTTCTCTGCGGAGCATGAGTGAACAACATCTGAATGGTGATGGATTCATTAGTTGCTGAGACATTTCGCTCAGGATTGCTGATGGTATTCTGACCATGTGGCTAAAAACAAAAGCACTCCGGCAACATTCAAAGCAGTAAGAGACACTCACATAACACAAACATAACGGTGGATCCCTTTTAATAGAATGACAGTCCATTGACCCCACCTGCCTCTAAAAGAAACTATAAAAGAACTCAGCATCAAATCACTTATTCACTGCAGTGGGACTGGCCCCACTCCTGTTGTATAGTGTAACCCAACCATTAGCAAATAAATGGATGCTATTTACAGCATCAAAAATGTGTCAAAAGAAGAAAAAAAATGCACACAAAATAGGCCAAGGAGAAAAAGACAGTTTGAATCCATTAGAATGTAATTTTCTAACTCTCCATCTCTGTCCATCCAGGCAGATATCAGCTCATTGTGAGCCTGACTCCCATTAACCTGTACATAGGTTGCCAAGAGAGAAAGTTGTATTTTTCACCCTTTTATCAATGGTCTCCTGCTTACATGGACACCCACTCACTCCACCTTCCTCTTCTTCTTCTTTCACCCCCCACTTTTGGGGGGTCTGACTATAGGTGAGTTCTACTAAAGATCATTTCCTTTTCAAATTACAGCAGGACTTTTCCTTGACCGGAGGGCATTGTGATAATGCAGTGTGGGAACAGAGAGTGTCTCTGATGAGGAATGAGTGCAAATGCACTGGCCAGCACTAATGTCTTGTCAACACCCCAACTTGGACATTGGCGTCTGCAGGGTGCTGCTCTGCTACAGACTTGCTGAGCATTGCATAGTCAGATTTCTCCACAGTAAAATCTCCGCATGATTTGCTGACACTTGAATCAAGTGTTGGAGTGCAGGACAACAATGACTTGGACTTTTCTTGAGCATACATGATGTGGACCAGGACTTTAATTTGATCTGAGCATTGAATGCATTTGGACGTTTGGAGATGAGCTTTGTCTGTGTTTTTAAGCCATATAAATTTCCCGTACAATATTGATATAATGGGTATATTTGTAGGATCAGAAAGTAGGATAACCCACACTTGCAGGAACGTTAACCCACAACATATCAGTGTGGGTATGTGTTCACAGCCTATGTTAAGATACCTAAAGAAACCTTTAGGTTTTATTGCTTTTATTTTCTAGCTTTCATTTATACTTTTTCCCCCCAGTTTTATGTTGCTTTGCAACTTAGGCAGTGGGTGTAACTGCAGGTATATGGCCCAGAGGCCTAGTGGCAGAGGTCTCTTTCTCTTTCAGATCACTTGATTTTCATCAATCTGAAAGGGTTGTTATTGTATTATTGATTAATAACAACAAAAATATGCCACGTCCCCTGCAGCTTTGATGGTTCACTCACACATATGCTTTAATGCTTGAAGGTGGGCATGGTAACACATGGTGCAGGAGGTGCTATTGTGAGAGAATGGCCTCATGTGACAGGTCCATTTGGACGTGTAATGCTTGAGCCCAAATGCATATGTGATGTTGATTGGCTAGTGCCTGTGCTGGTATAGTACATCATAACAACTCCTGCCACACAAAGCACGAGCAAAGCAAAGTATCAGAGCCGTAATGTAGCTCTGCAATGCTTGACACAGCACCTTTCAAAGTAAATAAGAATTGTCTAGGTTGATGCCTCTACCTGGTTTATCTCTAATGTAGATCTTTTTTAATTCAATGTCATCTCTACACAGGACACTTGGGACCATCTCAGATGCAACCTCAGTGACTCAGATTTGGTTAGAGTTTATGGGGACTTGTGACTCTTTGTTTGGTGATTTAGACTCAAACATGGGTACTCAAGACTCAGATTTGAGGATAACTGACTCAACTACAACACTTGATTTACATAGAACGTGTTGGTTTCAATTGTCAACAGGATATGTAAATGACATGACTGAGGCAGCCTTGTCGGCTGTCATGATATATCGGCTAAGTCCAGTCAGGCATGAGAAGCACGGAGAGAAGGTGTCAGGTACAGCCAGAGATACTTTGAAATTAGAATTCAAGGCATCTACATCTCGCCTCGAGCAGGATAATCCCATTATGCCTCAGGTCACAGCAGTACACACAGAGAAAGAGAGGCATAACTCACTTCAACATAAACTGCTTATGGTTGACGAGAATAACATAAACAGCCATCAGAAATAACATCACATTCCAGCCCAGACTGCATTAGGACATCCAATTTAGGTACAAAGAATACCCCAGATATTGAGAATGTACAACATATTAACACAATTAAATAACAAAAGCAGGAATGTTGTTTTTCTTTTTTCATCCGGACGTTTTACAGTTCTTCCTTGGTGTTTACAGGATGGAGCAGTTTTTAATTTAAGTCTGTCAGCTTTCATTAGGAAATGAGAAAATCTAAATTTGCGTGTTGTATCTGACAGTTTTGTTTTTTTCCATCCTGTTGAGATAAAGCCCAGGCGACACCACCGGATGGTGTTTGTGTTACTCTGAGCTTTGTTTTTGCTGTGCGAGTTATGTAAGGTGCAAGACCCCCTTCTTGATTTAGATCTAAATGTGTTTTACTTTTGGTAAAAGGAAAATTGGGTCCTCGTATCTCTGACTATAATCTTTTCCGACTTAGATAACATTAAAAAATTGATGATTACAGTTATTTTTATAACATACTCTTCCCTTCTACAAATTAGAAGGTTTTTCCCCACAAATTGCTGCTACTGCAGGTACAGCTAGGTTACGGATAGGTGTAATAAAAGAATCACTTTCCAAGATTAGGGGCACCATTACTGATATTGCACCTGATTATTACCTGACCAACTATTAATAATGTACATGTATTAATGGTATTTCATGCTGACCTCCCATGTAGTTCTCAAACTGTATTACAATTTGTTCTTGATTTATCGATCGTTTTTTGTATCACAAATTGCAGCTATGAATCTGGCAGCTTAGCGGAAACAAAACAGAGAAACTCCTTGAAGAACATCTTTCAGTCATAGAGTGGACTTATTGGCAAGGAAACAGGCATAGTAAAGGCTTACTGAACGATGATGCATGATGTTCCCCTGTTAACTTTTATATTCACTACAGATATGACGAATATGTGTTTCAGGTAAAACCCTGTTTGTTACAAACTCTCACAAGGCTTGGATCCAAATGCACAAGGCCAGAAACAGGAGAATGGTTTTAAAGAGCGAAAAAAAATTAGAAAATTTTGTATGCTTGTTATGCGCCAATGACACCAGAACAAATTCCTTGTATGTGCAAATCGTACTTGGCAATAAAGCTCTTCTGATTCTGATTCTGATTCTGATTGCCTCCTTTAGACAATAAACAAAGAAAACAAGGGGAGAGCTGGAATACCTCCGAAACCTCTAAGCTAGACTTGACTTTAAATAACTGAGAAACAAACAAGAACGTAAGCTAGACTAACTCAACAAGAGATCACTGACTTGGTTCAAGACCTGACGTGGCACGGACGCTGACAACACACGTAAGACGCACACAACAGAAAGTGGGAGTAAATGTAGGGAGTGAGGGTAAGGAGCACCAGGTGAAAATAATCAGGGAATCAGGCGAGGCACAGAACAAGGCAGACGAAGGTGCTCACTTCCACATAAAACAGGAAGTGACACTCAACTAAAACACAGCAGACGGTGCATGACACTGTTTGTCCCTTGCATCTTTTATAATTGCATCTGTAGCAGACAGCGTGTTAGGTTAAAAATATGTGTGTTGCCTGTGTTTCATTAATTAAAGTTGGGAAATTATAGACAAGTTATGGTTTATTGTATTGGTTTATTGTGTAGCTGTAATATGTAAATCCATAAATAGTGAGAAAGTCTGGCTTTATTTGAGATTTTACAAAAATAATTCATAAAAAAGACCGAATGATAATACTATATGACTACATGGGCTTGCACAATCATACCACCAATAATCATATGTTATTTAGCAGTAGGATTAAGTCGTGAATAACTAATGCTGTATTCATCATGATGAACAACTCTTGTGATTCAGCATTGGGTGTTTGTTTGTTTTCCTCTTGTCATTTTACCTACGAACTTCCCTATAAAATCATCATTAACACCATGAATAACTTATTGTGCAATACCTTAAAGAAGTATTGTCATGTGCCATCATGAAGTCAGGCATCAGGTTATTCAGTGATGACTTCATGTATGGACAGAGACTAGCTTTGATGTAGCACCATGACTGAATCTATAGACGTAAAATGAATAATGATGTGTTTACTGAACAGAATATACTTAAGTGCATTTGAGGGTTCATGTGACCACTTATACTGCCGAACCATCTGCTCAGTTAACATAAACCCCCATTCCAAATTCCACCATTATTAAGTCTCAACTTTCTCCTCTAATTATGCAGAAATAGACAACTTTGAGGCCTAAATTTGCCATTGTGACATTCAAACTGATGGCGAAATGACACCGCCCATGTTTCCCCTTTTGTACGCCTTGCTTTCACCGTGTTATTCTCTTGGTAGCTGTGATGGAGTTTTCACAGAACAATGCAGACTCCATTTACAGATGGCTGGCCTTTTCTCCTGCTGCTATATCCTGATTTGAACACCCACAGCTGTACCAACCACTGCTAATTTTACTCATTTGTGCTGAGCATATTTCTGGTTTTATGTGATGCACATTTTTATATTACACAATTTACCCCTACAGTCTATGTGCTTCCTTCTCCTCAGTTATCTCCGACGCAGTGTTAATATCTTCCTCAGGAGGTTATTGTGCCATTAAAAAGGACTCCTGAGTGAAAAGTACCCTCCTTACGGAGTCTGCCGTGCTCATTTACATTGTGCACGGTAGGGGTCCTTTTGTTAGGGGTGCCTATTATGGCACGACACCTGCTCTGAGGAGAAGTACCTGTGTCCTTACCAGCGTCTAATGCTACAGTAATTGAAATACACCTGGAAATGTCAGGAAAATGTACGCGTTAAACTTTCCTGAATACATTCATATCATTTAAGCAAGAAAAACTGGTGACTTATCTACAGGGTGTGATCTGTGGCCACTGCCAAAGTGATTCAATGTGCATCCTGCTCTCCTCATTTTGCTGTGGTGAATTCATTGCAGTGACTGGAAAAAACAAAGTCGTCAGCCGAACACAGGCATTGTCAGGCAGACAACCCTCAGATGCTCAACGTGGTTTCCAAACACACACAAGACACGGCCTTTCAACTTTTCTGAGGGTCTTTTATGGCAGAGCAACAAAACCCAGAGGAGGTACGGAATGAAAAGATCTTTCAATATTAATAGAATATTAGCCCTCATAAAGGTGAATGACTGAGGGATTATGTTTCAACACTGCCGGGGCTCTAAAGAGCACAGAGGTTAATTCTCTGATCCAAGGGTAGATTTGTATCATTGTTTGTGGATAGAAAGGGCTTTTCCAGATGATTCGACTTGTGTCTCCTCTCTCTGTTCCTCAGAGCAATGCGGTGGATTGGCTGGTCTGATTAATCTTAATGAATTATGCAAATAGCCTTTATCTCAAATGATTTAGCAATGTTGCTGTATTGTTTTATTAATGCACTTTTGAATTACTCTGTATAATCACGTAGCCACTCGCTGTTTGTAATTCATCGCCAGCTCTTTATTAAATCCATGGTGGTCTCAGGCGAATTGCATGCAGGAATGAGAAATTAGTCATTACTGTAATTTAATGATTTCTAACCAAACAAGAGGCAACCTGGATCCCTAATCATAGCAGCGCTGCTCACTCCTCCCTTTCAGTGTTGGTGCCTCGAGCCTGGTCTTTTGGAGAAAGCCTTCTACATTTTTGCTTAATTAATTTTATTTAGAATATGAGAAGCGTTCTGAACTGAATGCACTGTTTCAATTACAGACAGAAATTGACTTACAAAATGTTATACTCCCCTTAAAGTGGTCTATTTGGAGTCTAGACGTGATACGACTGGCTTTCTCTGCTTCAGTGTTCTAATATAACAATTCTTTTCTTTGTAAAACTGCATTTCCATAAACTCTTTGTCATTCTCCAGATGTCATGTTGATATTTGTCCTGGAGGCACAAAAATAACAACTATAGATACATATTAACACATCAGAAATGGCACTTATTATCACACCAAAGGAAGGGCCCCCATAGTATGTACACAAATGTCGTAAGCAGGTGAAATATAAATACATCTCCCACAGTTCTCCATCTCCTCACACACTGCTGCCTCTGACCAGCTCGGCCTCCTCAGGGGGGAGTGGAGCTGCATGTTGATACCAGTAATTATAGCAACTATAGTATATGTCAGAATGGATGTACATGTAGTAGACTTTGCTGTGTTTGGTTTCTGTCTTTGTTTATTTTCTCCCTCTACTTTATTTCCTGTGAACTAATGGCACTCACTAAATTATTTCCATCATGGGGAATTACCCTGTCCGACAAATAACAGATAAACACATACTGTTTATAATGGCTTACCACAATAAAGCATGAGGCTGATGATAATAACCAGGTTTGTAAATGAATGAAATAGTCTTGTTTTAAGTGCAAGCCATTCATCAGTCTCTTCTAAAGTCTAAATCTAAAGTGGAGAATTAAATAATGTTGAACTTACATGTGCAAACAACACAAACAAAACACTGTGGGATGCTCTCCATGTTATCAATTTTAAAGAAACATGATCTTTTGCATTGCAGTTCCATCATAAAGGTAACCTCATGGCTCCCCTTCCTCTTTTTTGAGCTTGAGATTTTAAGTCGTGTCATGTCCTTCCTGTGACCCCATATATACAGTGCGTCTATACCAGGATAATTCCACCATGACATCACCAGCTGGTTTGTGAACTGCCGTTTCCAAGGCTCGATTTTGGCCCTTTGTGATCGTATTGTTTTTAAAAAACAGAACAGACGGTGGAGCTGGAGAGGAAACAACGGATGAATCTTACTGAGAGTGCTGGCAGATCACTGAACGTGACATCAATTTCAATCACATCATAGCCTTGTCCTAAAGCAAATCCTGCTTTATTGTTTATTTGACTCTAAATGGGACAATCATTTACAAAATGGACATCATGCTGTATGGACGAAGACCTGAAACTAGTGACTGAGACCATTGTAACTGATATAAATTAAGCTAAGAATTCATTGTAATTTCCTCATAGACTTGCATACAAACCGACTTCTCATTACAACCAGTGGGGCTGTCCTCTGAAAGACATTCTAGAGAATACGGATTTCAGTTTCTACTGCACTCGATTCACTTTCCTGACCTAAATTCATCACACAACCTATGACTCATACCAGCTTTAAAAACACCAATATTTTTTTTCCATACAGTGATATCCATTGAGTTAGATTTATTGAGATATTTATGACATTTGTAATCAATGGTTATCACCAGGCATCAAAAACAACAAATACTATTAAAACATTTTGGCAGAACTCAGCTGCATTGACTGTCAGTGACTTGTAGTCAAACAAAGGTATGTTATTTTCTGGGTTGTGTGGTTGTATTGTTGTCTTTTGTCTTTGAAAAAAAGACCTGGCATCCTAACAAATCTAGGAAAGCCAAACACTTGATGGTTTCAAATCAACAACAAAAGAAACAGAAGATATATCTGCTCTGTAAGGCTTAAAGGAATGAAAATGCTTTTGTTTTCACTAGATGTTCAACACAGATATGCATCAAGAGTCCTGGGGTTCTTTGTGGCAGGAAAAATAACACAAAAGTTTTCACATCACACCACTTTTTAGGATGATTTTTTTTTCTAAAATAAACCACAGTCTTGTATTCCAATAATTATCTTTATGATAAAGTCTTCTTGTCCATGAGAACAAAACTATAATACAAAGAGAGATTTGGTGGGCAGTAGAGATCAGAGGCTGCTACTGTTGATGCTGCATCTACAGTACAGAATCATTTAGGATGTGTAGTCTTATATGATGCTCCCTCATGTCCATGATTAAAGTCTTTGTTGGTCCCTGGTTTCCACCAAATTCTCAAAAGACATGATATCCAATTGTCCAATGGTGTCAGTCAAAGATGTCATGCCTTGTTCCAAACTGGGTAAATCCTGGGAAAAAGAAGACTATCGTGTGACCTAGAAAGAAAGCAGAAGAAGAAAAAGATTTAAGAAAAGATCAAAGTTGTGGTCTGAGTAAATACTTTTTTGACATTGAGAACCTTTAACATGGTCGTCCATTCATCTTTTTATCTTGTGATTCATTGCTTTTATCTATTTCATCCATTCATCTTTTATTCCCTTGTACTTGCTCTTGCTTGATGTTGTTTCCTTGTTTTTAATTCTATTTTTGCTTTTATTTATTTTGACATTCTATCTTCTGAAGTTTGGCACTGTGGTTATCTTATCTGTGTCCTTGAGAAGTCTGTTTTTGTTTTTTCCATCAATGCACTTTGTAAACTTGGGTTAGGGTTAGGGTTATTTGTATTGGGTATATATAGGGTATTTTGTATTGTTCTACATAAACATCACCTTCTTGTCTCTTATTCTTATAATATAACTATCAATCAACATAGTAAGTTAGTATTAGCAGTTACACAAAGGACTCAAACAGTGACCACCTTCACAAAAGTGTTCTTGTTGGTCCGCCTGTCCACCCTTTATTCCAGAGTTGGGGGACTAAAGTCGGACTTAACTCACAAATTTTAGGACTTGAGACTTGACTAACGCTGGTTAAAGTTTCAACTGGACTTAGACTTGAAACTCATGACTTCAGACTCGAGTGAAATGACTTTTTGTTTTCTCAAATATTGAGGAGTTAAAGTCACAATTTGCTTTTGAAACATGGAAAATAGGCTCCAAATGTGACGTTTTTTAGTCTAATATGTAAAATGTAATTGTGCTTCTGTGAAAAGATAAAACTAGCAGTTCAAAATGACTTTTTTGCATATTTAAATGTGGAATATGTGGGGAATCATCTTCTTCTATCATCAGACGACTTGACTTACAACTTTCTGGATTCTTGCAAGCATTACTTCAGACTCGTATGAGACATGCTTACACATGTATTACATGCTTAGTTTGTTCAAGAGAGCCTTGAAAAGTAGTGAATACTAGCATGAGTAATACACAAAACTACAAATGCAGAAATTGTGAACAAAAGCAGCTAAATAACTTTGTCCTTGTGCTGCACATCTAGTATCCGTGTAAAAGGTGCGACAGATATTCCCAGCTGTCACATTTAGGTTTCGAACATATGTGAAGTCTGCAGTAAAAGTCAGAAGATTATTCATGACGGCACACTGCTGGAATAAGTATGCTCAGTATGAACATTTGCATTAATATTAATTTGAAGGATTTGAAGTTGCAGTTGGTGTTCCTTTCACTTTTTAAAATAGCTAAAAAAAAAAAAGTTTGCCCTTTTCCCCTTTAAAAGTCGAACAGACACACATAAACACATAGATGCACAGGTTATCATCATCTCATCAGTCAAACCAACGAAGGGGTTGCCGTACAGTATGCAGATTACCACCTTAAAATATGTAAAAATCATAATGACTGGCATTATGACGTTGATAATCTTTGCAAAATATGAAGTCCTAGTGAGGATATAAACAATTTATCACATCATTTCATTCATGATTTTAATGTTTTATTTTGAATGATTGGGTGAGAAAAACATATTTGACAGGTGACAGTGACCTTTAAACGGCAAAAGCTGTGGTCAAAGAGACTTTATGGCACATCTGCTCCGTCTGACAGAGACCACTGTGGACTTCCTTTACATGATTTGTTAAGTGCCTGATACTGTGTTGCTGTGAACAAAATAAGTCCCCAGTTTTGAGATGAATGGATGAATAAATGGATGGATGGTCAAACAACACAAAAATAAAGTGTCCATGTCCCTGTGTGTCATCACCCAGAGGCTGTTTTATGTATGGCGAACAGAAACAAAGTGTGAAGCACAGTAAAACCTTATCAAAGCAATTACCATGCCCAGTTGTTGTGGGAGTCAGCGTGAAGGTGAACAAACACAGAAAAGGAGAACACAAAGCATCTCTTCAAGGTTTGGTACTTAAGCTGAGCACAATTGACTGGTCAACTGTGGGTTCAAAGCTCCACTGACAAACCAAGAGCCAGTCTTTGATGAGGACACACTGAAGCAGTGAGTGCACGCACATACATACATAAGATACAGCTGTAATATTTAACAGAGAATCTACAGTTACAACATACACTATCTATTACAGTTCATACATACTATTCACTGTTTTAACTGCACAGATTTTGTCTGATTGTTTTTGGCATTCAGTGAAGTACAGAAAGTATGAGTTTAATCTTAAATCCTGCTTCAAAATAACAACTAAATGGTCAATGTCAGCCTTCAAGCAATATCTTAATGGGCTATGGAAAAAAAAAACAAATGATGAACAGAATGATTTTGCTTCTCTTTTCAGGCTTTTCATTGACTAAATGTCTGTATTCTCCTCTCAGGCTTTTAATGATGTGTTTCACTCACAAATGTTTTGATTGACAATACACTGCATACACAGCACGCAGACCGTCCCAAAAGATGGTTGATTTTACCCAACTCAGTGTCATATATTGATTTGAAGCATTCATTATTTGCTTTCATGAATATATAAGATATAACTATGCTGCAGTCACTAGAAATGTATATTTTACTGCAGATATCTTTTTGACAGAAAACAATTACTGTGTATTTTGTCTGTACAAAGGGTAGTATTTTTTTAGAAAACTCTATTGGGTTTGGATCCACAAAGATCATATTGATGTCACTGTGTTCTAGTGGTGATCCAGAGTTAACATCACAATTTTGAAACATGGAAAATAGGCTCAATATGTGATGTTTTTTAGTCTAATATGTAAAATGTAATTGTGCTTCTGTGAAAAGATAAAACCCTAGCAGTTCAAAATGACTTTTTTCTCCTTCTATCTTCAGACGACTTGACTTGTAACTGCTGGATTCTTGCAAGCATTACTTCAGACTCGTATGAGACTTGAAGGTTAATAACCTTTTGCATATGTGTGACTAACTCCCATCTCTGCTAAATTCCTTCTAACATATAGACTTTCTTTGAAACTTCTTAGCTTTATCTCCTCATTTACTCCTGCCATATTTACTACAGCCACTAGGGGTGACCTAGCAATGGTCGTAATTACATGCTTACACATGTATTACATGCGTAGTTTGTTCAAGACAGCCTTGAAAAGTAGTGAATACTAGAATGAGTAATACACAAAACTGCAGAAAAAAAATGCAGAAATTGTAAACAAAAGCAGCTAAATAACTTTGTCCATGTGCTGCACATCTAGTATCCGTGTAAAAGGTGCGACAGATATTCCCAGCTGTCACATTTAGGTTTCAAACATATGTGAAGTGGGGCCTTACGAAGAATGGTTCAAAGACCTCAAGCCTCTCCGGGAACCATCACCTTACCGTGGTGGAGAGGTTTGAGTGCCCCTGTGATTCTGAGAGCTGTGTTGTCTGGAGCCTAGTGCTCCTGGTAGGGTCTCCCAAGGCAAATTGGTCTCAGGGGAGGGGCCTGACGAAGAATGGTTCAAAGACCTCATGAAAAAACAACAGAGGAAGAGAGTGACCCTGCCCGGAGGAAGCCCGGGGCCCCCGCCTGGAGCCAGGCCCAGACGGAGGGCCCGTGAGCGAACGCCTGGTGGCCGGGTCTACCACGGGGCCCGGCCGGGCACAGCCCGAACAAGTCCCATGGCCTCTTCATCGTCCTCCTGTGGACCCACCACCTGCAGGGAGATCGACTGGGGTCGGGTGCGCTGCCACATGGGTGGCAGTGAAGGTCGGGGATCTCGACGTACTGGACCTGGGCGGCAGAAGCTGGTTCTGGGGACATGGAACGTCACCTCGCTGTGGGGGAAAGAGCCGGAGCTTGTGCGGGAGATGGAGCGCTACCAATTAGATCTGGTGGGGCTTACCTCCACGCACAGCCTTGGCTCTGGAACCACACTCCTGGATAGGGGTTGGAAGTTATTCTTCTCTGGAGTTGCCCAGGGTGTAAGGCGCCGGGCGGGTGTGGGGATACTCACAAGCCCCCGGCTGAGCGCTGCTGTGTTGGAGTTTACCCCGGTGGACGAGAGGGTCGCCTCCCTGCGCCTTAGGGTTGCGGGGGGGAAAGCCCTGACTGCGCTTTGTGCTTATGCACCGAACAGCAGCTCGGAGTACCCTGCCTTCTTGGAGGCCCTAGATGGAGTCCTGCAAGGGGCTCCGTCGGGGGACTCCATAGTTCTGCTGGGAGATTTCAATGCGCACGTGGGCGACGATGGGGAAACCTGGAGAGGCGTGATTGGGAAGAACGGCCTACCTGATCTAAATCAGAGTGGTCGTTTGTTATTGGATTTCTGTGCAAGTCATGGACTATCCATAACAAACACCATGTTCGGGCATAAGGACGCTCATAAGTGTACTTGGTACCAGAGTGACCTTGGCCGAAGGTCGATTATCGATTTTGTGATCGTTTCATCTGATCTAAGGCCGCATGTTCTGGACACTCGGGTGAAGAGAGGGGCAGAGCTGTCAACTGATCACCATCTGGTGGTGAGTTGGGTCAGAGGATGGGGGAGGACTCTGGATAGACCTGGTAAACCCAAGCGTGTAGTGTGGATGAACTGGGAACGTCTGGAGGATGCCCCTGTCCGAGAGGCCTTCACCTCTCACCTCCGGCGGAGCTTTTCCTGTATCCCTGTGGAGGCTGGGGACATTGAACCTGAGTGGGCAGTGTTCAAAGACTCTATTGTGAAAGCTGTAGTGGAGAGCTGTGGCTCCAGGGCTTTGGGTGCCTCAAGGGGCGGTAACCCTCGAACATCGTGGTGGACACCGGTGGTCAGGGAAGCTGTCCGACTGAAGAAGGAGTGTTTCCGGGATATGTTATCCCGGAGGACTCCTGAGACAGTTGCAAGGTACCGACAGGCCCTGAAGAGTGGCAGCCTCTGCTGTGGCAGACGCAAAGCAGCGGGTATGGGAGAAGTTCGGAGAGGACATGGAGAAGGACTATCGGTCGGCACCAAGGCGTTTCTGGAAAACCATTCGGGGCCTCAGGAGGGGAAAGCGGGGGACCATCCAAGCTGTGTACAGTAAGGATGGGACACTGTTGACCTCGACTGAGGAGGTAACCGGACGGTGGAAGGAACACTTTGAGGAACTCCTGAATCCGACATCTGCACCCTCTGTGATGGAGGCAGAGAGGGAGGCTGATCATCGTCAATCTCCCTGAGGGAGGTCACTGAGGTGGTTAAACAACTCCGCAGTGGCAAGGCCCCAAGGGTTGATGATATCCGCCCAGAAATGCTGAAGGCTCTGGGTGTGGAGGGGCTGTCTTGGATGACACGTCTCTTCAACATTGCGTGGAGGTCGGGGTCAGTGCCGAAGGAGTGGCAAACTGGGGTGGTGGCCCCCCTTTTCAAAAAGGGGGACCTGAGAGTGTGTGCCAATTACCGGGGCATCACACTTCTCAGCCTCCCTGGTAAGGTTTACTCCAAGGTTCTGGAAAGGAGGGTTCGACCGGTAGTCGAACCTCGGATTCAAGAGGAACAATGCGGATTCCGTCCTGGTCGTGGAACAACGGACCAGCTCTTTACTCTTGCAGGGATCCTGGAGGGGGCCTGGGAGTACGCCCACCCGGTCTACATGTGTTTTGTGGACCTGGAGAAGGCGTATGATCGGGTTCCCAGGGAGATACTGTGGGAGGTGCTGCAGGAGTATGGGGTGAGGGGGGCACTACTTAGGGCCATCCAATCCCTATACGCCCAAAGTATTAGCTGTGTCAGGGTTCTCGGCACTAAATCAGGCCTGTTTCCTGTGGGTGTTGGCCTTCGCCAGGGCTGCGCTTTATCACCAATCCTGTTTGTGATTTTCATGGACAGGATCACGAGGCGTAGTCGTGGGGGAGAGGGGTTGTGGTTTGGCGGGCTTGAGATCACGTCGCTGCTTTTTGCAGATGATGTGGTCCTCATGGCTTCGTCGGCCTGTGACCTTCAGCGCTCACTGGATCGGTTCGTGGCTGAGTGTGAAGCGGTCGGGATGAGGATCAGCACCTCGAAGTCTGAGGCCATGGCTCTTAGCAGGAAACCGGTGGATTGCCTTCTCCGGGTAGGGAATGACTCCTTGCCCCAGGTGAAGGAGTTCAAGTATCTCGGGGTCTTGTTCACGAGTGAGGGGACGAGGGAGCCGGAGATGGGCCGGAGAATCAGAGCAGCTGGTGCGGTACTGCATTCGCTTTACCGCACGGTTGTGACGAAAAGGGAGCTGAGCCAGAAGGCAAAGCTCTCGATCTACCGGTCAGTCTTCGTTCCTATCCTCACCTATGGTCATGAAGGTTGGGTCATGACCGAAAGAACAAGATCGCGGGTACAAGCGACCGAAATGGGATTCCTCAGGAGGGCTGGCTTTTCCCTTAGAGATAGGGTGAGAAGCTCGGTCATCCGGGGGGAGCTCGGAGTAGAACCGCTGCTCCTTCACGTTGAAAGGAGCCAGTTGAGGTGGTTCGGGCATCTGGTGAGGATGCCTCCTGGGCGCCTCCCGAGGGAGGTATATCAGGCACGTCCAGCTGGGAGGAGACCTTGGGGTAGACCTAGGACAAGGTGGAGAGATTACATCTCCACTCTGGCCTGGGAACGCCTCGGGATCCCTCAGTCGGAGCTGGTCAATGCGGCTCGGGAAAAGGAAGTTTGGGGTCCCTTGCTGAAACTGCTGCCCCCGCGACCCGGCCCCGGATAAGCGGAGGATGATGATGATGATGATGATGACATATGTGAAGTCTGCAGTAAAAGTCAGAAGATTATTCATGACGGCACACTGCTGGAATCATTATTTGCTTTCGTAAATATAAAACATATAATTATGCTGCAGTCACTAGAAATGTATATTTTACTGCAGATATTTTTTGACAGAAAACAATTACTGTGTATTTTGTCTCTACAAAGGGTAGTATTTTTTAGAAGACTCTATTGGGTTTGGATCCACAAAGATCATATTGATGTCAGTGTGTTCTAGTGATGATCCAGTGCAGGGGGAAAAACAGCAGTGTTGTGGCAAGCATTGCTGCCTTGCAGCAAAAAGTCAAGGGTTTGTGACCCTTTCTGCATTTGTATGTTCTCCACATGTGTGTGTGGGATTTCTCCGGGTTCTCTGATTTCCTCCCACAGTCCAAAAACATGCAGAGGTTAATGAGACACAGGTGTGAATGTGAGTGTGAATGGTTGTTTGTCTCTATCTGTTTTCCCTGTGATGGACTGGCGACCTGTCCAGGGTGTGACCCCGTCTTTCACTCTATGTCAGATGGGATTAGCAGACAATTAATGAATACATTTGTGCAAGACTAAATGTGAAGCTGCTCGTGATCATGATGAGTTA
Source organism: Solea senegalensis (assembly GCF_019176455.1). NCBI lineage: Eukaryota > Metazoa > Chordata > Actinopteri > Pleuronectiformes > Soleidae > Solea > Solea senegalensis. The sequence continues at coordinate 16,087,734 of NC_058024.1, read as the reverse complement.
CGTGTGTTGTTTTAGACCTATAGAATACTATATTTAAGACATTATGCTGTGAGGTAAATGTCTCTTGACATCTTAAAGACAAATCTCCAACAGACAGCCATTTGTCACTGTCTTCCCCTCTATAAGGTCATAAACCTGTCCAGTGGAAAACCTTGACGATTTTTTTTACCTTCCACCCTCTGACTGATAGGAAGTGAAAAGTAGGAGCTGTTGGGGTTATAGTTCCTGACATTACCAGCAGAACTATAAAACAGCTGCTAGTGGACATGCAGAGATAGATGGAACAACTGGAGTTGTCCAGGAAAGGAGCCTGCAGGGTATTAAGGCATCTGATTCGTTGATGTGATTTCATCGTGAGGTGAAACGACACCATCATTTTTTATCAAAAATGCCACTGGTGGACATTGAAAAAGAAAGGGTTTACAGTGTTGCAGCGAATCAGGCATGTTATGCAACTGAGGAGTTAGTTTGTAAGATCATCATTACAATGCTTTGCTGAGGTGATGTCTTACTAGGGTATTCACTGATAACTTATAGCTATGTAACGTTACAGTAACAAACCTGATAGCCAAGACATTAGTACATCAATGTGTCATAGACTGACACGTCATTCCAGTTCCAAATTACAAACCAAACGGTGAAGATGCAGAAATTCTCCATAGAGTCAAGTGACACTCTCTTCTTTGTGGTTGGTGAATCATGTTTTGTATCCGTCTTTCGGGAGAACGGGAAGCTTATGTCTATTATATTTCACATACATGCACGTGAAAAAAATGCACAAAGCTAAAATTCCCATTTATGCTACAGTGGTGTTGTGAACTGGTATATTATAAAAAAAAGAGTATAATATACATGTCACAAAAATAAGTGGGTCTTATCTTCCAGCAAAAGACCAACACTTCAGCACCTGAGATCGATCCTCAGTGGAGCCCACCGCTCCTGATGTTAACCGTCTGTGCCTACTAGAATACACAGTCTTTGCTCTCCTTTGTGGGAGGTAGCAAGGCCATGAGCATGGAGTGACCCCCGCTGACTCCAAAATCAAAAAAGAGTGGAAGCTCTGACGTGCTCTGGGAGCCACCTGGACCCCCTCTTATCTATGCCTCTGTTTTTGCGTTCCAATGGCTGTGTGGGAGGCCATGAATTATTAACGATGCTAAAATAAAAGGCTCTGATTTTTCTAGGCCTCCTGGAGCCATGACTAATAAAGAGGCAGTTCAACTACTGATGTTTGGTGAGTCAAACACTGTGCTGTGAGGAATGGCTAAGGATCCACTTTAGCCGTGTGGAGCGATTTGGTTTGGAACATATTTTTTTGTGTTTCCATTTGGATTGGTACTAAAATATCCAACCCCAACCGTTCCAAAAGTGTCACTCCCTTGCGACGGAGCAGCTAATTTTGTTCTGCCCAGTGTTTGGGTTATTTCGCATTCAATGTCGATATTTGTTGTTGGCACACCAGTACAACGTTGCGCTGTGTATCTCACTAACGCAGCTATTGGGCACAGCACACATCCGCCTACCAAGGAAAGGTATGTCGGGGGTTTACCATTCCATATTGCACCAAACCAAACTGTACATGATGGAAACACGTCATCTGTGCCCCACCCATGCACCTTAAAGCTACTTCAGGTTCACCCAGAAACTGAAAACATGTGAATTTGTTCTCTGAAGGACTGATACCTTCTTACCTAACTGGAAATACTCCACTTGTTTCCTGGAGGGATTTGTTAGTTGTTTGATATAAGATTTCTCTTTCCTCTATGCCAAAACAATGATAATGATGTGAGCAAAATGTGACCTGGATATTTGCTCAGTCAAAGAGACTTGTTATTTCCGTTCATAGAGGCTGAGTTTTCCTGTTTGTACCAATGAAAGTCACTGGTGTGCAAGCACACGGTGTGGTACAGAAGTGATAATTAATTTTCCATTTGCAAAGTTGTCATCTGCTCTGTGCAACCACATTTAATCTCACAGCTATGTCACCAAGTGAAAAATGTCAGTGTTATGGTGACATTTTTGTTTTAATATTAATTTTTATCTATTTGTATGCTTTTCTTCTTCACATACAATTTACTTTGGGTCTTAATATGCAGAATGGTGCGGCAACAGCGGTGGATGAAGGCTTGGACTGACGGACAGGAAGCCTCCTTCTCCAGTGCAGGAAAAAGGGGAGGCTGGAACCCATAGACGTACTGGAATGGGGACAGGCCTGTGGCAGAGCTGGTCAGGGTGTTGTGAGCATATTCTATCCACGGGAGTTGCTTGGCCCACAACAAGGGCTCTTGGGAAACCAAGCAGCGAAGGGCTGTCTCCATCTCCTGGTTCATACGCTCGGTCTGTCCATTGGACTGGGGTGAAACCCGAAGGACAGACAGACAGACAGTGGCCCCAAACAGAGCACAGAATTCCTTCCAAAAAACTGAAGTGAACTGCGGGCCCTGATCAGACACCCCATCTAGGGAGACCATGGAGACAGAAAACGTGGAGCAGGACCAGTTGGGCTGTCTCTTTGGACGAGGGAAGCTTGGGTACATTACATGTAATATTAGCAGACACTTTTATCTAAAGCGACTTACAAGGGAACTGAGTACAACCAACCAGGGGTGGAGTTGAACTTGCGACCATGATGTCTTTGCACACAGGGTACAGGTCTTAACCACTGAGCCACTCCACTGGCTTTAAGTCGGTCCACTACAGTCAGGATGTCTGTATTACCCTCAGAAGGAGGGAGGCCAGTGACAAATTCCACAGAGATGTGAGACCAAGGATGATGAGGAACAGGGTGGGGCTGCAGGAAACCAGCAGGAGCCAGGCAAGATGGCTTGTGTTGCTTGTAGACCGGACAGGCATTGACGAACCCCCGGATGTCCTCGTAGAGAGCGGCCCACCTAAAACGTAGCTGAACCACGTCTCTGGTTCTCTGGATTCCCAGATGACAAGAAATCTTGGAGGCATGAGCCCACTGGAGGACGTCGGATCGCAGAACCGGAGGAACAAACAGGCAATCGGGAAGAATGTTGCTGGGACCGGGCTGGTCCTCCATGGCGGACCTCACACTATTCTTGATCTCCCAGGTAAGGGTAGCGACCATGCAAGGGTCAGAAAGGATGAGAATGTGCCCTGGGGTTGCATCCTCCCTCTCCTGAAACTAGCAAGACAAGGCATCAGGTTTGATGTTGCGAGACCCTGGTCTGTAGGGAGAAGTTGAAGTGGGTGAAAAAGAGTGACCACCGGGCTTGTCAAGAGTTGAGTCTCTTGGCTGTGCGCACATATTCCAGGTTTCTGTAGTCAGTCCATACCAAGAAAGGAATCTTGGTGCCCTCCAGCCAGTGGTCCCACTCCTCCAGGGCCAATTTGACAGCAAGTAACTCTCTATTTCCAAAGTTGTAGTTTTGTTCAGCAACCATGAGTCGATATGAAAAGAAGGCACAGGGGTGAAGCTTCTGGTCAGAGGTCAAGCGTTGGGACAGGACAGCCCCTACCCCAACATCTGATGCATCCACCTCAACGACAAACTGCTGGTCAGGATCAGACACCTGGAGGACGGGAGCTGATGTGATGTTTAGGGTCTGGAAGGCCTTATCTGCAGCAGTGGTCCACCTGATGGGCACCTTGGAAGATGTGAGACCCGTAAGAGGGGCTGTGATGGAGCTGTAGCTGCAGATGAACCGACGATAAAAGTTGGCAAAGCCCAGGAACCTCTGTAGCTGCTTGCGGGTGTTAGGGAATTGGCCAAGACAAGACTGCTGAAACCTTGGCTAGATCCATCTGTCTTGCGCCAGGATGTACCCCATGAAAGAGACAGAGGAGGCATGAAACTTGCACTTCTCTCCCATGACGAAGAGAGAGTTCTCCAGAAGTCACTGGACGTGGTGAACGTGTTCTTCATGGGACTGGGAGAAGATAACGATATCATCCAAGTCGACAAACACATATCTGTTCAGCACGTCTCAAAGCATGTCATTCACCAAGGCCTGGAACACTGCCGGGGACAATGCAGTTCAAAAACATGCTTAAACACAGAGTTTCTTGGGGCTGAGTAAGTCCAGTAAGTTGAGGAAATCCAGCAGTGTAGCAGCAGGATGCCACACCGGCAGGCGAACACCAGGAAGGGTTAAGACAGAGGTCGTGTTTGGAGACAGAAACCTGAAAAGCAGGTTAGTCAGAGGCAGGCAGGGTCGGCAACGGGCAATCAATCCAAGGGAGAATGCTGGAGAGTCTTGCATGGAGGCTAAGACCAATCTGGCAGTGAGTGTGTGAACCAGAGAGGCTTAAATAGTGGCTTCATTACTGATGAGGAGCACCTGAGTGCACAGGTGAACAGTGTTGGCTGATGTGGGAGTGGCAGATCAGTAGAGGAATGGATGTGACAGTAAGCTGTGCTATTTAAATATATATAAATAAATATAACAAAAAGAGGGCTTCTTGGTCAACACTCGACTTAACTAACTAATCAAACAGGAAATAAACACTGAGAAACAACACCCTTGGATGAGTGGGCTTGATAAAACAAAAGAAGTCTGCACACAGGCCAAGGGCTGTAACATTTTCCGGAGAACTTTATCCATTGATGGCTATCAGGATACGGAGATAATTTCAACAAATAAAAAAGTGTTTCAATAACAAAATAAGGACTCAAGTATTAACAATGCAGGTTTAAACACGTTTGTGTATCATGTGAAAAACTTTTCAGCTTCATGAGTGGATGACATGATTGATTTTGGTTTGAGCCGGTTTGCTCTAAAATGGGACATTATTAGCTCATGGATTCTTTAATAATTGTCTAGTTGCTCTACTAGGTTTAAACATTAGTACAGTAAAAGTGAATAGCATCCATTGTGAGATGTAACTAAAGAGACTGTAAATCAGAGACACTTTATTTCTATCTCCTCAGATTAACTAACATTTTGACAGCATTCTTTTGGGTTTCTTTTGTTGTCGTTTTTATCACTTACCATGTGCCCTTTCATTACTCTAGGACTGTTTTGTTAAAATGCTAAATACTAAATGGTTATACAGTCCAAGGATGATCAATCTGCAGCTCTTTCTTGTATGGCCCTTCAACTTCAAAATTCTTATAAGCACGATTATATAATTATACCTAGCATTGGCTAAATAACAAATGTTTTTTTTTTTTTTATTATGAGTTAAACCCACCTTGGTTGTCTTAACTTTGTTCCCTGTACTGCAGCTCCATCCTTTGAGATCTGGCAGCACTTTACACTCTTCCCCGTCCATACAGGGATGCATCTGGCACCACCACTTCTGTGCAACTATGGATGCTGTGAGGAAAAATATACAAAGGAAAATTGTAATGATAAAAAGTCACCGCAGGTAATCAATAACATGCTGTTTGAAAGAGTATTGTGTTTTGACTGGAGCAATAATAAATGTCTTTAGGTTTTTCGTTCACAGTGATTGCAGAGACTGTCCTTTGATCTCTGGCTGGCTGACAGTAGAGACCTGTCAGACCCACCTGGTGTGTTTTCAGGTATGAGTTACTGGGCACAGGTCAATGTCAAGCTAGTGAGTGTTGTGAGCAGGTGTGTTCAGTGTGAGGAGGGTAGATGTTTGTATGAAGGCAGGGTAATAAAGCGTGCAGCAGAGGTTGTGCATCAAGGTCTTGAGGCGCTCCGGGGAGGCCTACGGGGGAGAAACAGCTTCATCTCTGAAGTGAAAAGAGAACTGTCAAAACTGAGGAAGCCCCTGTCAGAACCATTACAGTGAACGGAGAAGATAAGGATCAATTCGCCTGCACAGGCCACTTTTGACATAATATTAAATGACCTGCCTTTCTGTCTGCTCTGCTGAACACAAGGTCTGCAAATCTCAAAAGTAGACAAAGAATGAATGAACTGGTGGGCAGTTGGATTTTAAAGCTAAATTTTTAAACCCAAACAACACAAGGACTGTGAAAATCTTAGTGAAAATCTAAGTTGTTCTTCTTTCCTATAAGGAACCTCTTATACCTGGTTTATCACTGAAATAAACACCAGGGGCACAGTGACAAGTGCAGCTGTTTTTTTTTGTGTGTGTGCCATGTGTCTACTTTAATCAGTAGTCAGTTTTATTTCATGAGTAAAACTGGAAAGACAAGTTTGTCTTACCGTCTACACAAGACGGAGCCGCTCTTGTTGTTCCCGCCACCTGTCCAGGGAAGCAGGAGCATTTGACAGTCTGAGATCGCTCTTCAATCTTGTTCTTGTTGCAGCATCGGTGCGCTGCAATTACCTCGCAGGTTCCCGCTTTCACATGAACTGCAAGAACAAACAAAGGGAACAGTTAGAAAGCACATGACGGCACTCTCAGTGAAACTTGAAAGCAACAATTAACAGAGGCATGTGTTTTGCTTTGTTTTTATATGCTCAGATTTAAGGGCCTTAGCCCCAAGTGTCTATGTAGTATCCTAGGAATCTACCATCTCTCTCTCTCTCTCTATCTATCAATCTATCGGTAAATTACCTGGCTTTGACAACACAAAAAACACCTCTGAATCAGGTTAATTCATTGTTGTCAGGGGATAGCCAAAAACACCCACTCATATTATGGGAAATGTTCATTTTTATTCATTTTTTTTATTAAACCTTTATTATATTATCCTGGTAAGGATAATATTCCCATTGGGATTGTAAATATATTTTCCAAAGCCAAGAGGCAGTAGCAACAAACACATACATCAATAAAGACAACTCATCCAAATTACAATACGACACTGACCGACATTAGAGAGCCTAATGACAGAAACCTAAAAGCAGTGACAGACCAATGATCTAGGTTATATGTCCAGAATGAATACAATTTGGAGTGTGAGGGAGTTCTGTAGACTAGTTCTTCTAGTCTTCTTCCAGTCTGAAGGAGCACAATAGTGGAAACGCTTTGTTACCGTATTGTTTTTTTTTGTCTTCCTTGCAGACTGGACATATAGGCGTTCATAATGCATAGAACATTCACTGCTGAGATTGTTCTTCAAGGGAGAGAGACCCCTGGTTTGTGTATTAACAGCAAGTGGTAAAACTTAACTTGGTATAAATGTAGCACAGCAGAAGGTCGAACAAGGTTTCCCCAGCAGTGTGCCTCCATGTCTCCTTTGTAATAAGGAAAGCTCTATGAGAGCAATCTTTCGACACAGTCTTGCTCCTAACATCCAGATGAAATGCCTCGTTGAAATCCAGGTCATCCCCCAGGTGGAAGACCCTGCCTTTGAACCCTAGTGCAGCCCCAGTGCTGTCTCACCTGTCCATGTATCCTTGAGCAACATGCTTAATACACTGACCCTGCACCCTAACCATGATGAGAGGACGAACAGAGCACAACTCTGTTGGGACACAGCTACAAAGTAACATTAAAAATAACACATTTTCCTTCACAAACATCGTCAAGTACTGCATGAGAAAGCATGACTGTTTACACAACAACAACAACAACAACCAAAAGCATTGAGATGGATCATTGGACTGATACGGCTCTCCATCTTATATCCATTACTTTCTATGTGGACTCATCACTATTCTGGGCATGTCTGTGTATTTACACATCGCAATAAGAATTAGATGGGAAAAAATGTTAAAAGAAAAAAAAAAGCAGTGAAAAAGTTTTGACATTCCTTACAGATAAGCCTTAATTATGCCCACAAAGATTTTCAATTTGGAACTTGACTTGAAAATAGATTGCAATGAGCTTCTATCTTCCCATTAGCTAGCAATCCAGAAATCTCATCTACAACATTAAAAACATTTTGCTTCCAATCAATAAGGTGCTATTCACATTCCCACAAAAGGCAAGACAACAATTGCCTATCGAGTGCTTTTCACGGAGAAGAAACCTACTGATGCAAAAACAGGTCAGGCTCCGTGCCCTTGATGTGATTATCTCTAAGCCACCAGCACACCTCCTCAGTCAAAGTTAATTTCAAAAGTTGGAATAGCTTTGATAGAATATTCACACTTTGTTTAAGGGACAGACGCATGTGAACAATAGGTAATCACAAGAGGTGAGACGGGCAAAGACTATCATATTAAATCACCTGATTATAAGGGAAAACAAATCGTGTGTGTTTGCAGTCAGAGCTGAGAAAGAGCCCACTAATTACAGCAGGCCGTTATAATGTCATACATAATGTATGTTTTTCTTTCTTTTACAGGAATTAAATGGACTGTTAGAACAAAAAGTGCCATGAGACAGACCTCCTAAATGAGATGTGCATCATTGGATATTGTTTTTGCCATATACGTGCGCTCTTTGCTGTGATGTGAAAAAGGCGGAAAGAGAGCTACATCCTGCTCTGCGAGCAGGGACTCTCAACTCATTAAGGTGCAGGAATTGGCTGGCCCAGGCAGCCCGTGTGGAAAGAACTGCTGATTAAAAGTGGAGCTGCTGGCGAAGGTCGCTGACTCTGAGGCTGGACCCAGAATCAACGCGCAGTGTGTTCAGGATGAGAGGTCAGAGACCAGGGCTCGGCGGTCAGCCTCAGCTGGTAACATTCTTTATACGAAGAAACAACCATGAACTGTCTGACTGTCTCTACTGAGAGTGAGAGGCTTTTATGGAAATTTCAACAAAATCACACTCACTCATTGTCTCACACTTTGTCCTCCACACGAGGGTCACGGGGACCAAATCAATCTATTTTTCCTTGACTATTTATGACATTTGTCTTTGCAACAATTACACCCAGCAATAATCTTTCCTCCCATCTTCCTGTTCTATTTAGCATTTAAATGAAGGCTGTCCGAGTCATTACACAGTCGTTTATTGTGAAAACCTTTTAGCCACATCCACACTGTATTCTGATTATTTACATAAAAGAGACATGGTATGCATGTAATCCAGTGCAATTTAATCTCACTAACATTAGCCACAATCCTTTTCTCTCTCTTTGTCCTGTGTCACTGGTAATTAATGTTCAAGGTGATTTATTACATCAATCAGTCACAGAAAACACAATGCACTTGTCACCTCAATTAGGTGATATCTTCAGAATCAGACATGAACATAATTTGATTGTTTGTAGAAATTATACATGACAGTCCAAATGTTTAAGCAGTAATTTGTATTTGTAATGTTTGGACAGCACGTTGGTCACCTGAGTTTGTTTGTTTTGTTTATCTATAGAAATACACTTAAAAGTGTATTGAGTAACTTTTAAATCACAAATCATTCCAACCATTGCCGAATGGGTTTCCGAGTTTCAGCCCTCAGCCCCATGCTACCGTCTCTGTGCTTCTCAAAATAGCAGTGTTAAGATCTCATGACGCCCAGGGACATTCCCAGGCTGCACACAGGACGTTTTATGTCAAGACAGTCAGAAGCAATAGTAACATTGTACTAGTAAAATGAGACGGCTGAAAACAGGATGGAGTATGACTGCAAAACACAAAGAAGCACCCATGGAAACTATCAGAAGTGAATTTTACTGCTCAAAAAAAACTGGTCCATCAGCAGTTCAACAGAATGAAAGCATTGTGCCCCCATCTGCTCCCTCTGATAGTATTGCTTGACACAGTCTGTTTTTAGATGAAGAACACAGAATAATAACAATGTTACATCCTGTTCACAAAGATCAAACATTGGTAGAATAATAACTAGGGGTGTAGCAAAGGAGTGTGTGGCAATGCCCACGATGATTCGTTTCGTCTAACATCCTCTCAGTCAAAACATTAACAAGCAAATACAAGTTGACGTCAGTACTGCAGCTCTGAGCAGGTAAGAGGTCAATGTGTTGCACAAGGACATATTGTCATTGTAGGGACGACCATTAAGACTCTGATTATGTGGTTGTAAAATGGTTTGTTTAACCACTAGTGAAACCCTGCTGTCAACCTGTTCATAATACAAACCAGCCCTTCGTACCGTGTCAGCCTACCGAGCGCCAGGGTCGTAAAGTGTAAAACACACGTATGGAGAGACACAAAGCTGTGTACATGGCTCCATCAAATCTGTAATCAATACTTTTCTATTTTAGCGCTGGAGGAATGTGATCAGTTAGAATCACCGGGCGCCCGTGTCAGCAGAAGGTAGAGATGAGAGACAAAGAGAGGTGAAAGGACAGAGACTGCTAACTAGAATTGGCATCAGGCCCAATCCTTCAGCCAATCAATACCATTCTGAAGCAAAGCACTCAGCGCCACAATCATATTCATTGATCCCTGACAGATAAATGTCAACATGAAACCTAAACCTTCACAGAGCTGAAGAGGGGAAAAAAAGAGAGAAAATGTCTTGTTCTTACTTTTTATTTGCACAGACATGATACTCAGTTCATCAGTTTCACTATAGCATTACAGCGGTAAAGGCCGTAAAACACTTGCATCAAATAACCTAGGGTTGTCTACAAGCTGATATTAAGTCATAAATAATTTGTTACCATTTTTTATTTAGTATTTAGTAGTAAGGTTTTATTCTAGCATCTACTACTGTATATTATATTTGCTTTGGGGTGTCCCATTATGGCATGAACATAACCTATACATACTGTTGCATGTATAGAAAAGGTAATGTACATTAGTAAATATGAATAAGTATTTAGCTTTATACTACACATTCACATCCATCCCCACGCTGTATGTAATTTAACTGTATGGAATTTAACAGTGATTATCATATAATTGACCTATTTAGTGTCTTTGAGAAAGGGAAGGTCTACAAGATGGTCGTCAGAGACTATGATGTATGGGTTGGTGACAGTGGCACTGTCTAAAAGACAGGAGGCGGAGCTGAAAATGGCAGAGCTGAAGATGCTGAGATTTCTTTTTGGGGGGGAGGAGTGACCAGGATAGAGAGTCAAAGGTTAAGATGGTCTGGTCACCTGCAGAGATGATCTGCTGTGGTGACCCCGTAAGAAAAGGTGTCTTAGTTGGGAAAAGTATTGCTTTATAGTACTATTTATTTATTAAGTTGTAAATATTTATTTAGAGAAGTAAAAATAACCAAACCTATATGTTTACCTAAACATAATGTGCTCAAACCCCACATTGCTATTATTGATGCAATATGACTCATAATTGGAGGAACTATTATTTGTTCTTAACTTTAACACTTTCTAAAAAAGTAAAAGTCATGATGATTTGACAGTTTTTGCAGTCTGCCAAAAAACAAAACATGTTTTATCATCTGGAGAGAGCAAGGTTTTGGGGCCCATGAATTCCTGCAGCACTGCAGAATTTCATACTAATGTTGTTTTTTCCACACATTTATTTTCATCAAATAATCTTCCGACGTGGATATTGCGCATAGTCATATTGCGTTTTAAATTATTTCGCAATTAACTGTGCAGCCCTAGTTCACACTGAACTACTATGCTCAATGCCACTTCAGCACAAATTCTGAGAGAGACCCACTGCCCACTGTAAGTTATATTAAAACAATATCCACTATTATCAGTAATACAGCTAATTTAATAGGAGTGATAAACAGTTTGTTGCCAGTCTGTTTTTATGTAGGGCTTTTATAGTCTTGATGGTGCTTTACATTCATCCATCCACACCCACACACACATTCATCCAGCTGATCTATACGCAGTGCTCTCACACAAAGCTGCCAGAAGCAATTTGGGTTTAAGCCCAGGGACACATTGGCATGTATATAGCTGTTAGCTACTGAGCCACAGCCACCCCATCTGTATCTGGTTTTACTTGTTAACAAACAAGCGCAACCACGGAACACGGCAAATGTAGGTCAACGTAGAGTGACGAGCAGAGGAATCTTATCCCTGTGTGCGTGGGGATTTTCCCCATGTACTCCAGTCTCCTTCCACAGTCAACTGGAGACTGTCAATTGACCGTAGGTGTGAATGTGAGAGTGAATGTTTGTTTGTCTCTGTGTGTTTGCCCTGCGATGGACTGGCAACCTGTCCAGGGTGTGACCCACCTTTCGCCCCATGTCAGCTGGGATTGACCGCAAACCCCACCAACACCACCACCCCAGAGATTTCTTCCAGAGTTTTTTCTCCCCACTGTCGCCAAGTGTTTCTCTAATCAGCAATTTAATTGAATGGAATTCTGCAAATTTGTTTGGGGACCCAAAACATATGTGTGGGTCCTGACTCAGCATTTGGAAATCACTGTTTTACTATTATGAGTTGTTATTATTGTATTGTATACTGTAATCGAACCTGTGTAATTTAAATTACATTTTGTTAATTACTGCTTAAGTGAACAAAGTAGAACATGAACTTCAAAAAACATATCACCAAGTGTGTTTAAGTGTTGAAACGAGTGTATGACTCTTGTGCAAGTGTAAAAGAATAAGCTAAATTCAAATAGTGTTATTTAATTCTAACAGGCAGAAGGCTATGTTTATGACAGGCCATCAGTTATTCGATTTATATAAACTACTGTGTATCAAGCATTGAATTACACAGTACACTGTGCATTCAGTGGCGGTAAATGGTGTGGAGCTTCTAAAAGCAGAAAACATAAACCCATCATTAGTTTTATGAGGGTAGAGGGCATTTATAAATAATAGTGTGCAACGTGTGCATCCTCCAGCTCAAAGAAGGAAGAGCTGACAGTTGCACTCTCCTTTCAATTTGCTTATTATACTTGTCACATTGCCCACTGCACTCTCTTTTGACTTAGCAGCATATGTGTCATGCAGGAGTTTGTGAATTTGAATAAATGCAGATAGGAAAATAGGAAACCACTTTCCATGAGTTTATTTATATTAAAAAAAAAACCTGTCTTCAATGGTTACCAAGGCCACATGTCTTTCTTTCTCTCTCTGTCATTCTCTCTCTTTTATATCCATCGACATTACATAAATGTAGCTATACAGGTTACATTATACAATATACATATATATACAATATACATATGATCATTGTCATTGTACATATATATACATACATATATGTATGTATACACTTTTTTTTCTTTCTTCTTTTTTAAAGTTTGATATTTGCTTCTAAAAACTGACTTAACTTCCAAAGTCAGTCAGGTCAGCTATTTGGTATATTTGAAGGGGATCTGTGCCAAATTCCCTCACACACATTTTCATAAAAATTTGGGTGTGCTTTATTCCCTCATTCACAAATGGCAGGTCCAAACCCGGGACAAACATATGGGACAGATCTGCACATGCAATCCTCCACTAAAGAACATTGTCCTTATCACGGGAACAACCACACAGGTTTGGAACAAAACCACTGGTCTTGTTACCATTTTTCAGCAACCTAACAATTGATGTCAAGTACTATTCCAACTGTCAGCAGCATGACTGGCTGTATATCAGCCTCAAATGGCTAATCAAGTACAAAATCGTTGCATGCCAATTTCATTTCATTTTTCAATTGATGTGGAACTGTCACAAAACTGGGTCAAAGAGGAAGGACTCAAATGCACAAAAGAGTTAAATCAGGTCCAAAAGGTGAAAGACAACATTCAAAGTCCACAAACCAATTTGTGTCATAAACACACAAGAAGAGAAAAGGCTGGAACACTGGACGCACAACACTCCAATGAACTGACAGCTTAGGAGCGCAAGGGAAGGGGTTTATATACACAGACAGGGGGTAAGACAACTGGGAACAGGTGAAAAACATTAGGACGGGGCAGGCGCTGATTACAGGCGGGACACAGAACAGGAAGTGAAGCTACCTGAAACGAGACATTAGTGCACAATAAACAGGAAACACGCGGCCATCACTGAATACCATGAATAAAAATGGATGTGACAGGAACAATGTCAGATGTTATTTTGTATATAAGTTAATAATTACATATTCAAGAAAATAACCTTATACTCACTTAATTTAAGACATCAACTTTTTCCTGGGGAGTTCTTCTTCAAAACAGCTTGATGTACATTTTGTAAATCATGGCTCCATTCAGAGTCATATAGAAAATCAGACATGGTGGCATGGATTGGGGCCTGGACATTGTGTGATTGACAGCTAAAATTGTCCTATGGTCGCATGTGATAGAAAACATGCAAGAAGACAATATAATAACACCAAAGTACAAAACGGATTAAGCTGATCTATGACTTAACATCCAAAAAGCCAGAGCAATTAACGTCACATTTGCAAACCCTTTTCAACCTTTTTCCCATGTGCTTTAACACCATAATGTCAATGCAATTCAATTATCTGCAGTATAGATAAAGTCGGATCACATCAGGTACAACTTGTAAAACCCAATTAACACTTCTCTACAACAGTGTGTTACTGTCTCTAACAAGATCATATGTGCTATTTCATGATGACAAAGCCTAAAATAGACAACACAGGGGCAAGTATCAGCTCATCACGTGTGTTTTATTATAAGCATACATGTGCAGGGTGTACCCCGCCTTTCACCTTATATGTCAGCTGGGGCATACACCAGCGACCTCCGCGATAAAGCAGTATAAGATGGATGGATGTCAGTTGGTAAGAATACCTATATCCTGTTTGATCACCACCATGAGGCCAATATTAAAATTCAGCTATTAATTAATCAATTTAAGAGATGCTGATAGACATTTTAACAGAGGCTAGCCAGTCTTTATAGTGTAATAAAGAAGCAAGCTTTGTTTACATTCAAAAAATTAGGACAAACTTAATGTTCATTTAACATTAGACTTCTCTGTCAAATTACTTCATTTTGTAAAAAAAAAAACATGTTAATATCAAAACTTTTTTTTAGGCCAAAAAGTACCTTTTATTTGAATGTCTGGCCCCCAAAGTATTTTTCATGATATAATTCTGGCCCTTGTTGGTGACCCTTTTTCTGTATGGACTGAGCTCATCTTCACTGGTTCCATCTTCACATTCAACATTGTTCCTGTTTAAACTCTCTCTATAACAATCATAAATTGTGGTGTAATTTTCTACAGAAATGTGTTTAGATTAGGAATTCTTAAAAAACTGTCATTGGTAGCCTTTTTCAATGTATTTCTGTCTGTAGCCAACTCTACACAATGTCTTGACAAACTACACACTTTCTCACTTCAGACATGTCAATGCAAGGCAAAAAAAATAAGAAGGAAAAGCGACATGCACCACTGACTTTGGATTTGTTAGTTTCAAGGGACTGGCACTACAGTAAACCAGCATGCACAACATCAAAACAGTAAATCTGAAGCAGCTAAATGGAATTCAGACATTATTTATTTCCATCTGTGCTTCTCTGACTCTGACATATCAAAACATCTGCAGTGAAAAACGCCTGACTTTTTTTTTTCCACCAGATTTTATCAGTGTATTTTAGTGTTCCCATATCACTGCAACAGCTGCTGACAGAATAGCTTCAGACTTGCGGCAAAGCCTCCAGAAGATTTCCCTTACAAAAAGGCATTATATATTCACCTTTCTTTTGCCAAAAAGACAACTTCTATCATGTTTGTGCCACTATGTTGTCTTAAATCTTTTATGGGCTCATGTGGGAGCATTGGGCAACAGGTAAAAAATAGAAAAAGGACCATTGTGGGGGATGTCTGTGCAAGAGGACAAGACTTTTTTTCCTTTTGTTGCATGTCATAAAAGTGTGGATGACCCAAAGAGTGAGGAATCTCTCAAACAGAATCAACTTTCTGTTTTTATGATACTTCTACCACCTACATTTCTCTCCCTGATATTTAGGTCCATCAAGGGGATGCAAGAATAAAAGTTACAACCTTGAAGAAGCAGTCTCAGGATGTGTGGCTGTCCCTAATTTGTTTGTGCTCTCCAAAAAGGTCATTGCATGTATATAAAGACCGGGACTCTGAGGTCCACTGGCATACTGTAGACATAAAGATTACTATTATGATTACTATCATGCAGAGGCACACTCATTTGAATCTGATAAAGGAGCATCATAACCAACTATGTATAAATGTATGTGCAAAAAAAACACAGAAAGGTGTTGGGTTCAGACATCTCTATTATGAAATAACTTTAACTTTCAAATCAATATGCTGACTTTCACCTTTTTCAAATGTCACATTTCAATTCATGATGTTTAATGATGCTGTACTCTGCAGTACACTAGGTAAGGGTAGAATATTTCTCCACTTATGGAGTTTTCTAGAATGGGTCTTTGTGAATGCATCATATGAATGAGTGGATTTGCGCATAAAATATATAAAATAATACGGTATAATCATTTCTCTCTTTATTGGAAAATATACAGGCCATTGCCAATTTGAAACATTTTTCTTTTTTTAAAAACTAAACAACTACAGGTGTCAAGTACTTAGTGTGACCTACCCTTACACTTGAACAGTAGCACAACACTGTCTCCCTTAAAACCTGGGTGGAACCCTTATTAAAGTTATTGTAAACCCTGTGTTTGTCCAACTAATTCATGTTGTGAAATGTCTGCTGTGAAAAAGGTCTATTAACACATGTATGAGTTAAACTCATTGACAGCGTGCTGATATATGAACTTTCAGTCACATCATTCCAATCTAACTGGCAATGATCACATGATGTGACATAAAAACAACAAAGTTGGTGCTGCCAACATACCTCACACTATCAACAGCAGATGAAACTTGGCAGCTACAGTTTGACACCTGAATGGAAAACTATATTGTCTAACTTGAGCGGGACCTGCACTTATTAAATGTTAAAGATGAATCTAGTTGCCAATCCTAGCTGTACTCACTGCAAAAATCTGGTGCCAGCACCAGCTTTCTTTCACTGCTGTCAAAGGATCTACAATTGTACCTTGTTACTGCCTTGTCTGCTCAATGATCACTCATCTCTGACTTTCAATCTACAGTATGTAGAATACTGCTGGCAGGCCTTACAACATCACAGAAGATTGTACTGCCATTCAGGTTTAATCCCAGTCGTCCATTGTTTTAATGCTGAATGGCATCCTATCAGCGTGTAACTTTCCTGAAATAGGAAATAGGGGCTGAACTTGCCATTATTTAGGCATGGTCGAATAAGTGATCGTTTTGTCACTTAGAAACCACATTTGAAGGTGGGTTTATGCCGCTCCCCCACTCTCAGTAATATTGGACTGCAGGCAGGTTTGTCAATTAATGGAGGTGGGTGGGCTCCAGTGATTTTGCATTATCTAGCCATCCATCTTCTACCGCTTTATCATCCACATGAGGGTTGCAGGGGGGAGCTGTGCCAATGTCATCTGACATAGGGCGATAGGCAGAGTACACCCTGGAGCATATAGAGACAAACAACCAAGCCGGAGAACCCGGAGAAAACCCACGCACACACAGGAAGAACATGCAAACTCCATGCAGAAAGGCCCTTTCTTTTCTTGCTGCAAAGGCAAGAGTGCTAACCATGACACCAACCGTGTGGCCCCAATGTTGCATTATAATTCTCATAATTGTTTGATTTATTCTTGTTTTTTTAATATTTTTAGAAGAAAAATAACATCTTGATTTTGGATGAATGTTTGTCATGTTAGTTCCTTAACAAGAAATGGTGTTTAGACAAAGTATGGATCCTGGGTAAAAGGTATAGCATTAAAAGTTATATTACCTCAGACACAAGGAAAGCTTGTGCTTCTTTATTTCTATTAATTTTTTTTAACATTCAGTGTTGATGCTGATTAAATCACATAAAACGCTTTAAAAGACTGATCGGCTAATTTGTTTATTAGCTGCTAAAACACAGAGAGGAATCAATGCATGGAAAACCAACGATTAGGTGACACAACAATCATCTGAGGACTTACAAACAGCCCGGCTTCTGCTCAGAGAGTTGAAATTGCTTGGATGAAAAGAAACGTTGAATCAGCACATCAGTTATAAAACAGAACTAATCAAGTGCAGAGATTAAACAAGGCCACTTGACACACAGAACGGTGACGGGAGGTCGCACTGAAAGATGTTCAGTCGAATTAACGTCAAATCAAACGCTACTTCTCAACTGCTTTGTTGATATGAGTGGATGTATCAGCCTGACAGCAAGCAAACTTCTTCTCTCCACTGGGGCGTGACGCAACAAGTCCCGCTTCTGTCAGCTTTCACCACAGAAGGACATGAGGGCAAAACATACAATGTGTATTTTCTGTTTCAGCCTGGCCTCGCGCAGCGTACTGTCAACCAGCCTTTTTCAGTCAACAAATGCAGAGGCAGATCAGAACAGTGAAAACAGCCAGGCTGTGACTGTTAGGCCATTCAATAGAGACACCCAATGAATGAGTAAGGATTCAAATTGTACCCTTGTTTCCACAAACAATAACCCATGCACAGTAACTGCAGCATATTGTACAGGTAAAAGTTGAGCATTTTATGCTAAACACCACAGCGGCCAATTTATGTGGAGGTAGTAATTGAGTTACAGTCAAAGGCTACAGTTTCTGATGATTCTGCTTGAGCTGGGTCAGCCATCTCCTCCCCTGGAGAGGATAAGCTTAAACAGGTTGCACTGGTAACACCTCCAGGGACTATGGCTGAGAGTGACAACCCTCCCGCTACTCTGCATCATTTTGAGGCTTTCTGCCCAGAGCCCCATGGATCCAGTACTGATCACAGACTGAAGGTTTCGCCTTGCTTGCCGTCAGCTAGGCACACAGGAAAAGGCGAGGGTGCGTAAAACAGATTATGACCTTCAACTGCAAGTGTGTGAGCTTGAAATAGAAGCTGAAAAGGAAGTTAATTATGACAGCTTGAAGAAGAAGAAACACTGAGAATTTCAGCTGGGCAAACATCACCAGGCTCTGCACCTTCACACGCATGGTTTTGATGTCAGTAAATATGTAGCTTTGGTGCCAATATTTCAGGAGTCATGAGTTCATTCCTACTTCCGTGCATTTGAGAGAATTGCAATGGTGTTACATTGGCCCAAGGACATGTGGCCTATTTTGCTTCACTGTGAGCTAGTAGGCAAAGCAGAGAGCCTGCAAAATTAAGTGCTGATAGAGTAAGGCAGATTTGGGTAAGGAAGGTTTGTCAGTTAACTTAATATGATAGAGATATTAGTGAGTTCCTTTAACTCCCAGAGCTTTAATAATTTCAGCTTTCACAACCCCTGATAATTTCCTCCAGTACATAGTCATTTGGAATGTGTAATGCTCCTTACTTGTCGCTTCCTGGCTATAGCCTCACTAGCTGCTTTAACTAGTCCTTCCAAGCCTTTTGTGTGATCAGATGAGTGTCAACATTCATTTGAGAACCTGTGTTAAAGGTGACATTGAATGCTTGTATCACACATATATGTTAGTTATGGAGGTCTACTTACATATATTAACTTGTTTTCATGGTTAAAAACCTACTAGTCGCTGCAAACGAGCCGATCAAAATATCTCCTCACTGACGCTCTCGTCAGCCACGCTGTTTCAGACCAAAATCACACCCCCAGAACGTGGACTGTGCTGTGATTGGCCAGCCAACGAGAGCTTTCCCACTGTCCTGTGATTGGCCAGGTACCTGGAAGTGACGTAATAGATAGGCCAGCTCTCAGATACACAGCTCCCCCTCTGGCACGGTGGATGCTCTGCATCTCAGCAGCTACAACAAGAGTAGTTCTTCTTCTTCTGCGGTTGAATGTACGCAACCGGATGTGCCCGGGCTAGTGCCCGCACCAGGAGGCGCTACGATGGTGAGAGGAGTGGTGAGGTATACTGATGACAACGTCAACCGACGGAAGTGCCGATCCGCTTCGCAGAGCCCAGGAAAACAATAAAACCCTATTTTCTCAGCAGTGGCTGAACTGTTTGTTCTGAAAAATGTAGGGTTTCTTAAATGAGGTAATGACGCAGATACACACACAAATGCAGCATTAATTGGAGCTTCTGGTCTATGTGGCCTTTAAAAAAATCGCTTGCAAATTTAACAGATTCCAATTGAAGTACTCCACCAGTGACAAAGAAGCTCTCGTGCTCTTGTTGGCCCTCCAACATTTTGAGGTTTACCTGGAGTCAAATGTAAAGCCTATCAAGTGCAAAACCTTTTTCTTCTTTTTTTAACAATGACTCATTCCAGCACTTGATTGTTTTACTCTCTTTAAAAACTCCCAGTTCCACCTGAAGGGTTTCAACAGATGGGTAAAACAATTCAATGGCCATATATACAGTATATATATACACACACACACACACCTTTTAATGTGGCAGAAAATACACCAGAGACACAGGGAGGTACTGGCTTATGAAACATTCATTACTTTCTTCTAGCAAGAAACACGAAGAGAAGTCTCACAAGACCAGTGTTTAAATGGATTACTGTATTCAGAAAAGCCTGACTCATTTCTTCCCAGGTGTAAACCTGCTGAGCTGACAATCAGGACCAGCAAGACCCATGAAATAAGCTCATGTGTAAAAGACATTGAAGAAGGAGTTCAGTCTGAAGGGAAATTAGTACCTCCACAAGGACATTTTTGCTATTGACACATTCTTTTGTCCTTTTTGAATATCGGATATAATTATAAATAATTACACTTTACCTACTTACTCAGGTTAAGAAATGAAATCTGAAGTAGGTGACATGTTTTGTCATTACTGATCTACAATGCCATACTAACCTTTCAGCACAATCTAAATTAAATGATCTGAGAGACTCTGTTTTCAGCTTTGGACAAATGTGACATGTGACAGGAGACTTTGACCAATCACATTTGAGAGAGAGGGTGGTCCTATTGGCTGTTCTACAAAGCAGCTGCAAGTACACAACACTTCACATCGGCAACAAATGCTTATGTTGCAAAGCAACCGAAAAACGCAGTAAGTCATGTGTCTGTGCACCTCTGGTAGGAGGGGCTTAGGACAGAAAGCTGTGATACCAAAATATGTTCTTAACAAAATATGGACGAGAATCAACAATGACCTTTTTCTCTATCAGTCCATACATACAACAACAATGAAGTAATGTGTAATGTGGTAGGAATCACTAGTGATGTGCCCTTAGAGAACTGTAACAAATGTAATCCGTAAGGGTAAGAACTGAGGAATCAATAAATAAGTTGAGGACTGACCCCAAAGACAGTAGGGGATAGGGGTTGACGTAGAAGATGTAAGCACAGCATATGATTAACTTATTTATGTATTACTTTATAATAAAAACTGTAATTTCATGTAAACATAAAATAATGAATAACACATTCCTTGGCTAACAAAGGGCAAAGTACAAGGATTATAAAAATACATTAACAAAATCTAATTACAAATGCCAAGAAAGACTTACAACGAAATGTTTATAGAAAATAAAAATACTGCAAAGGGTACTTTTGAAGAGTGTACTAGAAAACAAAGCTTGCCTGGTTACTTTATTGGTGTGGAAAACAGGGTCTTAAATAAATAAATAAATAAATAATTAAATATCAATTGAATTTATTCTTTTTTTTCTAAACTCGGGGCCTTACTTTGCAAAATATATGAAATTATAGATGAATGATTATAGATAAAGACACTGTCATGGAAATTATATATATATGTATATATATATACATATATATATATACACATACAATATATAGAAATCTGTTGGAAAATACAACCAAAACAACATTTTCTTGGGGTTCCTGCAGGGGTCTTAGTGACCAGATTTAGGTTTCCTGTAAAGTTAAAACAATAAAGCAGGGTAGGCTTCAGGGCGTGGCAATGTTCTTGCTAGTGTCCCAGTTTATTCAAATATATAACAGGAGAAAGCATGAGGGAAAACTAATGCTGGCAAAACAGCATACAGTTTGCTCACTTGCAGTAAGTGGTGCTGTATTATTTTTAAAATTTGAGGTAACAGCAGAAGGGAGCAGCATGGAGACTTTTAGTTACCAAAATAAAGTGAAAATGTTGCTGGGTCATCAGTCTTTAGCCTCACAGGCCTGTTTATAGTACAAGAAAAGAGAGGTTTCCTTTACTTTTAATCTTTTACTCACTGAGTACAGTCTGCAGAGAGGAGGGATGCAGAGACAGATGAGTGGGCTCTCACATTTCCCTGGTGTAAGCTTTAGTGGTTTAGATCAAGTCCATGTCAGTGCCATTCATCTGGCTGCCACCATGTTAGAGCAGCCACTGACTGATCAGTTGGTGTCCCTCAAGGAATCATACAGCCTTATAATAGAAAGGCTACTGAAGTTATTAAATCCAGGGAGCAGAATACAGACTCAAAGTCCTCTGTGAAGAATGTGTTGTTGTAACACGGTTACTCAACCTGAGAGTCACCAAAAATATAGATCATGGTGTCCTTTCCATTTAATCATATATGGTTTTCTGTCAATTTGAGCATGAGAATGGATTCACCCGTTTTCAACAATGAAACAATCCATATGTCGTTTTGTTTTTCATAATTTTATGATGTAGTTGGTGACATCCTAGTTATCACTGCAGGTATTTGGATGAACCTTCAGATGTGGGGATATTCTCTGGCTGGTAAGTGCAAAACAATATTATAAAGCAATATTTACTTTTATAAAGCTTGAGACAAATTGACTTTAAGGAAAACATTTCACAAAACAAAGATGCAAGATGCGAAACAGTCCTGATGGAAAGGGAATGTACCAAAATCTACGAGTCACCCAGAAGTGAAACAGTGAGAGTTCAATAATTGTATTCCTCTATGGAGTTTCTCCTGACTGAGCTTGGACTGTGACTTATGACGTTTTGCCCATTTTGTGGAAAACCCATGAACCACTTTACAACAGCTGGATAATGCTTTAGTGAAAAGTACTATTGGTCATTTAGCTTCTGCTAACGTTCTATTTTGAGATAAAAGTCCATTCATTGCAGCAGAACAATCATGCCCATCAAACAAACAGTTCTTGGAGGACAGAAGCTTAAAGTCAAATGAATGAGTAATTAAACACTTCAGTACAATAGGAAAGATATTCAAAAATTCTAACTTCAAGGATTAATAATAATCCCCTCTGTCTGCAGTAGTTCTGATCTTACAAAATGTATTTCCCAGTGCAAAATGGCTGTGTATTATCATTACTTTCTATAAAAAGGGTTGTAGTGGCTGTACAAAAGTCAACAAAACTTCAGTGCAGTGTGTACAATTCTGATGAAATTGATTTAATTTGACAGAAACCCAGATATAAAATAGTTATGCTTTTTTATTATTTAGAAGAGCACAACCTTTTGTGTGTGTGTTCTGATGTTAACTGAAGGCTACATAGGCTTCCCAACACATTTGGAGGGGAAGGGTGAGGTGAGGGAGATTCAGCTGCTTACATTCAACTTCACCAAAATTCAAGTTAGTATAATGAGCAAAAAATACACATGTTCTGATAAATATATTATAAAACTCATGTATTTCTAAAAACGTCATCAAAACCTTCCATGCTCAGCTTCATCACATCTGCATTGGGCTCCACAGAGGCAGACATGAGAGGAGACAGAGATCCTCCACTGTCTCTGATGTCTTATCCGACATGCACACTTGCAGCTTATCTGTCAAGTGGATGTCATGTCTGCTCTAAATGGCTGACATCTCCACTCGCCAACTGGATCCCCTTGTTTTTTTCATCTCGAGCTGATTCCACCAACGCCTTTCAAAAGGTGAGTGACAGGCCCACTGTCACGAAACAGAGGACTGGTTTAACTGAAAGTGGAGAGGTGAGGTTTGCCACAAGAACTGTACAACTCTGAAACAATGACAGAGCCACAATGATTTCCGCTGCAGACAGATCCATCTTCATTAGATGGAGGAGACAACAGACTGTGGTAAAAGTAGAGCGAGAAGCGGAGTCTAGAAAGAATATTTGAAGAATGGTCCACTTAAATTACTCATAGCCGAGCATCAGAGATCCTTCTCCTCTACATCAAGCTGTCATGTAATCACATTAACAATGCTGGTAACAGAGAGGTATATTTAACCAGTGGCTCTGAATCAACCCTTGCCCTAGAAAACAATATTATCTCATTAGTGGTGCGGCGGCCACCGGCACTGATCCCCATGTTGAATTGCAGGCTGCCTTAGGACACTATTAAGGAGCGTCTGACCTGTCCAGTCACTGACAGCTCAGTATATATGTTCCCCTTTTTAATAGACCATCTTGCTGAAAAATATGTCGACAAACCTTTTAAAAAAGCCATTTCACTAGAAGTCCAATGGTTCCACCCATTACATTTTATGCTCCAGTCCATTCACATAAACTTGATGCTGAGGCTCAGTTGCCATTTTTATGGTCTGATATGGACACTCTGCACTGCACTTTATTCGTGGGGAGATGTGAGCCAGAAGGCAAAAAGTCATGGAGCGCAGCTGGAAGACGGAGGTAAGCAATTGATAGACTGCATTTTAGAAGCTTATATTTCACTTGATTCAGTCAGCATCCAGACTGGTGAATAACCATCAGGCCATAGCTTAGAATTACTTTAAAAGAAAAGAGAAAACTGTACTCAAGGCTGAACAACTGACGAGTTTGCCTTCCACTTTCTACCCAAACATCACCTGAATACGAATGAGCACCCGTAAATGTCTGTTAGGATTATGTAATTCCCGATCGGGGACTACAATTTGTAGTCGTAAGTAAAGGGAGTTAGCGTTTAGGGAGGGCATGAAACTTTTCTGACATGTTCTTGGACATTTTGAAGTAATACACAAATATACAGACAGCTGCTGTTTGAGTCATCACTTGTGTCGATAACAGCAGAGCAACAAGCAAGAAAGAAAAGAAAATCCCTTGGAGGAATTTACAGATTTCAGTGATGACATTATGAATTATAAATGTGTTTCCATGCACATCTGAAAGATGACAAAATCAATAAATTGACCAAATGTTTAATGAAGCAGCTATTAATAATATAACAGATCAATGGTGTGCAATCTTTGAGATCACCCAATTCAGCATCTTACAACTCATTGTTTAGTTTTTTGGGTACTGCTGTTAGTTCACACTGGGTGAGAATTGCAGGCAAACGCAATGCTACACAACATGCAACACACGGTCCACAATAAGAATAGTATCATGATGCAGTTATTCTGCAATAACTGATGTACTGAAAGACAGCCCTGTGACAGTGTTGCGTAGTAGTGAAGCACCGATAAATAAATCTCCCCAAAAGTTCTTCAACACATTCAACACAAGTTTCAGCAGGGCACAGAAACCCCAGGATAAAAAAACTAAGCTGTGGCAAATTTGAAAGCACTGTACCTCCTCATGTTAAGCTTCAACCGAGCATAGACCATTAACAGCAATACAATTGACTAACTTTAAAGGAGGTTGCTCTAATTGCTGGGTAAGGGCAGGCTTTTAGTTTGGAAGAACCAATTACCGCCATGCTGTTAGCACTCAACCACTAATTGCATTCATCAACTCAAATCGCTATCACCGGGCTCTCCTCCGATTTCTATCAAAATCCAAAATATATATATATGTATCCTCATTTCTTTGAGTTTTACAATGGCTAGAGGTAACTCATAAATGGTGCGAGATAATGGTTCTACATGTGAGCTGTAATTTGAGAGGAAATGGAGATGGACAACTGCTGGCATATCTGATTCTGACACAGTGTGGATCTTCTGTGCTGCAGAGACACACAGAAGCAGATTCTACTGTCGTCCCAGTCAGTGTTAAGACTGAGAATCACGATGTTGCATTACAACAGTTTCTAATCACTAATAAACACTGCTTTGTGCGTGTGTGTGTGTGTAGTCGGCTGTGAGGACACATTTTGATTTGAACCTGTTTTTGTGAGGACATTTTGACATAACAATGACTTTAATGGACTTTTACAGGGTTATGATTTGGTTTTAGGGTTAGTTGTAGAATTAGGTTTAGATATAGGTTAGATTTAGATTAATTAAGTGTTAGGTTTAGGCATTTAGTTGCCATGTTTGAAATCCTATATTGTGTTACTTTCAAGGTCCAGCATGTAACCATTTCTAGGATTGATTAGCAGAAATTGAACATATAAATATAGGTATATAGTATAACTTATTTGTTTTTCATTGCCTTCACAATATAAGCCTTTTAAATCATTAAGGCAAAACCTTGCTTTACAGACGTGGCTATCGTATTCCTAGCCCAAACAGACAAACCAGACAAACACGGCCATTAGAAGATGCAGGTGTGTTGCCAACGAAGAAGAAAAACATCAAATTGCCAGCATACAGATACCAGACATGCTTGGGAAAGGGTTAATGGAGGAGGGGTATGTTTAATAAAAGTACATTTTAGGAATGCTTTATGAATACAATACACTAACATAATATTGCATATTTGTGTCTTTCACATGTGCAGGCAGCCTCCATCATCCACACATGCTCAGGCCAGACATGGTCATAAATTGTGCGCTGCACAATCGTAGACAAGGTCAGATGTCTTATGTTCACTGGGTCAAAGCAAAACAACAATGTCAATAACTGATGTTAACAACAGACCATCTTTCATCAGTCCATTCCTTTTTCTTGACACTTTACTTGAGGGCACTGTTATCATCTCCGACAACGTGATCTATGGAAACTAAAATTCTCAGTTTTCTGCCTCTGCATTTATTAGATGTTCTTTTCTATGACAAAACCTACAGTATATGCCAAGTGTGTGAATACAGTGAACCTATTGAAATTCTCTTAACACATCCACTCTCCCCCTGCTCCCATCTTTTGGCTACAAATCGCATATAGAGAGGATACAACCAAGGCCACACGCAACCACTCATGACTCATCTATACAGCTGCCATTCAGATGTGTATAGCAGAGGACGTTTGATGGTTTTCTAATCTCTATAGCTGCCACCAGGAGATGGGACAATCTGACCCCTATCATCCCTGCAGCCCATCTCAAACAGCCTAACATCTCCATCTCAATCTCCCTCTACTTGCTGTCTCGGGCAGCCAAAGTGTCGTCCATCTGCTCTCCAAATGTCAGGTCGAATGCTTGCCTGCAGCATCCCAGCACATCCCCAGGGTGGGGGTGACCTGCTCTGCCGCTGTTTGGTATAATGTCATGCTTTCCCAGGGCATGGGTTCCACACTGACCTGCTGTCTGAGCATGCAAGCTGATGTGTATGCTATCACATAACAACAGAGATCCACATACAGAATATATTTTGTGTCCTGGGTCGGTAAACTGGAGGAACACATGCACCAAAGCCCCTGATGAAATAATGAGGTGGGAAATGTACAAAGTGTGCATGGGTCCAGTGGGTTAGGATCAAAACCTTCCAACAAATTCTTTCTACATTTGAATTTATGCCCATAAAACCAAAAGTTTGTTCTGCAGTGAATAAATGCGTAAATGTGAGTACACTCACTTAAGACAATTATACTATTTAGTATCAAATAGACTTTTATTTTTGATAAAATAGAAATGTCTGTTAGACATTTCTGTACTGCACACTCAAAACAAAAATGAACAATGAATGAAAATGAACACATTGTATTACATGTATAAATACAACTATATTTTATTTTTAAAAGTTTATTAAGCATTAAAGAATTTAAATGTATTAACAATGTCACTGGTTTTTGATTTTACCATTGTCTTGAGCTCTGGAGAATCCTAAAGTAAAACAGTGGAGAGGGGGGAGAAGGTAAAGCCAATTTAGACAGAATAGGAAGAAAAAAATCCCCTGAAGCATGAAAATCAGCTTGAGGACGAGCTATTAGAATGCATCACACCGTTTTTAGAAAGTCTCTACCATAAGCAAATATGGAAATATTCCACTGAATTCAAATGAGAGCCACTGCATAGTTTCATCTCATTAATATGGCTGCATGTCCCCTTGTGTGCGTGAATAAAGAAAAGGACCTTGATTCGAGCAGTGTATACTGAATTTTTGAGTTATCTTATATTTAAAAATGTACCACAAGTTCACGACACTGCTGAGACCATTTTTATATCATTATGGTGGAGCATCAAAAGGCCTTGGTGGGGAAAGTGTGCCTGATTTAATACTAACCACATTTTAGCAGATGCCATTACAGACAATGACCAATGAACCACAGAGAGCTTGATTTTTTTTTTTTGGTGGGGAGGGTTTTATGAGACAGAATGAGTTACAGAATGAGTTTAGACCTGGTTGCATCATCGTCAGTCTAAATCCTATCTACAAGACCTAAACAAACTGCACGGGCAAAGTTTTTTGTTTTTTATTTATTTAATCCGTCCTGCCCAGTACCTAGGACATGTAATATGGTTGACTGCATGCCTTGTGGTATCGGACAGACCCAGTGCCCGGCCAATCCCCAGTTGCAGGCCGGTAATGATCCAGGTGCCTAGGTCGCCAAGCATCCCTGGACCGGCTCGGGGGTCAGAGGCCTAAGGGCTTGCCACCAAACATACAAGAGTGCTGATGCCCACCGGTGACCCCACCGGGTAGGCAGACCGCCGCCCACCACGGCACCTTCAGGGAGCTGCTATGCTACCCGGACACCCCCCAGGCCCAGCGTACGGGACCAGATTCCCCACGTCCAGTGATGCCCCCCGGCCACTACAGTCGCCCCCACCCAGACTGCCAGCCCCAACACGGCTGAGGGGTGAGCAGGAATCGGGCACCCATGAGACCACTCACCACCACCCCCTGCCCCAGCCTACCAGTGAATGATTTGGTGTTGTGTGCATGTGTGTGTGATGTGTGATAAGAGGTATGTTGGTATCTAGTGTGCAGTTAAAATGGAGGGGGAAGATGTGGCACGAACACACCACTGCTGGCAGACATTGCCCCGCCCCCCCCAGAGCGCAGGCCCCAGGGGGGATCAACCCCCCCGCCAGGGTCCAACCCCATCCCCCAAGCACTCCGCGGGCCCTAGTGTGCCCGAACTACATGGGCAAAGTACCTGTAATTGTATTTGCTAACTGTCTCATCAGACCACTCTCCTCTTGTACAGTCTCTCCATCACCACTCTTTCATGACTAGCTAATGAATGTAGATGGTGCTCCAGGGGATGCAGTGGTCTTATTACAGGGGTTATGTGTGCATGCTGCAAGCCCAGCATGCTCCAGTCAGGCTATGGTGAAAGGTTCAATTGCTTTGGCGAAGCCCCCACCTCAATACACAGAAGGGCTAAAGAGGTTTGTTTATTGGGTCCACCTTGATCTGACCTCTGTAGCTCAGGGACAGGCTGCGTGATTACCTAAGCGTCAGTGCAGCACACGGCGAATGGGGCCAGGGGACTAGTGTAGAATGTCTCTCCCCCTCTCTCTCTCACCTAATAAATCAAAGGAATAAGCGCACATACAAAATAAGCAGGGACAAATGCAAAACCAAAGAGAGAGAGTCACGTTAGCCTGAAGATTAAATGGTCTGTCCAACATGTTTGCAGTCAAACGAGTGGGACTTACTATAGTCCACAGTCAGTCTACAGTGCAATCGTCAAATACATTCAGGAAATATTACATGTATTGATTAGATGAGAGGGTGAAAAGTAAACATGATGCTGTATACTCCAAGAATGATGAGTTACAGTGGATAAAAAGGCCATTCAAATATAATAAATATAAATAATAACAGACTCCGATCATAGGTGCTGGGGGAGTAAAGGTATAGTTTGGATTTTTGAGTTGTATGACACAGAGAGAGAGAGAGAGAGAGAGAGAGAGAGCTTGTGTCACAGAACTAACAGGTTATAAACCACAAACATGCATGCATTATTATAACATGTTTAAACAATAAAACTGCCGCCCATCTTTTCTCTCTCCTCTCTCTCTGTCCGTTCTCTCTCCGTTCTCTCTCTTCCTTATATGTGTAGGAAGACGATGGTTCATTCCATGTAGGATTTTCCCTACACGGTTCATCTTCATCAGTTTCATACTCGTGTTTGTTTGTTTCATTTCCCTCACTCTCTCTGACTAACAGGCAAGGAACCTCGTGTTTCTTGTGACTTGCACGGGTTACCTGGTTAACCTGTGATGCTCTGTTGACCTTCCCTTCCCCTCCCTCCTACCTCATCCTTCACTCTGCTCATCTTCACGTACAGTACATTTCTTCATTCCCCATTCCTTTCTCATCAGTATGTGCACACCTCTTTCACATCTCATTCATCTTCTGGGGGTTCTGTGATCAGCTAAGGTTGAACAACGCTGAGAAAAATACCCCACTCAGAAAGTCTCACTTCACCCGATCTACGTCCCCCCTCTAACCTCCAGACTAATATCCACCTAAGTCCCTGCACTCAACATCCGATGCATTTATTTGAATTAAATCCTTTAACTTGCATACTGATATAGTACGGTCCTTCCTAGTAAGCATCAGAAGACATTTGAGTTCTGGCTTAAAAAAACACCACAGCATGTTGAAATTTGCAGGAGATGGGTATTTGAACAAGCACCGCATACAATTAGTGCACAATCTGCTCATCGCACTCCATCGCCAAAGCCAAAGGCATCAAAACAGCGTTTGAAATATAGTTTTATTTTTCACTGTATGTATATTGTATGTGTCCCAAATCCCATAACATAAAGTATACTATATGTACACAGAGCACAGCATCACTATATATATATATATATATATACGATACATGAAGGCAACAACATAGCAGACATTATATTCTACATACTGAGTTTCGAGTATAGTCTGGGGCAAAGCAAAATAAAATTAGATGCGGAGGTGCCATCAGGATAATTTAAAGGAAATGTAGACTAATACAATATTATACTCTAATACATATATTAATTGTATTAATTTAATAAATAAATGTTTTAATTAAATTGGAACACACCTAATAAGATACATATAACATACAATGTCCCTGTTTGTGAGTAATTTGTCATGTAATGAGATTTGATGCTCTTTCAAAGTTTGTTTTGTTTTCAGCTAAAAAGGAGATATTTCCCTGAATTGAGTGCCATTAGTCTTCCAGTGGCGTAAGGCTCATTACTTCAATGTGTAGTCACAGTTTCTGCTACGCCCAGGGATCAGGCCATCTTTCCATTAATGGAAATCATTTTGTCCCATGTCACACACAAACACAAAAATGAACCCACACACATACTGTACTGGTATACCTTCCCCGAGATGCCTGACTTGCTGACGGCTTAATAGTTGAATTCCCATGTGCATATTTTTTGCCAATGAGAGGAGACGGCGAGAAAGATCAGCCAATTGTTTCAGTTTCATTTGCAAATCTCAGTGAAGTTAATGTTGCCAGCACATGTGACATACTGTGACTCATGAATGAATTTATACAGGATGCTGTTGGTGCAGCTTAATTGTAACTAATACAGAACACAATACATGATTTTAAAGTTTACTAAAATTACAGAAATTAAAAGGTTTAAGACTGCTGCATCTTTAAGGACCCCATTTAAATCTACAGTGCGCAAGGTGTCGAGGGGTTGTATTTGTTGTCTACATTATTTGTGGATATGTTTCTGCTGTAACATCAGTGAAGCCACTCAGAATTTTGCTTGCCATTCCTTTTTAACTCCACCCGCGCCTGTGCTTGCTGCACTGCTATTTAAATGGTGAATGCAGGAGTGAACAATTCCCTGCTGAGGAGATGGAGATGGAGATGGAGCTGCTCGTGCGCATTCTTGGTGCACTGGTTAGGCTGATTGGGCAAAACAGGGGAGACAGAATGGAGAATAAAGAAATGCCTAATAAAACGTCAAAGCTGAAAAAGCAGTGTTTAAAAGAAAAAAAAACTCAAGGAACTTTATTATTATTAACAATAATAATAATAATAATAATGAGCCAACGTCAGGTTTGGAGTTAAGAACAAGCCTCAGAAGATGATTGTGATGAGACAGGAGTGCACAGTCTCACGCGATGTGCAGCTGAGACACAAATAATTGCTCTGTTAAATTCAAGACGATATGTAGTGTTGGCAATAATGTGTAAAACACTTTGCTCATTATTTTGATTCCCAGCTGAAGAGGCAGTACAACAGTTTACTAATGGAGGTGGAAAAAGAGAGAACAGCAGCCCATATGGTTACTGTAACCTCAGTGTTGAGATCTGAAGGATGCGCCTGTGTGTCTGTGCCATTTCACTCACATTTTCTGAAAATATTACCAGGTAGAGGATGAAATGAACTGTACCCGGGACAGAGCCCTGAGGAACACTGGAAATGACTGGGGAGTGCTGTGATGTGTAGTTTCTGAGTTGAACAAAGTGATTGTAGAGCAGGATGGTATGGGAAATAGAGTCTAGAATCAGCTGCCATTAACCAATGATACGTAATTTTGGTTTTGTGCTGTGGGAAGGGCAGAACATAGATAGTTATTGGAAAGATGAGAATGGACCAGTTTTTTCAGGTACTTTTGAGATGTTGTTCATCGGTCTGTAATTATCGAAGTTATGGGAGGCAGCATTAGGTTTTTCACAAATGTTCATACACCACAAAAGTGGGTGGATACTAATTTCCAATGACGCAAGATTGAAATCACCATGGACTCACAGTGCAGTGTGTGATGGCGAGGATAATTGTTATTAGATCATACCAGTACAATGTCCATCCACACAAAGGTTCCCAGACTTAGTTACATTTGATATTGCATGTAAAATGCTGAATTTTGTTATTGTTTGTTATAAGTACAACAGTAATAATAATATACAGCAAGATATTCTGCACAGGATTTCTTTTCTTTTTTCTTAAAATTGCTAGCAATTAATATTTACACGTTTACATTTTTTCAGTGCACAATTGCATTGTATCGAGCTGCTAAAGGGCAGGGGGCTGTGTGTGTAGGCAGTGGGTAGAACCATGCTGTAAAGAGCTGAAAAGGTGTGTAACATCATTTAGGTAATCAAGATCAACAGGGTCTTGGCTGTAGATTAAGGGGAACATAACCCTTCTCTCGTCACCTGGCTCTGTGGAGCTGGTTTGTTCAGCTGAGGAATGAGCACTGGCTCAAGTCTTTCGTCTGATTAAAAAGAAAGAAATGTCTATGCTGCTAAGGAGCGGTGTTATAATATATAATAAGTTATATATATAAGTTATATATAAGTTATAATATATATTATATTCAAATTATTCCCACTCTGCAGATGTGTGTTTCTTGTGAATGAGGCCATCATCTCAGACAGAGAGGGTGCGTCTGTGCTGTGTGACAGTGAAGGACACCCCCTGCCCTCAGCGCTGTCTCAGTCTGGGTCAGTGACAGGCTTAGGTCTGGCTGAAGTGCAACAACATGCTTTTTGCTGGCAATTTTGAGGTCCGATCAAGCAATACGCTTTGATATATGACAACTTGTGCAACACCACGAATGGATAAATTAAATATTAAAAACTCAGCTGAACTTCTCTTGTCAACACCATCGCTGTCGAGCGCTGCGGTGATTTTGCTCCACACTGTTGCTTTCTGACTTCCTTTGATCCCCCTTTTAAGGCTGACAAACAGAATCACCTTGTTATTTTGGAAATTCCTTCCTTCCTTCTGAAGCCTCTCTCCTTGATCGTATTCCACATCTCAGTGTCGTAAACTCAGGGGGTGAGGTCTCAAAGCCATAAATGCTGGGAAATTTGGGTGGGATGCACACATTTCATGAATCACATGCGAGACGTGGCGTGCACTGATTTCCGCATGTGAATCTGCACCAGTTTCTTGATAAATGTGAGCTTCTTCCATCGTGCCTACTCAGTCGTGACTTAAAACGTGTCACTCCATGTGCAGTCATGTGGAGCTGAAGGTATGTGATTTTATATTTAACCATCAATTATTACAAGCTTCAGTAT
The DNA here is from genome assembly GCF_019176455.1 of Solea senegalensis. Taxonomy (NCBI): domain Eukaryota; kingdom Metazoa; phylum Chordata; class Actinopteri; order Pleuronectiformes; family Soleidae; genus Solea; species Solea senegalensis. The sequence continues at coordinate 16,054,297 of NC_058024.1, read as the reverse complement.
CAGGATAAAAATATGTGCATAATTGTGATCACCTGCTGCAGACTTTGTGTTGCAAAATGCAAAATATTTTATCAAGGAAACCGTATTGTACCTATGTGGCTTCTGTGCGATGATGCACTGGTCAGTTGTCCCCAGAGAGACATCATACAGATGGTCAGCAGCAGCGCCTTTCTGCACATATTCTGCAGGTCCCTCTTCCGCATTCTGGAAAAACAGTAAAGAAAAGAATTAGGAATTTTTCACTTCACATAAAGACTGGAGCAGCTACTTATGACAAGTAAACATTTAGCAGTAAGACACAGTTTAAGTGGGTTCCTTATGTCAGTTGTTGACATTTTTCCCCATATGTGTGGGTTTTCTCTAGGTACTCCTTCTTCCTCCCACAGTCCAAGGACATGGTGGTTAGGGTTAAGTTAATGGAGACTCCACACTGAGTGTTGGAGTGAATGTACGCATGAATGGTTATTTATCTGGTCCTTTTGTCCTTTGGTTCTTTTGGCCACGTAACAGCAATATTTTAGCTTGCACACAAGCAGCAAGGTAAATCTGTGTTAATTTTCTGGGTCAAGTTGACAAAACACATCATTAAAATGATACATCATTCACGTGATATATTGCATGCCGATTAAACAAAGTCTTAGACTGCATTCATGTGTAATTATAATGGCATGCACTGCATGCAGTGCAGGTATCTTGCAGACACATTCAACAATAATTTTATGAGCCATAAACACACTGCAATTTATAAGACCAATTTAGCTCTTGAAACAGAACAAATGAAGACTGTTTACACTCTCTGTCTCGGCTCGCCCACTTGTTGTCAAGCCTGCTACCTGGGAGGTGAGTAATGCTGTTTGTGTGGTCTGTCTTAATGTGCTCTGCTCGGTAATCTTCTTGTACTTTCAGTTGAGCTGTTGTTCAGTAATTCTCTCCATCACCATCCCAGAGGCCCCCGTGGAGAGCGAAACAAGCAATGCAATCAGTGGCTCATCTGACTGCCAACAGAGCTGGCCTCCTCTCTCGTGAGAAACCAGTCACATATCACAGCTCTGCTTTGAACTGCGTTTCAGTGCAGCCTCTTGGTTTTGTGCTTATCTAGCTGAGGCTTACATATGAGGGAAATGCTTTTGCAATGACTGCCTTTGTACTGACAGCAGAATATGGGTGAGATCTTAATGGGATGTTCTTGTTCTGTGCTGTCTCAGACATCTGACACAATCAAACTGTTATGAGCAAGCAAACTGAAGACAGACATAGGCGCAGTGTCTTTAACAGCACCCGCAGATTTATGAAGGGACTATTCAAAGCCCGTGTTTTACATCTACACTCATCACTGTTGTAAGGTGAGGCAATAAAGACAAATAATCCAGCATTGGATTAGAAGGACAATAAAAAAAAATTTTAATAAAAAAAGCAGCAGCCATTTAAGACTGTGATTGGCTGAGACACTGTTTAAAATGTCAACTTGAGGATGCCCATGCATTTTTGACCTGGAGGCATTGTTTTGTGAAGCAACCATCACTTAATCTTCAATTTATCTAAATATCTAAATAGTTCATCTGTAACTGCAAATTTGATTCTCTTGACGACGACAGCTTAACCACGGGCACCGTCTGAATTGTCTGGCTCCTGCAGAATATTATGTCACAAAGGCGGGCGGCGTCAAAACAAAAGTGTTTGATACGATGATTTGAATTGTTTGTAAGGGACAGGCCGGCTAAAGTCATAGTCCCACAGAGCTAGAGAACTAATTTTCACCTGCAGTCCCTGAAGTTTGATTCACTACCTCTGAGTACAGCCCTGACATGTAACCAGTTTAACAGGCTATGTGATTTAAATGTTGCTGGGGGTTTTTTTTTAACCAAAAACAAAGCAGTGCTGTAAATATGTATCATGTATCTCTGCCCTGCTGAGTAATTTCACCTCACTTTTAATGTATTACTTTCATGTATAATGTTTCCTCTATTTTTGCTCATCTTACAGAAGAAATATTAAATCAATAACTATATCTATAATCTATAATTCTGTCTGCTGAACTCTAAGTATATCATATTAATATTTGGAATCTCAGTACATATTGTCCTGCTTGAAAATGAAATGCCAAGCACTGAGTCATTGAGTCTTTAATGATTTGTTTTTGGTTTGGACATTTTGGAGGCCTGGCTTGATTCATAACTAGATTTAAATGTATGCTAGCATATCCACACTTTCAGATATGAGCCTAGTGGTGTTCAGGTGATTTGTTGGGAAAAGTGCCACAGAGAATGGCCTCATCAGTGTAAACCTACTTAGGAAAAGTCTGCTTTCTACATGCAGAAAGCAAACACTGAGGTGCATACACACACTGTGGTGGTCAACTTGGATGAAGTTCAGATATCAGTCTGTAAACCTTTTGCGTCATTTCTTAAATCAACATCATCTTAAAGCTGTAGTGTAAAACTGTAATAATATATAAACAAATGTTGTCAACCATTGTCAAATGAGTTCATACAATTCTGATGACACTGAGCAGCTCCACATGACTCGCTCTATGTTCCTCAACATAGCAGTGTTTACTATTTGTGTCTGCAGTGATGTGAAGGTGGAAGCATAACAGTTACGCCAGTAAAGCTAGATGGCAGCAAAGTTTAGGTGAAGGAATTATTCCCAACATTAGTGAGATGACACAAATGTTGAAAGTGAATTTTTGATTAAGGAATGGGTGAGGTAGTGAAACACCAAAACAAATGTTGAAATAGAATATTTGGAATATAGACATATATGGGTAGCAGTATGATGTTTTTGTATTTGCAGGTACTCAAGGCACTAGTTTGGAGCCTTAATATTAGCTCCATAATATGAGTTATCTCTCAACCAACTAACCATCCAGCCACACGACCACTTCACCAGTGTTTATTTCTTACGTGCATTCATACACTGGCTTGTGTTCAGGATAGCAGCTGAAACAAAACTGTGACTCAGCACTGTCCATGGTGCTGAAATGAAGGACAGTCAAGAGAGGCTCATCACAATTAGTACATGGGACAATGCTCATATTGTGTTACCTAGATACAAGAGGAGTCAGCTGGGGATACTCATATTTGGATTGATACATCACTGTGAAACAGAAATAGCCCGTTCTCTTTTCCTGTGATATTTGTGGATTGGAGCTTAACTGAATTTATTAGCATGACATTAATTGTAGGAGACAGGCTGATTAAATACAGGAAGATCATGAAGACCAACAGCTGAGGCTATCATGAAAGCAATAGCGATCACTGACATTCTTTTAGAAAAGGATCTTCATTGTCATTATGCAACTGAAATTGCACAACAAAAGGAAGAGGTCCAATGGAGGGTTGATCAGAGCCGCTGCGACTGAGTGCGCCGCTATAATGGACCAACCTTAGTGATATGTGTCTAACATTCATACAGGATGTGATGTTTGATGATGGGAGGAAACCGGAGAGCCCGAAGGAAACAGACACGGGGGGAACCTGCAAACTTCACACAGACTGTGAATCAAACCAAGCACCTTCCTGCTGTGAGGCAACAGTGCTAACCACTAAGCCATCATACCACCAGAGTGAATTAGTATAGAAAAAGCTACCACGAGGTGTTTTACTTGGTGCTTTCTAGAGACTAAGGGGCAGCTGCATGAACAGTCATCCATCTTCTAGCACTTTATCCTCCACATGAGGGTCGTGGGGGGAGCTGTGCCAATCGCAGCTGATATAGGGTGTTAGGCAGGGTACACCCTGGACAGTTTGCCAGTCCGTCACAGGGCCAAATAGAGACCAACAACCATTCTCTCTCTCTCGCATTCACACCTACAGTCAATTTAGAGTGTCTACTGCAGTTAATCCCCATATTGCACGTTTTTGGACTGTAGGAGGAAAACGGAGAACCCGGAGAAAACCCAAGCACACACAGGGAGAACATGCAAACTCCATGCAGAAAGGCCCTTGTTCAGACCGGGTGGCGAACCCGGGTCCCCACACGGTTAAAAGCTGCTGCAGAAACTAAGACGGATGCTGATGTTGTGACTTGTATTCCTCTGCATTTAAAAAGAAAAGGAAAACTGTGAGTCAAAGTGCATGCCCGTTTAGTGGTGTAAATTAAGTTCTTAACTTCAGATGTAATTCAGGTGAGCATTTGATTGCATGTGTACTAAGTTGTGGAGAAAACTGCAGCAGTCATCACAGGCCGAGAAGACAAGCTGAGAGGATTTTCCCCACAGTGTTTTTCTATGGTTTGTAAGTACTCATTTTATCTGTAATTCTCACAGCTGTTGGTTGCGAAAAAAATCCTCAACGATTACAGTCAAGATATAACTGACACACAAAAGTGCACATGCACATTCACAGCAGCGACTGCCCTGAAGCGATAACACAGAGGCGTGTGTTTTCACACAGTGAACAGACAGTAGACTGGTCTGAGGTGACAACGGTGCTGGTCGGAGGTCAAAACAAAACCTGTGTGCTGTTGTTCAAGTTAGTCATTTTTAACTCTATAATATCTAAATGTGACAAGCTGCCAGGCATGCTCTGCAGTCTTACCCAAGGCCAGGCCTTCCCTCACTTAACAGCCATTATACTAACACAGAACATGGGGAAATCAGTCCAGCTGTAAAACCTTCAATTATAGCAAAGGTCCATGGGCTACAAATGCTGGTCCAGCATACAATACTCAGTCAAAAACACACTTTCATTTCAGTGTAAGTTCACTACGACGTATTAATGTCCGGTCAAGTGTAGACATCTAGGACGTGCTGTGTGACATGATATTGGACTGCTGTGAACCTGAACTTGACTAAATGACAAGCAAGAGAAGTTATGACAATTCAGAGAGAGAAAGAGAAAATGACACCATCAACCTAACATGATCTGCTGGTCTCTGTCTTCTGAACGTGGCATTATTTCATGGAGGGGTGAAATGAATGCTGACAGCAGTCTATTGTCATATTTACTGTATTACAAAATGAAGAGTATTAGCAAAGGACATAATTGATGTTGTGTTTTAAATTGTTACTGGACATGACATGATGAAAACATAATGGGTAAATTGCAGTCTTTTCAGTTTGATGATTGTGTTTTTTTTTTCAAATTGCAATTTTCATTTGAAAACAACACATTTTTCAGGCCTTCTGTTTTTCCTGCTGTGGTTTCTGTTTCACCAATCTCCCACACACTATATAAACTGCACTATATAAACTCTACAAGACTCTGCCAGATTGTCATTCACCCTCGTGGTAGAAGTGTCTGCCAACCTTTCTGCGGTTTGTTCTTCTGAGATCGGGTTACCCTGCCCGTCCGCCTGAAGCTACCTGTACCGAGGATCACCGACCAGCCTTTTTGTCATAGCCTGCCAGATTCAGTTGGCCACATCTGCCACACTGACATTGGTCTGGCTATCTGGATTCGAACACAGTGCCCCTGTTGTAAATCTGTGTGGTGCAGATGTGTGACCTAGCCAGGACACATTGAAAGACCGCCCAGCAAGACACCAGAGACGCATGTTAATGTCACATGTAAATGCATGAGGTGAAGTGGAATCCAATCACTACCTGAACACAGAAAAACTGCACTACTTATTTGCATGTCTACAGCACATCGACGAAGAATGATCACAAGCGTGAGGAAAACTTGGTTATGCACGTAGATAGTTTTGGGCACTGTGAGTAACCTCTTGTAAGGTTTCAGCACAAAAAGCACCTGGTCAGGGCAAGAAAAATAACATTTTTTTTATTGCATTGCAACATCCACTCAATAAAACCACATCACAATATCTTTATAACACCGTAACAAATCTTCCTGTGTGGTGTCTACAACTAGTCTAAAACTGCTGTATGCCACTGGGTGGACATCTTGCAATTGTCAAGCTTCACATCCCCATCAAATCCTCCTGGTAATATTTGCCTCAACATATTTCTGTTCCTTATTGTAAAATGTGTTTTCTGCTCAGGTGAATACGAGCTACTTAAGTCTCTGGATAAATGGACTGAGGAATTCAACCACAACATGATGGAATTTGCACCAAATGTATTTTTCTACCCATAAATCCTGAGAAATCGTACAGATAAGTGGAAAAAAAGGAAGAAGAAGGAAAAATATGCATTACTCACAAACAACAAGTGCCTGCCGGTGACAGCTTTTGCTCAGCAGGACTGATTACCTGACACAATTATAATTTCTCAGGGAATAGTGCATTGCACGTAATCGAATGCACAGTTAACACTGCAGCATATGGCTCAGTTGGTGCATGATCTTATGAGTATGTAACTATGACAGTATTATACAAGAAAGTCAATACATTTCACCTCATTTATATTCCTTTCATCAAAAAAATATAATCAATTTAATTAAATACGTATTTGTGCAGCTTAAGACTTATTATTATAGTTTCAACAACACTGGTTTTCATGCTGTAACACCTACAGAAGTGGAGTGTAATTAACATTGCATTGTTTTTACTCAATTTTATTTAGATGTCTTGTTAGTGCAGAAGTTAACTATACCAAGTTTGACTTATCAACCAAAACTTAAAGTTTCCCCCAGCAAATGCAGAGTTGATACAAAAAATAAGTCATGTTAAATTATTATGGGTTAAACACAAAAATGTGAAAACATTTGGATACAATCATGAACTTGTGGTTAAACTGTAAAAATGTCATGACAACAGGAAATTAAACTGACAGATGAGATGAAAATGCCACAAAGTTGGTCTAGTCTTTCCTGAGGACACAAACTCTGAACAGATTGTGTGATCAAACAGTCCAAGGCAAAAAAAAAAGTTCATTCAGATTCAGAAGGACATTCAGTCACAAAAGCCAATGAGAGTATGTGAACAAACTAGCGGATGATGCTATCAGTCTGTATCCATGTGTTTATTTAGAAATCTTGGGACTTTTAGTAAGATCCCAAGACCCTGAAAAATCACCAGCCATGGTCATTGTCAAGTGTCTGCTCCTGCATCTTATGTGTGCATCTCATTAAAATCTGCCAAAGAGTGTGGCTATATGAGCACTTTGGTATTTCAGGAAATCACAATGTTGCTTTTCTCGAAATAAATCTATAAATATTTAATTGTATTATTCCATTTGTGTGAAGCTAAATCAAACTAACACCAATGTTAGTCAGTATGTGGACGTGCATATAGTCCACGTACTGTAGACAAAGAGAGGAAGGTGCTCTGTGGCTCCTGACTGTGGCTCCCAAGGCAACACAAGGTAACACAAGGTAACACAAGGTAACACAACCAAGGTGACAGCGTTTGAAGACCTATTAGTTTGTACTGTTAAGCAATGGCCTGTCCACATCTGTGGAACAAATTGGCTTCCATTCAGACTATCAATACGTGTTATAAACATACAAAAACACACATGTAAACATAGCAACATTGTTTTGGGTTTTTTTGGCTTGAATAAGTCACCTTCTACCATGCCTAATGACAGAGAAAATATGAGTTATGGAGGAAAGTAGAGGAATCTGATGGCAGGTCACGACTGCGATTTTTGGCTTTTGTTTCAAGGTAGTTAGACTAAGAATAACATCATTGACAGAAGGACAAGGAGGAAAGTTTTGTTGCCTTGCTGTGGGACAGCCCCACTGGTGAGGAGGCTGTGTGCTCTGGGACTGCTGGTTTAGCAGGTAAGTAAAGTAGAGCAATAGTACACACGTGTACAGGTATACTGTATGTGTGTCTGCTACATGTGCATCATGTACTTGATTGTTTTTTGTGGTAATGGTATATTTATTTTGTGCTGTTTAGTGTGTTTGGAGAGTCGTATTGGCCTGCAGCACGTAACATTGTGTCAGTGTTGTGTGGACAAATATGGGGGGGATTTGCTGTATATCTGGTAGGTGTAGGTGGATTTGGGGTATTTTAAGTAGCATTTGAGTGTGAGTCTCCTCTGGCACTGGGAATTAATACTGCTGTCCTGCTAAATTGACGATTTAAGCAGAACAATGTAATTTCTCTTTGCTTTTCCTGTTGTGGACAACAGCTGGTGCCAACTTGTCTGTGCTCTGTCACTGGGTTTTAATGTATTTTAATGTATTCCATGAAAAAGGATAATTAAATAAATAAAACTGCTCAGGTCGTATCAGCCTTCACGGTGTTGCTACCTGTTTTAAGGGGCTACAGTAGTAGAGGTAGTGCGTAGAATGGAGAACTGCATCCATGTGCCAATGTTCGCTTCCCACCAGGCTAGGTGTAGTGATATTTTGGAAGCAGCAGACCAAAGGAGACCGAGCACTTAGTTCCAGAAGCCAGCATTAGACTCAAGCCTATTGGAAAACATTCCCCAGGGTGCAGAGGCAGAGGTCATCTCAGTGTAGCTGCAGTTCTCTGACACACTTGGCTAGTCCCTCTATCTCATTCTGTCCGTCTCTATCTCTCTATCTCCCACTGCGATACAGTGTGGTCTACTTGCTTCTGACTCATCCTGTGTCCTCGCAGCATGTTCTGTGCCACTGGACACACAGTACAACACAGCATGGATCAGATAGTTGTCCTAGAGCATCAGCACACGGCACAGGGAGACAGAGGAAGAGTCTCACGCTGCAGGTTTATACAAGCAAGAGGTATAATTTGTTTTTCCATTCAGGCATTATTTTGTGTAATGAACCAAACAGATTTCTGTATCTGTATCTCCACCCAAGCATGGTGATGACAATTGCAGTGACAACTAATAATGTGCAATTCAATTTATATTTGTTATATACTGTATACATATATACATATATTCATATATATATATGAATATAAAATGAGTCACTCCTTATAATGCTGGTGACAGAAGGTGTCATCATTTCACTGAAGAAGACAGTGATGATGAATGACAGGGAAAATAGTGTTAACAAGTTCACATCAATCCATTCTATTTGCAATTAAGTTGCAGTATATTAGGTTTGTATAACTATGTATTGTAGTCACATTTTAAAGCACTGGCGCATTTTTCAAAAATTAGAAAACCTACACTGGTACAAAAATAAATAAAAATAATCATTGACAATATAACCTTTATTCAATCACCTTTACTTTATATGAATATTAAGTGAGTATTTACTGTGAACATTTCCATTACCACTAAGAACACTTCAAAATACCAGGGTTTTTTTTTTTTGTATTATTTGTTCTGTAAAAACTAAAGTCTGTGAATAATATCTCATAATACAGTATTAGCCAAATTCTGTTGGTCAAACTCTGGTTTCATACAAATTTGCCAGTAATAAATAGGTTTTATGTTTGACAGTTTGTTTGATTTGTCAGCATCATCAAATCTTTTGCCAATAATGTGAATAACCTGAAACCCAGTTACAGTGATAAATGTTCGTTATGTTGTGGATACGTTACAGTAATTTGCATTTTATGCTGCAAGTTATTATTCTAATTCCTTTGTTTTTCTTATTTGAGCTGTTGTCACATCTGATAATAAGCCAGTTACAAAATGCTGTTTAGGGCATTGTGTACCACTGACTTAAACGAATATTCAAAACCATTAGAAGTGTGACATATAGCGAATGCCTGAGCTCTACTATCAAAGTAATTGCCAGGTGGATCTTCAAGCTTTACTTCCACATTTCCTCCAACAATGTGCCTGCTGAGGCAGAAAATTATTCTGCTGCTATAAAGCAATATAAGTCACTCCAGAATACAGTGTTCACTCAGGTCCTCATACAATTAAGCTCCAGTGACTGATATAGAAGCATCAAGAAGTGAAAGCCAAGTGAAATGAGTTATGGCTGCACTCAAATAAACCAGCAGATCAACATTAACTCCACACAGAATTTCTCAGAATTTAGCAGTGGTTAGAGGGGCAGATATTTGTCAAACACACCCACAGAGTTTACAACTGGAGTAATCATATTTAAGCAACTGTTGGCAACTAGTAGCTCAGGCCACGTTTCTTTAAAGTTACCTTTCTAAATGTAATTATACTGTGCTTTACTAAGGAAGGATGCGGATTTATGTACAGATTTAACGCATATCCACGACTTCAGTCAGAAAACCAATGTGTCTCCGAACACCTCCGCTAGTACATCTGAGCCTCTCAAAAGGCTGAAACTAATGCTGTTGTGTATTATCAAATAACCACAAATCAGAAAAAGTCTGTGTAGTTTAACCTCATTATACAGCAAAATGACACAATACAATATTAACCTAGGTCTGCTCCCAGAAATGGACATGTTTAATAGAGCTGAAGCAGTTGAAGCCTTATAATATGATAATAAAAAAAACACGTTTTGCCATCTCTCATCTACTTCCACAACTTCTACGACAAGTGAGAGGAAAACCACACTTATGTGTCTGACTGTGAAACCCGGGAAAGTAAAAAGGAAAGATTAAGTTCAGCACATGATATGAGAGTGATCAATGTGAATGTAACATCGCCATCATCTCTGCCACCTCCAGCTCCGCCTGTCTCCAAGTCATACATCATATCAGGTCTCACTGCCGTCTTATAGACGTTCCCTTTCACTCTGCCGCTGTCCTTCTGTCACACATGAGCCCTGACACTCGTCTCCACCCTCTCTGCACTTTGTTCTGCTTTGAATGGTTGACCACAGGTATTTAAGCACATCCACGTGTTTTAACGTCAAAAACACGGCAAAAATACATCACAAACCAAACTACTGCTGCAACAATTAAACGATTATTAATGGATGACTAAATTAATCGATATAACAAATAAATCATAAAAACTATATAATTTTGATTTGTGGACAAAAAAAGTAATGTTTCAATATTTTCTAGCAATTCATATACCAAATAATCAACAGATTCATCAGTTATGAAAATAATAATGTGCAGACCTAAACACAGCAAATGCTTTGTGGGCCAAAGCTCCACCATATTTTATCACAATTATTCTAACCTGGGGACAGTTACTGAGTCAGTTTTGGGTTGAAGATAAGTGTCTTCAATGTAATTTCTTAGAGTTTGTTTTGTTGTCCTCAGTAGAACTATTCAGTGGTGTTGAAATGTTTATGGCTTTTGGCTTTTTAGGAAAAACAAGCCACTCTTGCTGGTGCTGGTAGTACTTGAATAATGAGTCTCCTGCTACTGCTGTTGCTGTTGGACTCTGCTGTTCTGCATCATAATAGGTGTAGGGTAAAAAAATAAATAACTTGGAACTAATGTACTGCACCTCATTAGCCCCCCTTTAGATCAGAAGAGGAGTTGCCAGGGCCACTAAAGGGCGACACTTTAGGATTTGAGCCAGTTTCCACGGGGTTGTGAGAAGATCACGCTGTGCTCTAAAAGTCCACCAATACTTTTGAAAGACTGCAGGTTCGTGCAGAATGCATTATTTAGACTAGAACGAGGAGGAGTTCTCGTTCCATTTGCTTCAGCAGAAGTAACTCTGCATGCATTCATAAATAATAAACGTGAAGCAACACGCGTGGCAACAGGGAAGAACAAGCATGAAGGCCAGTCACACAGCATGAAAGAGAACAAGCCAGCTTAATCTAGGCTTGGTAAAACACTGAGTCACCCAGAAAGGGGATGAACACCAGATGATAAAATGCAGAAACAAAAACAAGGGGCAATCAGGCCACAAAAGAAAAACAAAATTTGCATCTCTGGCAACATTTGGGCTCAACGCCATTGTGCTAAACTGATCTAATCACCATCTGGCAGGAGGAAGAAAGCAGGGTTGACTGCAGCTCAGATGGATATTTCATGTACCATAACATACTATTAAAGGCTTTCACTGACACTTGACGAAAGCTTAAATAAGCAGAGACATGGTCTACTGCAGGTTTTCATGCCACTATAGCTGTAGAGTTCTACACACACTGTCATTACTGTCATAAGAAATTAACCCTTGAAAAGGGATTAGACATCAACCCTACTTATTAGTACTATAACTACTATTAGTACCAGAGGTGATTGCTTTTAAGACAGCAAGGGAGGCTCTGCTTCCCCTAAAATGTCATAAAATAAATGGTCAAATACGTACTGTTGCAATTTACACTTTATTACTAAAAGAGCGCTCAACTATATGACTAGTTTATTCAGAATCAGTTGTTTTATCACAGATTGTCTGACGCAAATTTAGAGTTTATGTATACTGTATACAATTGAATGTGAAATGAGCTTCCCCTGTTTCAAAAGAGAGCAACCACCACTGATTAGTATCTTTAGTAGTGTTAGTTATGTGGTCATTTGTGCATTTTCATACAGACAAATAATTGACAGTTTTGATAGTGTAAGAAATACATCTAATTATCTTACACTGTGGGAGTAATAAAAATATAATAAGCCCATTCTGCCTCTTACTAGGCCTAATTCTTGTCAAGGCACGCTAAGCTGACAATCACCACGATGAGCGTTGAAAAGCAAAGTTGGGCTCTGTGTCATCAGCAGACTGGTGGTGGCTAATTCGGCACGTTGAATTGGTGTGATACAGGAATCACACCAACCAGAGGTGAGTGGGTCACCTTAATGAGAAGAAAGATGGAAATGAAGCAACCAGCTGCGAGAGTTTACATCTCTTTTCAAGTTGTTGATGTTATTTCTCTTTAATTTTAGTTTATTTGATCTGTTTTCATTTTGTGGTTTATTGTTTTGGTTGTGTGAGCTTCTACGTCTATTATTTACTATTCTGTACAGCCTTTTGGTCCACTGTGGTTGTTTTAAAGTGCTTTACAAATAAAATTGGATTGGACTGGATACAGCTAGAGTCAAACATTTTCAAAAGTGCACATACAGGGGGGTTATTCAAATGTTTCATTGATCACCTCAAAAAGCTTTTTACAAAATAGCTTTTGTCTTCTAATCTGATATTTTTACAATTGTAGCTGTACTGAGTCAACTGTGTGGTGGGCAAACGCTGCTTAGCAAACCTTTTAGCCTCTGCCATGTGGAAAATAACTGCATCTCACACACGCGCAGAGTGTACGAGCTGGAGGATATTGGCTCAAGAGATGATACAAATTGGGCCGAAACTGTGTTCATGTGAGGTATTGCTGTCATTTGTCCTCTGAAGTGAGCTAGGTGTGTGTCAGCACAAAGAAAAAACAGAAAAAGGTGTTTTTCATTCAATTCATGGTGTTGATGCAATACAACAAGAAATGAACATCACTGCTGGTGTTGGAATATGTTAGATGATGTTAGTAACTAACTGAATGTCTGTTGGTTTACCGTGTATTTTATTACTTCAGATAGAGTAAAGAGCAGCACAGAAGTGCTAGTGATCACAAATGGTCCAGTTACTTAAGTCACCTTGTTTTCATGAAAGACACTCAACTGGCATTTGTCTTCCACCACATTAAGTACATGCATTTTTTTTTTTTGCAAACATCAAACACATCAAAAAGGAGAAGAAAAAAAACCTAGAAAAAAAGACCATGATGTTGAGAAGTGCCAGAAACATCCACTAAAAAAGAAGTAGGGTACAGCAACACAGTCCAAATTAAATGGAAATTAAGCCACAGATTAAACCTTTTTATTGGAAAAGGGGGGGTGGGTACCAGTGGTAGTACCAGTGCTTTGTTCTGTGGATACCAACCAAGGACATTGCAGGGATGATAGCAGCAGTAACACCTCTGACCCTGTTAACACTTTTCATGCAAAGCAAACAACAGATGACACCTTCAATCAATATGCAGGTTGGATGATTGACTCAAAAGCTAAAAGTGCGAGATACAAGTGATTTGGTCAAGGATGAACTTGACTGCACATCTTTTGTGTAAGTGTCCTAACAGTGTCTTGATTCATTCCAGAAAACAAGAAAAAACAACCATTTACACTCACAATGGCAGGATTACGCAAGGAAAACCACCCAAACACAGTGATGACATGCAAACTCCACACAATGTGACTAACAGGATTCAAATCAGGAACCTTGCTGTGAGGCACGGCACTAAAAATCTAAAATCTGGCAAGATTAGTGCATCCCTGAAGAAAGATGTACATATATGTCATTAAACATTTATATAGGGAAGTCATGGACTGGTTTACCACAAACTGAAGCCAATAGATTCTGGATTTTTTTTTTTCAACCGTTTTATTTGGAAGATAATAAGTGGCAATAACAGACTCTGTGTGAGGTTTCCCTTCATGGCAGAACGATTTGCAGTGTGGACTGCAGTGTCTTGGCAGGGCCCACATATTCTGTGAGAGGGACTGACAAAAGAGGCAGAGGAGCAAAGCTAAAAGAATCCCTTTTCTAACCAGAGCCTGTTTAAATTTCTTGACAGGCCTGCTTAATTCCCTTTAAGAGTGCCATCAAAAGATTTTGTTCTCTGCTGCTCATTTGTGCCTTTCCAGCAGGGAGAGTCTTGTGGTTGTGTTTTCCGGGAAGTCTACAGCTTATTTATGCAAGCTTATTTCAAGTATAAATGAGGCTGCATATTTGGCAAGTGCATAGGCTACTGCAAGCAGGAACTATTTACTATTTACCTAGTGAGAAGAGCAAGGATACCTTGTCTACTGTGACTCATTCGAATACAATGAAATCCATACGCTTATTTTTTCTTTCTTATTTTACTTAGAGCTCCACTACGTTAAAAACATACATTTTGAGGGTCAAGGCTTTATTTCAGTAAATACTCATGTGCAACATAACATGTGCAAAAATGAAGCGGCTCATGCACACATTGAGGTAGCTGTCCATAATCACAGTAACAGCAACTGCAGTAAAACCGACAGTGTTTTAGAACCTCTTCTTTTTTTAGCCAAAAATATCACTTTTAATGGAAATCTGAGGCAGGCAACTCCTATTATAAGTTTATTTTTAACAAGTCTCACTTTTGAAAAGAACACTCTTCACAGGCTCAAAACCTGTGCCGCAACACTCTATGATGCAGCTGTTAGGTGATGCATTATGTAAACAGTAGGTGTAACATCTGGAGTTGAATTGACACTAACTGAGAGGTACTTAGCCAATTTTACATGACTGAGTTTCTTTGAGAGGACACATGCTTCCATAAGATCAATAAATCCTGAACATGATCATGTATAATAGTGTTCTCTTGTCAGTGTTGTCGTATTTTTCTTGCTGTGCTTCCAAGAATGGATCAAACTTTTCATTATCAGGTTAGCCAACAATTTCCATGAAGGGAGTCCTTTCTTACAAATGTTATCACCTCCTCTGCCCTGTTTAAAATTCAGGCCCAGTATTCCAATTCCCTCCAAATAATATACAGGAAAAACAGAGCACAAGTCCTAAGTCTCTCAGGTCCACCATTCGCCGGTTTATTTTAAAATGGGGTTTTGTTAAAGCACCTCTTTTGAATTTGTCTTCTCTTTCTGAAGCATCAACATTTGTTCTGGTTCTATTTTACTCCAATATGTCCTGGAATGTTCATCAACTCTAACACAGCATGCAGAAATTAAGTCAAAGCTGGCAGGATTTGGCGGCCTCCTCAGCTCACAGCAACATGTGAGGGCCATCACGGAGGGATCTAACAGCTACTTCATCTTGGCTTATTCCTGGGGATTTCAGGAGGTTGACATGTTCTAATGTTCCACTTCTTGAGCACCTTGTAGCATGGTTAAGAATAGTATTACATTTTAGAATTGCCATGGCTTAACTCGCAGAGGCCGTCTGCATTAGCTAAGGCAACCTCATGAGTCTCAACCTATTGATTTCCAGAACTTGTGAATTTTAGAGGAACAGCTGGCTCCACAGACAGGACTTTGGCTCTTTGGGTCAACTGCATGTCAGTGTGTTATCACGCTAATGGTGTGAGGAAGCAAGAAGGGCCTAGGAGTTATCCATATGCTGCACAATTTGCAGTGAGGTATATGCAGGTGGTAGTAGAGAGACAAAAGAAGTCATTGTTTTCTTAAAATCTTGTTGATTTTTCTACTGATTCTTCTTTAATCTTAAACCTAGCTTTATCTTTGTATTTTTGCATTCTGTTTTGATATCCATGGTTTGCTGTTTTCATATATATCTACCTATAAATAATTATACCTCCACATTTAGCTCCTAGTCATCTTCAATTTAAAGCTAGTCTATTGATTATCCTCCGGGGTTGGAGGGGGTCACTGGACCCGATCCCAGCTGACATAGGACAAAAGGCAGGGTAAACCTTGGACAGGTCGCCAGTCCATCACAGGGCCAACACACAGAGACACATTCTTTGTAAAAACTAGAGTAATGCAGTCATGGAAAATGGAAAATGACAGAAAAAGTGCAGCCAAACTTTGTAGTTTGACTACAGATAACTTGGGGGTGGAGCTCTGACTGGAGGGTGGACAGGATGAGTGGGATTTATCAGCTACATTTTTTGTAGCAGGCTACAAGTGTATCCTGCTATTACAAGTTGTGTGTTTGTTTGTTTTTTTCGGATTTACTAGTCCTGGATTAAAAAACTCCCAATAACAAGCAATGATAACGTAAATCTACTCCATTCATAAGAACCTGATGGTGTTGCTGAGCATACACATGCAAATGTAGTGTTGTGTTTCCTGCTTTCTTGTTTTTCCCTCAACCACTTGTTTTTTTCTTAATTTCATGTTATTCAGCCTCTGGAACCAGCGTCCCTGTCAATTTCCTCTCCAAAGTATCTAAATACTGCACATCTCCTGCTCTCCGGTGTAAGAGAAACCGCTCTCAGCTTATCTTTCAATCCTTCTCCAGGGAACTGATTAATTCATCATAGCGAGCTGTTTTTAATTACAGAGTCAAATGATCTGTTAATGGACAAAGTGAAATCTATTACATCATTCTATATATAAGTGCGTTTTCTGTGTCTCAGCCAACAATCTCTGGTCTCCAGTGGCTGAGGTCATACAGGATTACTGATATATGAAACTGTATTCGGATGCTTAAGCAACACTTAATTAGTTCCTGCCTGCTCACTTATATACTGTAGCTAAAGCACGGACACCACTCATCACCTTTTCACTAAGGACATTTACTTTAATGCCTCAAGTGCATATCAAAGCGACACGTAAAGGAACATAAAATTATAATATCAAACATTTAAGTAATGAAAATGGAAGGTATTAAGTACAGTGTTGTTTAATTCGAGTAGCTTCATAAGCTACAACATCAGCATGGGGAGGTTCTCAGAATGTGGAAAGTACTGCAACCTTGACATTGTGGTGAAATAATTGGTGGTGCAGTTGCCAGCCTGCAAGGCGCGCTCAAGGCCCCTAGGTTGAAAACTGCTTTCATTGCATTTGGCCCAAAACGATAGCACAGCACATATTATAATGGCATTCTACCTCACGTCAGGTGAATGTTGATATGTGCTATGTTATCATTTTCACTGAGACACTTTGAAGGCTTTTTCTCAGCTTTGTACTTTATTCATTGAATGAAAATTTAATCTCGAGATCAAGGACAATGCACCTCAGTTATCTCTTCCTCCACAACTATGTCTAGACGGTCTTTTTTTAAGTCTTTTTTTAGTTTTTTTTATGATGCGTGGTTTGGCTAATATGACAATTTTGATGTGAAATGTTTAGATGCTTTCCGATAAAGGAATGTGAGGAATCCTTGAACAATGCTCTCACAGAACTGAAAGTTTCATTTCATGAAAAGAATCTTTATCAAGAATAAAATAGCACTGTATGAAAGAGGGCATCTGCAGAGGAGGACAAAATACCGCAACACAATGTCACCTCTTACTGAGACTGGATCAGACAAACAATGGCTACTGCACCGAGGGCTAAACAGGAAAATTCCATCGCCACAACAGCTCTATGTCTTTGTGATCACTAGCATGCAAAGCCTTAAATATGTTCTGCATATAAGGTAATTAACTTGAATTAATATTAACATTGGCTTGTGGTCCTTAACTACACCTTAAATTTCAAATGGTGGTCTTGATGATGTATGCTGAGATTTCCTCCAATAACAATATACACCGCTTGATTGAATGGATGCAAGAGAACTGTTGACCAGAAAATACAGTTTGGTACAGTAAGGTACGGTTTGGCATTTCGACTGAAAACAGTACCTTTACTTGGTGTGGGGTGTGCTTGATGGCAGATTTATACTGCGACACCACTGCAAGCAACAATATCTGTGCTGCATACAACTATCGCCACTTTCTTTCTGCTTCCTTTCCCTTTTAACCAAATATTACACTCTGTTCCACTTGGTGTTACCCTAGGGACGAGCCACACACATGTGAGAGAGAAGGTAGAATGTGGGCTATTAAACACAAACTCTGGATTCAACTTTACCTCACATCTAGGAACTAAGTCCTCTAACCACCAATCATGAAGCGTCAAAACTATCAGTATCTGTAGAAATTCCCGGCTGTCATATTAGTATCATCTCAGACCCATAAATTGTTCAGCCCTAAAAATATGACTAATTCCTAATCCCCTAAATCCCTCACTCCAGTCCAGTTATAGTAGCTTTTCCTCTTTAGTGAATGCAACATGCATTATTATTTGGCATATATAGTTATTTACACATATACCATATACAAATAATCAAAAATATATATACAGTACACGTTTTCCATACGGCAGTATACTGTAAACACAATGACACCACATTGCTTTCACCAGTTAAAATGATTAATAATGTGATGTAGTACAATAACAATAAATGTTTTCCAATTTAGATTTTCTAAGAAGATCCAAGGCAGTGAATCATGCAGCAGGAATCACAGAAGCTATGTTAACTTAAGTACAGTGACAGAACGCACGGACGGTGCTTTCACATCACATTGATTACAGATGAGGGGAAGTCAGGCATATATGACGCCTTAATAATTGACATTTTTCTGGGAGCATGATTTTTAGTGGGAATGTAGATGACAAACATCAGTCTTTCCGTTGTTTTAATGACATGTTTATACTAACAGAACCTGCACATTGTTATCAAAGATAAATCCTCCAATCGCTCCTTGTTTCTGAGATACACATCACATTAGATCAAGACTGCAGTGAAACAACGGGAGGCAAACATTATCCCTCACTCAAAACAACGTTCAAACCAAGGTTGCTGTCATTAATTAAAGAACCAACAAAGCGCCGCCTTTGTTTCTGTTTCCTTTCTCATTCAGTGACAAAAGAAGTTGTTTGTTTTTTGTATAGTTGTGGGTTTTTGTTTGTTTATTTGTTTGTAATCCCAGGATTTATGTAGCCTGTGACTGTGCATGTGAGTAATTTATTACAGCTGGATTGCTAAAATGATTGTATGAACTCATATATATATACATATATATATATATATAATATATATATACATATATATATATATAAATACCTGTGTGTGTGTGGGTGGGTGGGTGGACGGATGTGTGTGCGTGCGATACTTTGATATGTTGCTGACTGCAGACGCAAAGGCTGGCAAAATGCCTCCCCTTTCCTCATTTCATCACTTCTCTGCTCTCATCTTCCTTTTTCCTCTGTTGTATCCCATGCCCTCTCTTCTCTGTCATTTCCTTCTCCTGCTTCTCTTCCTCTTTCCTCTCTTGTTAAGCGATACCTGTGCAGTATTCCTTTTCCAATGTGCACTGTTTATATATGTTTTATATATATATAAATGTGTGTGTGTATATATATATATATACATGCATATATACATATATACATACATATGTGCTTTCAGACAAAGCAGACTAACAACTATCCTTCCATTTCCTCTAATGTTATAAAAAGTGCAGTGTGTGTGCAAAGTTGTTCTTTCTTTTAAAAAAGATCCCTAAAGAAATGAATTATTATTGTTCAAATATCTTTGCTCTGTTTCTTTTGTGTTTGTGTTCTTTTACAAGACTTCACTTCATCACATATATCATAAATGTATTCCCACCCAATATTTCTTTCTTGTTCCCACAACATATTTGTCTGCTGTAAAAAGAACACTTGCAATCATCAAGCAATGTGATGATGAGTAAACCGCACAAAAAACGAATAACACTGACTGAGATTTGTGAATCTGCCAATACAACACAACCAAAGGTTTGATTTTAAACAAGCAGAAGGATATGCAACAAATCCACCATAGTGCAAGGTAATATTCTTCAGCGCACAGAAAGAAAAGTGTTAACAATAATTTTCTTATCCATCCAATTTTGGAGGTCTCTTGTCATTTTAGCAGTGTTGTCAAAATATAATATTAATTTGTCAAACCTCTGATAAAACTATGGTTTTTCTAAACTTATTTGTCATCTTCTTTTAGTAAAACAATAACCTGATGACTACAAACATCTGATTAATTTAGTGCAAGGGAGACTTTTACCAATCAAGAGTTATTCAAATTGTGTAACATCCTGTGAGGGCCACACTAGCCACACACTTTTTTCTTTAATAACAATTTTAATGTCAGATGGATGGTGATGATGGTGATGATGTTACTCACAGCTGGTTCTCAGTCAAACAGTCTTTAATCAAATCCAGTCCTTGCCAGACTCGGTATAAAGCACTACAGCAGCAAACAAGCAAGAGGTCTCGTTGACAGAAGTTGTGCCAGCTTTGACCACTTTCTGTAAATAAAATGCAGTTTTGACTCGATACACTTGTTCTTGCTACAGCTTGCAAAAAAGCAATTCCTCACTTGTATCCAACTTGTCAGTGATCAGCTTGATCACCTGATACCTTTTCATAAAAGTGTCCCCTATCGCATATTATCTTAAGAACAGACAGTAAACATCTACTAAGACCTTCTCCCAAGGCCACTTCATACAACCATCTGATCAGTCAGATTCTTGGTACTTTCTCTGACAAGTGGAACTGAGGAGCGATCGGCTATTGACATCATCCTGCAGCCCGAGAGGCTTGTAACATTGAGCCCTGCTCAGCTCTGTTTGTGCATTACAAAGGACAACTGAAATGTGTCACCTGACAAAGTACAAACACAGATCTGCAAAGCAGGTTGACTTCAGTGTCTCATTGAAGACAGTACAGTGACACAAACACAGATAGTCAAGGCCATTCCTCTGATGTGCATTCAAGTATAGAGCTATTTTATTGTTTATTTATGTTATAGCCAGTAAAGTTCAATAAATGACATGACTTTTGTAAATATAAGCCTTAAAGACAAAAGATCAGACATCAGATTGGTCTTGCCATAGCCATATAGTTATAGCAATGTTATGTACATACATATACCCAACCCTACTTAACAAACAATTGTAAATTCACTATCATTTTTTGTTTTTCTTGATAAGAGCATGACTTCAATCATACATCTAAATCAATATTTACTTAAATATTCTCCCACGCTGAAGGCACCATCCATGAATGTCTCTGGTTCAACCTTTGCTGAATGTCACTAATGCAGACTTGATGTCCACTGACGGTGGTGCCGAGCTGAGAAATTTGCTTTTTTGGCTTTCAAAAACATTTTCAAAATTCTTAACACTCAACAAAAAGGAAAAATCCTTAAACTCAAAAAGACAAAGAATATATGACATGATCATGAAGTATCGTGCTGAAGAAGGACACAGAGACACAGACTTATGCACATCTGGACAGGGCTGAGTTCTTATCTTTTGAACAGGCAACCTGATTTGATGACTAAGATGATGAATGGTGATTTCTCCATTACTGTTTGCATCTCGTGAACGGTCCAGGGTGTTCCCCCGCCTATCGCCCCATGTCAGCTGAGATTGGCACCAGCACCCCCCGCGACCCTCATGTGGAGGATAAAGAAGGTAGAAAATGGGGCGATGTTTGCATCTCTCTTTTTCCCTTCGTGTCACAGTCAGCAGCGACAAACCCTCTTCACCATGTCAATGTGGCTCTAACTTATATGCTTGATGTAAGTGAGATGATATCAATCTGCTCAGCAGCAAGACAACTTCGAGCAGAGAACAGGAAACAATGGTGCTCATGGAAGTTTAAACCCATCGACTTTTGAGGATAAAACAAAAAAAAATAACTTTCACTTTCTTTTCTGTCTTAACTTTGAATTGATTACAGTTGTCCTTTTAAAATGAATGGGTGTTTTGCATGTGTCAACTTGTAATTCATATTGCAGCTATGATTTCTTCTCAAAACTATTTCAGTACAAACTAATTTGCAGAAACATTAATATCAACACTAAGCCACACCAACAAGAAAATGTACCCTGTTAACCTTTTTGTATCACAGTACTAATGGTCCACTATTAATCTATATACAATTTTTTAATTAACAACAAATGAATAACTTTGACACTGAACTATAAAAAGAAAACTACTTGAACATAACTACACAGTATATGTTATCCATATTAGCTATCATTAAGGGAGACATTTGAGACTAAGTGTATAGTCATTGCAGAAACTCAATACAGGCTATAATTATATAAGGTCAATAATTACGCAGACCAAAATGACCATCCCAGTCCTTCCAACACTGATCTGTGGACACAGAGTGGTTACAACAGCAAAAAACACGTCTGTTTTTAACCAAGATATCTGTTCAAACTTCATGCACTGAGCTAAGAGCTAACCTTCCATTTCTGCAGACAAGGGAACCATCCTCGATGAAGCTCTCCTCAACAATCGTATACAACAACACACATATATTCTCGGCAGGAAGCTGAAAAAAATCCCCAGAGGGCTGTCACTGCCTTCAACCACATTTTCATTGATCCAAAACAAACCCATGTTATCCCCCGCCACCTGAATTCCTAAGTCTGTGAGACTTTTGTTGATTTTGGAGTTTGTGTGGGTTGGTGAGACTCTCAATACTAACTAGTAACTTTTTATTCCCGAGCAGAACCTAAATGTGTTTTGTAGCAGCTGATAAACCCCTCCATATTTCTCAATTACACTGAATTTTCCATCAATGTCTCAGCCTGCGAGAGCCAAACACAAACATAATAAACAAATACACTGCAACACATAAGCACCATGTTATCACCCAAACATGCGGATGAGTGACAGGACAAGTAGGCAGTGTTTTGAGTGCTGTCGGAGACGGTGTGAAGCCCCCTTCCCAGACTGGATGATGAATTCTGGCAAAAGCCCACAGAATCCTCTGCCAAACAGCAAAGTGTCAACAATGTAGCCCTGGCATCAATTCTTCAGCCAGGAGGGCCCATACCTACTTCCTCCTTTATTCTTTTCTCTTTTCTGCTTATTCTTCATCACTTTTTCAAGATCTTGTTTTCTCTTGGAAGAGCAGTGTGTTTCTAATTACCTCAGGGCCATTCATTACCAATGACACCTTGCACATTGCACGACAGAGTTATTCAGAGTGCAGGAAAAAATGGGGTTCGCCTTCACACTATGTTCTTCTGTATTGATGAGAGGGGAGATGGAAAGTAAAGGAAGCTTTTATCTTTTGACAAAATGCTACACCGGGGCATGAATATCTGCTTTTATTGTCGCACTATCTTCAGTGTAAAGAACCTGTTAAATGGAGCCGGTCTCTCTCAAGACAGAGCACAGAGGGACGGTTTGATTTGCGGCAATGAATCACCTGAAGGAGGAATCCACTGCACAATTGACGTGATAAAGATTCATTAGCCTGCACAACAGGATCAAACCCACACAAAGCATTGCATCTATACAACCACAGTACAAGAGCTCGGCACTTCTATTTCTGTCCCTGCCTCGTCTTTCAGGGGACACTGCAAATCTCTCAATATAAGAATCATACTTTTTCCGGTAATGGCTCTGGTGTTCACACATCTGACTGCCATGCTTCTGCACAAAATAAAGTAAACACATTCAATCAGCCCCCAACTGTGCATGATATTCATCTTTTGCACCTTTAGCACTGGGAGTGTTTTTTTGTTCACAATTACAATTCATAAGGAACATGACAGAAGTGCATATCAATGCAATCATGTTTGAACGTCGTGCATCATGTGTACATACAATCACAGCAACAAGTCTGTGTTACACTTCACCACCAACCCCTCCATCCTCTGATTGAGAATCAAATATTCAGATGCTGGTCGAAATACGTGTTGAATATAATGTCAAAAATAAACATAACCTGGGAGAAAAATACATTCATTACCAATGGCAATGTGTAAATAGTTGGCATGGACAATTAGTGTAAATGAGATCTCAATAGAAGCGCCGAACAATTACTCACAATCTGAAACAGTGCGGTTCACAAAGTGCAAGGCTGCAATTAAATTATTCTATTCAGGACTTTTCTTATCAAACATGCAAATGAATAAATGTTTCTAATACGTGTTTCTCAACACTTCATATCTTAAAGTTCTCATCCTTGTAACAGAACATAGAGTAGTTAACGTGTTGGTGTGTGGTAATCATATTTGAAATCTGTTACAGAGCGAATTAAAAAAGAAAATTGTATCACAAATCATTTCATAATGGCAATATCCGTCGGATAAATTGCAAATACATATTTCGCCCCAATCGTTCAGCCATCGAGATGTTCAGCAGTCATCACCCCTGCAGCCTCGAGACACGAAGACACAGGATGGCGGAGAAATTGCTTGGCTAAATACTTTCTTTCAGTTTTAATTTGAACAGACTCTGATAAATCTCAAACATCTGATGCTCACAGCAGGTTCATCATTATTGTTAAACACTATTTTCCTGCCTGGGCTCTGCAAATGTCCCAGGCTGCATGATGTTTTTCAATATGCCATATCTTGAACATTACTTTTAAAGTTATTTAGAAACAGTGAAAGTACAAGAATGCACTTGGGAAGATGTTGTAATGCTTATTCATTAATTATTTGCCAAGTGAACACACACCAGATGGTGATGTGTGATGAGAATGAATGAGAAACCAGGCATCCAAGTGTTATTTCCTGATTTCTTTTTCTCATTAACACCAAACAAAAATCCAATTCTCACCACATTGAGCTGCACTGGCAGTAAAAAGGGTAGCAACAAAATGCTTAAGCATCACTGTGTGATTATTTTGGTCTTGGTCTTGGTTCCTGGCAAAATGTAAATGACATTGCACTTGAATATTTACAGCTATCAACTCAGTTGTCGGGGGGCGGGGGAATAGTCTGTTTGGATTCACTAAGACCTCACATTTGACACATACACAATGCTACTGTAGATAAGGCAGATATGCTATAGTGTTAATAGTGGCCCTCAAGACAGTTTATCTGAAACCACAAGACATGAAGATTGAACTAATTATTGTGAAAATACCCTTTTCATCAGGTAAATGTGTCCTGCGCAGTCACTGAAGTAAACACTGGATATCATTGACTTAAGGAACTTCTTCTATTCTATTGATGATTAAATCTCAATCTCAACTGTGGCGTATGCCATGAAGTAGAGCTCTGTAGTATGTAGTAGTAGAGCTCTTCTTGTGGCATCGACCCAAAACCAATAGGTCCATAGAGCCAATACAGACAGAGGTGCCCTACTGTAAGTTGATGTACCATCAAAATTATCTTGGAGACATCCTACATTGTGTTGCTTTGACCAGAGCTCTGAGAACAACACAACGGCAAGTTTTATTTTCAAAGTGGGGCCACATGGTTGGTGTAGTGGTTAGCACTCTTGCCTTTGCAGCTAGAGGACTCGGAGGCCACCACCCAGTCCGAACAAGGGCCTTTCTGCATGGAGTTTGCGTGGGTTTTCTCCAGGTTCTCCAGTTTCCTCCCACAGTCCAAAGACATGCAATATGGGGATTGGCATTTTTGACCATAGGTGCAAGTGTGATGGTTGTTTGTCTCTATGTGGCTCTGTGATGGACTGGCGAACTGTCCAGGTTGTACCCCGCCTTTCGCCCCTATGTCAGCTGTGATTGGCACCAGCAGCCCTGTGACCCTCATGTGGTAAAGTGGTAGAAGATGGATGGATGGATGGAATCTGAACAGATCAACAAAACACAACTGATAGATAAATTAAAGTCCACTGTCAAATATGCAATATTTTGTCTCATAAGATATAACAATTATGTGATCATTTTTCTCTCTAATGTAACTTCATAATTACTTGCAGGTGGCATAATATATACAGTAGTATCCACCATCAGTGAACAGTAAACACACTCAACAACGACCAGAGGACCGTCTGTGGTGCCTCTCAGTGACGATAGGTCGGAGAAGCTGGAAGAGTGGAACTCGAAAGGGCATTAAGAGAGAGGGAGGCTGACCAAGCAAAGAGGGGGGAGAAAAAGCTTGGGAGCTAAAGCAGAAAATTAAGAATTACACAGAGGTAGAGAGAGATAAATCCAGTGAGAGACACATACATTTGGGGATGTAAGGGATGAGAGGCTTCTTCACAGAGAGAAAGGAGTGCTGGCTTAAGAGCAATTTTAGGGAAGTATAGAACAACTTTGAGAAGGAAAACTTGATTCAGGAGGTGAGATTGATAAATTAGCTGATAAAAAAAAATATATGAGTGATTAAGATCAATCAATGTATGGTCAAATATTGATAATATTATTATTATAATATTATGAAACAAAATAAAGTTTCAATATTATGGAATGCACATCCCTGATGAATAAGTAACAAGCCATACTCTAAAAATCAAAACATTGGCTACATTATTGGAACGAAAACCAATGTTTCCAACAACTCAATTAACTGACAATCCTAAATCTATTTTAACCATTTGACCCCAGATCAAACACTTCTTTTCTACGCCGTTTCCCTTTGTTGGTGCATCATACAGTTGTTGTCATACATGTAAAAGGTCCGATAAGATACAAAGTCCAAGGTTTGCAACAAAGGAAGTCGTTCTCTCCCAGAGAAATATCTTGTTAGACTTTTCTTTAGATTTGGTCACTTGTGGCAACACTTTGTCCTGCAAACCTTTACACATTCTGCCCTGGGAGAGAAGAAGGGAAGCCTGTGACTTGATGTATTTCATACATTAATGCATTTCAGAGGCAACTGAAGAGGTGAGAAGATGAAAAGAGGTGCGGGCAAGGAAAGTAAAAAGGAAAGAGAGGGACAGGAGAGGGATGGATGTGGTAAAATGATTGTAAGGGGGAAATAGTAATGTATGAAGGGCACAAAGATCTCCAGCAACAGAGAGAACAAACAGTGGGAGCTCAATTATCCACATTTCCCACTGCTTCTCTCACTGCCCTGTGATTGGATGCTGTGAATATATTGAATCTCACAGTAAACTCATTAGTGTTCAGGGCCATTATTTCAAACAAAGTTAAATTCTCCATGTTTATTGCTAACAGCAATCTGAGCTGTTAGTTCACTGTAAACATTTGATTAAAATTAATTGAGCAGAGGGGAGCACTGTCAGAGCACACACAAGTCCAATAAATCTGATGATTTTTGGACAGACTCTGTTCACAATGCCTTGAGAGATGATGTCATTTAGGGCTAATATTAACAGGAACAACATGCTTCTTCATTCGCTTGCACTCGGCTTTCGGGTGGATTTTTTCCTTGGCGCTCAGTAAAGGCCGAGCAAACAAGGCACACCAACGTACACAAAAACACACAAGTTAGATTGAAATCAGTGGAGAGAAAGCTCATGTGTCTTGAGCTGATGGGGGCTGCAGATCAATAAAGCTTTTGGATATTTTAAGAAAATGATTGAGGAGGCACGCAGACAGCCCTGAGGAGCACCGCGGCTTCAGCGCTGTGTGTATTTAGAGAGCTAATCCTGAGGGGAAGGCAAAGAGCAGCAAAGCTCAAATAGAGCCACAGAGTCATTATTTTTAGTCCTGTTTGCTATGGGTTTGTACAAAACGCCCTCTCTTCTTTCCAGGAATAAAGCGCCGCAGCATGAGAAGAGAGATGGGACAGGCACACACATCATTAAGAAATGAGAAACAACTATAATTAACATCAGTTAAGTTTTATTTATTTTTTTACAGGTAGGCAAAATCACTATTGTGACAGGTGAACTGCTACAGACTCTGAGCTGGAAATCACGTGAGTGCATGAGCATGTTGTACATCTGACTAAAACATTTTCCACATCAAACTACATTCCACTTTGGCTCTTTGTGCTGATGGACTTTTACAGGTCATTAGAGAGTAGGAAAGGTCTGACACTGTGGCACTGTGGGATTATACTGCTGAAAATCCTCCTTAATCATGGCTGGTCTGCTTTCCGGCAGGTGCACATGTTTGTGTGACCTACCCTGGACCAGTAGTCCTCATGGAGACCAAAACCTGGTCCTAATGAGGCAGAACCTAATTTCTGAGGTGTGTGTGTGTGTACTATTTATATCTTGTGAGGTCCAAAAGACATACAAACCTATCTTTGTGAGGACATTGACATGGGCCCCACAACTTTACAGGGCTTTTTCAAGGTTAAGACCTGGTTTTAAGGTTAGTGTTCAAATTAGTTTTAGGTTAGGATTAGGCACTGCGTCGTGATGGTTAAGGTTTGAGGTAAGGAAAGCTAGGGAATGCATTGTGTCTAGGAGGAGTCCTCACTAAGATATACAAACCAGAATGTGTGTGTATGTGTCTCCATTTGTACATCCATACCTGAACCAGTGAAGCACCAAAAGACGGGAACTCATTCTGCTTGTACTAATACAGAACAAAGCCGAGCCAGCGATGACATCTATGATCTATCACACCGCTATCATACCACCACCTGGTTCCCAAAAAGAAGGCCATTTAAATGCCACATCTGCTCCACTGCACCTTCATTCTCGAACTGCAAAAACACCCCAAAAAAACACCAGTACACTGCACACGCAGAACACTGGGAATAATTCTTACTTACAAATACGTACACTGTGTGTGCACAACGGGGAAGGATTCATACTGAATCCTGATAGCTATGAGAAAATTGAAAAAAATAAAATAAAACTGCATACAACCTAATTTGTGGTCCACAGAAAACCCACACGTAGAGCCAAATGATGCACGTGCAGCTGTCGTGTGTTTCAGAAATGGCCGAGGATATCTCCAGAGGTCATTCAGGCCGCACACACCCACCGGGCACCAAAGCCTATTGGTCACAGAGCCAAATGAAGTCCAACTAAATCTGACCAAATGTGTTTGGTTCACTCGCTGTGTGAACTGAACTGCACTGCTGTGTGCAAGAAATAAAAGAGCTGTGCTGCAGAGTATGGCCAGCAATTGAGGCGCGGAAATGAGTTGAGCAGCAACTAACAACCACTTTTCTGTAATCTCTTCTGCCATGACAACATCTGAATTTGTGTTTGGCTCTCAATGATACCTGCTCCTGGATATAAAATACTGATCCAGATGAATGATTTAGAGTATTTGTACATAAAAGGATGTAACATGTTTGACTTATTCTCTGCATTTAACCCATCCTCTGCTAGAAACATTCCTAGAATTAGGAGCACAGCGCGGGTACCTTGTTCAGCCTTTTATTGACCTGGTGGGGACTCAAACCGTACTTAGTATATTATTACTAATATGTAATGTAAATGTGATGTTAAGTCTTTCGTGACTCATTGTATAGTATTTTATTATTGCCTTGTAGCCACTAGGGATGGGAACGACACGGTCAATTTTTGTCGAATTCTTGGCCTTTTTTTTTTGTTTACAGCAGCAACAGCAGCAATGCAGAGGGTGGAAAATATTCTTCAGATGCGCAGATCGCCTAGGTCAACTAAATTCTGTCTGATGAAAAATAATGTTCTGAAAATGTTCATTTCAGATCTATTCAATATGTTTACCTAAGTATTATTTCATTAATTATTTATTTATTTCAACCGCGACCCGCCCACAATTCTTTCTTTTTTTTTTCCACACAATCCACCCGCCCCGTGGATTATCCGTGGTGTCCGGATGTCCACGTGTTTGGGAAGAAGACGAATTTGGAGTCTATTCACTATTAATCCCGTGGCAGTGAAAACTCTCTCCACTGGCACAGATGTGGCAGTGATGCAGAGTTAGGCTTTTGCCAGATGGCTCAGGTTTTTGAACCTGCGCTCGTGTCCACCAGAGTGCAGGATCCTGACTGGGTCAGATACGTCTTCATTTGTGTAGCGCACTTTATGATGTTTATTTGAACTTGAAAGACAAAATGCAATTCCCAAATACACATGAAAATCCTGCAAGCCCCGTCCCCCGACATTTCAACTGTCTATTTTTTTTTTTGTCGAGGTGCGCATGTGTCGATTGTCGGCCGTTTTGTTGAAATACAGTCCCATTCCTAGTAGCCACTCGGTGTTTTATCATTTTTCCTCAGCGTTTCCATCACATCAAACATGAGGATGTTGTCTGTGCCGTATGTGAGAGCTGTAATTAAAATGACTATGCCACAGTGGGCCACATCCAGTGTATTCCAAGTCCAAATAAATGGGAGGGTTATGTCAGGAAGGGTATCCTGCATAAAAAAATCACTGCCAATTCAAATATGCCAAATACTGAAAAAGCAGTTGATGCAGTATGGCGACCCCTAGAAGCGAAACAAATTAAGACAATGAAGTGGGCAATTATCTCTGTTAATATTTGGCATCCAAAATCTTTTCTACATATATGTATTATTATTATAAACCTTCTTATTTAATATGGTGTTGTTGTTACTGTTGAAATCACTTTTTGACCCTGTTTGTTTAGTGATGGAGCCTGGCTGCGGTTCAGGAGGCACAGAGGAGACTGTGTGGGCTATTTTAATGAACTCTGCGCTTCAGAATGATGAATAGGTGTGTCTGAGCTCAGTGTCTGCTCCACCCCTTCAGAGAGCTTAAGTGCCAGGGCACTCGTAAGCAGAGCCTTGTGCTTCCCACACATGCACACACACACACACACACACACACACACACACACACGTATAGTAATAATGAATACAAATCAAACATCGACATACACTACCAATGCAGCAAAATCAACAGCTGACATTCTTGGCAAGTGCTGCAAGATGAAAGGGTGAATAAACATCACCCTGAGTGAACTGCTTCAGTACAAGAGAAAAACAAGCAAACAGCTAATGTTAACAAAAACACATCAAGTACAGGATCTGAGTGTATCTTTTGAATGATGACATAGAGACATTTTGGAGATTACACATGAGGGATAGATGTCAGATGGAAGTAGACGCTCTGTTCAAATTTAGGTATTTAATTCATTCATCCATTATCTACACTGCTTCCATGTCTGCGGAGACGGAAACAAGGGTCTGCATCAGTCTCGTGTTCCACTCACAGGTACTCAATCTCACATTCTCTTTTAGTAGTGGTGATTTCTCACCAGGAGTTCATCCTCTTTTCATCCTTGTTTTCTTGGAGCAGGATGTTCTACAAGTGTGGGTATCAGAGGATTTTCCCATATGACCACAAGGTAGTTTTCTTTGTCGCCACTTTTGACGAGAATAAGAGCGTGCCGCCTAGTGGACTACAAAGTGTTGTACTACAGTCAGCATCCACATGATGTTTACAGTTTAATTTCATGCAATCTGCAGCAGCTACGAGCCAACGAGGGTCAACAGACAGCGACAGATGACCATTCACTCTCACATCCACACCTATGGTCAATTTAGAGTGACCAATTTGCCTAATCCCCATATTGCATGTTTTTGGACTGTGGGAGGAAGTGGAGTAGCCGGGAAGAAACCATGTTCACACAGGGAGGACATGCAAACTCTAAGGTTTACCCCAGGATCTCAACTAGCAACAATGCTAGCCACTGCATCATTAAGGCTTGGCGTCATCAAGTGTTTCTCCCCGCACGCTCAAAACCCACAAAACCGCACAGGATGTTGCTATGAACAACAGTGGCTCAGTGAGAAAAATTCGACAAAATGACAAGATACAGCAGGTGCAACCATCCAGCCTGCATGCAGAACTATCTGGTGTACCAGCTCATTGTGCCTTGCAGCAACAAGATCAGGTATGCAGAGCTATGGACCATACTCCAGCATAGTGGATGGCTGCCACGGGAACTACACTGTCAATGCTTGTTGCCATCCGCCAACGTAAACAAGTCACTTACAATCAGCATAGTAGTGATAAGTTAACCAACAACAGCAACGCAGGAAAAGGAGTATTGCACATAATGCTCTCCAAAATGACAAAGACGTTCATGTGGTTTTATTATGTCGTGGTGAAAAATAATGATGCATGGCAATCTTGTTCCTCAGATAATAATCACACTGTCATAATCTATAATCCCTGCATTCCTACTGCTGTATATGTGATGTACAGCATGAGGTTTTCTGTCTAGAAAAGGCTGAATGAATTAACCTTTATTTATTGACGGTAGAGTTGATGAGCGGGTCGTCTTGTGTTCTGAGATGCACATTCACCAAAAAATGCCTGACAGGAAGAATTAACTCGACTCACATACAGCAGATACCACCACCGCAGTCGCCCCCGCCCCCCTCCTTTCTCTGAGACTGAAAATACGGCTTCTATAACATATCACAGTTCATTAGCAGTGAGGCAGAACCTTTTCATTTTCCTCCCATTTCAGTGAATATTTATTCCTCCTCTCACAGCAGTCAGGACGATGTTCTGTCAGATTCTTACAGTTGTGTCACAGAACATGCTTTTCCGGAGAGGATGTGCTCTGTCTGCAGTCTTTACTGCAGCTCTACGAAGGGAAACGCTGTTCCATTCCTTGATGTAATGCAAATGTCCAAGTCCATGTCTATGTCTGTAGTCCCAGTGGAGCCCAGGGGGTGTTTAGGCCAAGATATGCCATATCTGCATTCCAAAACCTTGTCTATTAGGTCTCACACCATGAATTCTACAGAAACTCCACAAAGTGTTGACTGTTGAAGCTATCAACTCTCTCCCTCTCCCTCTCTTTCTGTCTCTCTCTGTGTGATTACAAAGCTCATTTGCAGATAATAGGCCATACAGGGGGATTTTAATTATCCCAAGGATTATGAGGTTTGAGTTGTTCCCAAATGCTATAGATTGCACTCGCAGGTGTGCATCTTTGCATAAGGAGAAGTATATTACCCTTCTATTTGGCCTCTGCTGCTGATGGCTTACAGCTGATCTTTGCACACTCCATTTCACGAGAAAATAAGAGACTGAAAGTCTCTGCATGAGGGACCCGTGAGCATAATGAAAATCTGATTTTGGGAGTAGATGCCAGAATTCCAACAGTTAGCAACAATAATGAACGGTGGATTCAACCAAGGATTTGTTTTGGATTACATGAAACCCTGATGAGGATGATTTCATGGTACAAAGCAGAGTCCAATCGATGTGATTTTTAGGAGCAAATGTTCTGTACATTAGAGCAACGACAGTCATATGGCCCAGCCAGAGGTGGGCAAGATATATCTCCTAAAATAACATCATAACATAAGATATTAAAGATATGCTCATCTTTATGAATTTATGAAATGGTTTATTTATAATGAGAGTGTACCTCACTGAAATACAGAAAGAAAACAAATACAATGAATT
This sequence comes from Solea senegalensis, assembly GCF_019176455.1. Lineage (NCBI taxonomy): Eukaryota > Metazoa > Chordata > Actinopteri > Pleuronectiformes > Soleidae > Solea > Solea senegalensis. The sequence continues at coordinate 16,021,181 of NC_058024.1, read as the reverse complement.
TTTACATTACATTACATGTCATTTAGCGCTTCTATCCAAAGCGATTTACAATAAGTGCATTTCAACATTTGGGTACAAACAAGAGCTAGAAGTAAGTAAGTGCTTCAAGTATGCCAAACTATAAAGTGCTACTCATAAGTGTGATGTACTAGTAAGTAAAGCGTAAATATATGGCACAAAATTATATCAAAATAAGGGTGCTTTGACCAAAAACTTTATTATGATTAAAACAAAGTCAAATCAATCAATATCATTCAATCATTGCAATAAAAAGTCCGATTAATAAAGATTACATTTTGCTCCTTTATGGACAGAAAACAACTCTCTGAAACAATTTCAATAGCAATTATGTGTTGTATCTCAAATTTTGCTTTCAAAGTGCATTATCATTATATAGATTTATAGTGAACCTTTGCTATGTTAATACTAAAGTAAATTAGCTTGCTGTGTATCTATATTGAGTTATTGCCCAGCCCCAAGTAATATCAATAAGCATGTCAGCAAATGATCACGTGATCAGTCTCCAGTAGTGAGTCAAATCCATAAATCAGAACGAATGATCGGAGCAGAAACTTGATTTAATTCACAGTACTTTATCATTTTACTACCTGTAATGTATGCTGTTGATGTCAGAAGGACACTCAACCGACTCTCTAGTTGTCGCGGTAATATTTCAAAAGTAACGTCCTGCAGTTTTCCAAGAATATTCAACCAGCCAGCAACAATAAGGAGCTTAAACAAGAGCACTCTAAAAATGGGGCCCTATTATTCAAGGCCCTATTACAGAGCACTGACTCTACAGGTAAAATGACTCAAAAGTACAGTTGAAAATGAAACAAACTGTAAATAAATAATTTTTTTTAAAAAAAACACTTTCCTGACCATAAGGTTAGTGCTTCTCTGAGTCTATGTTCCATCTATGTACGATTGAATATCAGTCCAGCATTCAGCAAATCAATAACATTCACAGATCTCATTAATTACAGAGCTGCTTTGCTTTGAGGTATATGATCTCAAATCACCCACATGTTCTCTACAGTCCCCAAACCCAACAACACAGACTTTATTTATTTTCCACTCCTTAATTCTGTATTTTCTTCTTGGCTCAGTTAGCTGCTACTTTGTCAGCGTATGTGGGAGACAAAATAATTGCCTCTATATTTCCTGAATTGATTTCTTGCACAGGTCTAATATAGTGGTCAGGCAGGCACTCAGCCATCTACGACAGGCTGCTGTAGTGCAAGCTCTGTATTGCAGCAGCGGAAAAAAAAACAAAAAAAACAACACTTAGGTGTCCAAAATTCAGTTTTGATAATTTTCTACAGCTTGTTATCAGGGTCAAGCATGAAGCACTCAAAACAGAAATGTTACGCCACAGTCAAGCAATTATTGCACATGCAGTTAAGGGAAACAGCAGCCTCATGCTGTCACACAAAAACACTAAATATGAATATGCCAGTAATTTTCCAGCCTGAGGATGAGTCACACGACTAATTACATGGTAGAAAATGTATTGGCTGTCTTCAGGTCACTAACACTGGGCTTGTAATTAAAGATATGCAGTTGAACTTGTGTATGAGTTTGAATATGTACTGTGCTTTAAGGTAATGTTCTCTTTTGTTTCAAGACTTTCGTTTTGGGAGTCACAAACCAAAATGTCCAACTGAAGACATCCAACTACAAACACGGTCAATACAGCACACACATCATGTCTGTGTGTCTCACCACCATCCATACATTCTTCATGTACCACTTGGTGGTGGGGAAAGCTGGAGCCAATCCTTGCTGACACTGGTTAAGCAACAACAGTCTGTTTTATATGATTTCTTTCTTTTCAGCTCTTAATTACTAAACTTTTCATCTCGTTTTATCCTTCACGTCTCGTTCTCTGTGGTAAATGTTCAGAATAATGAGCGCCTTGAACCTTCTGTTCCAGACTGCTCTTTAAATTAAGCAACAGCGGAGGAGGTAACCACCACCCACATACTGAGCTGAATGATGGAGAATATGGGACCAAGCATTCGGGAAAATAAAGTGAGCACAGAAAAAGGCAGGTTGTGGGAAAAAAAAGAGAAATGCATGCTATCCACCTCCTCCAGTCCTGACTGCTGTGGTCTGGCCTTGAACTGACTTTTCCTCCAGATCTAACCCATTGTCTAACATAGTCTTGCCTCTGAGCAGGACAGAAGGGTGAAGACACCTTTTGAACCTTTTTAGCACAAACTCATGACATCAAGCCTCCTGTGAAAAAGCTCCCGTGTCCTCTGTGCCAAGAAAGGACATGCTAGATCGACAGAGAAAGCAAGCGGAGAGTGAAAGTGCATTAGTGCTCTGGCGTCAACTGAGGCATCAATTAATGAGCAGCCTGGGAATGTGTCCATCCAGACACACTCTGTGCCACAGTGCTGTGAGAGGCCAAGCCAGGGCCACAGACGGTCGGGGACATCAATAATGGAGGTCGCGGTTTTAAATGTTTAAATGAATTAGAGCCAGGGGAAGAGGTGTTGAGATGTTTAAGACGGACAAAAGGGAAGAGCAGCAAAAATATATCCATTAGGTCTCCAATCATGAAGCAGAAACGTGTTCTAATGGCTCCAGTGCCAGTGATAAAACCTGCCGTCACATCATTAAAAGGGTGAAACAAGTGCATGTGCAGCCCAACACTACAGCTTTGACAGTTGTACTCAGTGGGTTGGGCAGTGCAAGTAAAATTCATGAGCACAATGCCTATAAAAACCAACCGTCTTCCTGTTAACTACTCCTAAATGCATTTCTTTGGTCTCATTTATAAAGTATTTCGCACATTAAAGTGGTGATTCTTTTATCAAACATCTTCAACATCGCATTAGGTGTTACAGAAAAGGCAGTGAAAGTTCTGGCCCTGACGAAGAAGCTCTGAAATGATCAGATCTCAGCGGGAACATTGGCGACATACTATGAAAGTAATTCGGTTCAGGATCATATTCTATATGCAATCTGGATACAGGAAACACTCTGTGGAGTCAGTGATTACACTGACACAGTCCTATGCACGCTGGGTGCTCTGGGCTCTGAGACAGAACAGACACACGAGCAGCAAAAAAAAGGACGATGAGAAGAGATGAGAAGAGATGAGAGGTGGTATCAGACTCCGTCAATGTGGGCGGCTTCCTCCGAGCTGCCAGTGCACCACTGCTTCTCCTCTTTTTCATTTTCTCCTCTCACACTCTCCCCCTCTCTCTCTCACACACCAAAGTCCAAAGCCCAAGAGAAATTAGTAACCTTGCAGACGGTAGTCAGAGAGTAGTGTGTGTCATGCTGTGTGTGTGTATATGTGTGTATGTGTGTGTTCAAAGGAACAAGAGAGTTTTAGGATGACAAAAGAGAACAGATTGAGAAAGAGAGAGAGTGAGAGAGAGAGAGAGAACACAATTGTTTTCCGCCTTATCTGAAAATTGATGCTGATCTAAAAAAGGCATCAATCTAAGAGTCAGACACAGACCGCTGTACTACAGGGAAAGAGAAGTGAAGACACGCAGACTGGTACTTTGTATAAAACACAGCACACTTTTAAAACAATGATGTCCCTGTCACAAATAAATCACCCGATTTTCCAGCTGTAAAGGACAGCTTCAATGCATTTTAAAAGGATTCCTTTCCACTATAGACTATGAGTGGAACGGTTCACATATGATCCATGGTTCGGCTCATATCACGATTTTCAGTTAAGTTTGGGTTTTTTCACCCTTGAGAAACATCTTGCATCAGCGTCAGATCTATAGATTAATAATCCACCATTTACACGTTCTTTAATCAGACATTCATGTCGTGCAATCGTGCAAAAACTTGATTGGGTTCCCCCCCCACCATGATTTCTGATGTTACTTTCCCTTTTCTTTGTCTTTCCTTATCCTCATCTGTAAGCCGTCAGAAGACGAGCACAAATACTGACAAAATGTATGCAGGAGGTTGACAGAAAGCTCCGTCTGTTGCTGACGAGCATAAATGATCATCACCGTTATTATCATCAGTATTCTGTGAGTTAGACTGTGCTTCTGCACTGATAATCAAACATCTCGGCGAAACGTACACTCAGAGGGTTGTTATGGGTAACCATCGGTGGAGTCACTTCCCTTCAAAAACACATTTTAACAGACGTGAGCATGCATCAAGCATGGTAGAAAGTTCTGATTACATTCACACTAGACATACACCGCCTGGCCAAAAAAATAGGTCACCACCTAGAAGATGAAGTGACGCACCCATCATGCCGAGTGCCTACTGTACAAGCCTGTGGGGGCAGTGCTATGATCTGGGGTTGCTGCAGTTGGTCAGCTCTAGGTTCAGCAACATTATGTGCCCAAAGAATGGGGTCAGCTGACTACCTGAAGATACTGAATGACCAGATTATTCCATACGACTTTTTTATGTGTGTGTATAAAGTAATGGGAAAACCTTTTGGGAAAACTAAAACTTAAGAAATCCATTACCTGCCCTCTGTCCTTTTTTGTTTTTGGAGTGACCTTACTCCAAATTCAAATCCATTGAGCTTTATTTGAATCAAATTCAAATGTATTTGTCTAAATATGTCAGAATATGTGGATGGTTGTTCGTCTCTATGTGGCCCTGTGATGGACTGGTGACCTGTCCAGGATTGGCACCAGCACCCCCATGACCCGATCGCTGCATGTAGCAACTGCCAAGCCCATAGAAACCATCCCCAGCAGCATCACCCTTCCCATTAGATTCCGAGTGTACAACTTTAGAAGTATGCTTCGTCCCATCTTAAAAGTGTCAATCGCTCTGCCAATGTTTTTTTCTTCTTCAAAATCACTTGGTTTCATTCATGAGGCTAATATTTAGCAGGTTATACATCACATATTCCTTTTTACTTGTTTGAATAACTATAATAATTCAGTAAAACCCATAAAATGCTGATTTGCACTTGTGATTTTCGAGTGCAACCCTGTAAGATAAAGTTTTTATTTTGTCTCAAAGTAAATTGATTTCATTCCGCACCAACCCCCCGCTTGGTTGCTCCGCTCCCTCGCCATTACCATTACGCTAAAATAAAATCCTGACAAGAACCCTGAGTAAATTAACCACTACAGCAAAGTAAAGAAATCTCCCAGTCATAACATTAAAATTAAACATAAAAGTGAAATATTCCGTGTGTATTTGTAGTGCAAGTACGGACAGACGGAGGGAGCATGTCTGAATAGATGAGAGTAAATCCTGAACTTGCATTGAGCTAATTCAATAGTGTCAAGGAGATAAGTAAAGTACCCAGATTTGTCATCCTCATCTTATACGTCAGATCATGGCCAAGATGCTGGCTTCTGCAAACCCGTTTAATGACACATTGTCTTTGAAGATAGGAGTCTGCTTAAACGAGACGTCAGTTCTTCCATTGTTTGGATTTCATGATGACCTCTCATCCATCCAACCCCCACTTTTTGCATGAGGGCCAGAATGATTTAACACACAACCAGAGAGTGATTGCCGTCAAACCTTCAATTAAATAAAAAGCCTGAACACAAGCCCTCCTCTATAAAGCAAAAAGAGAGATGTTTGACATAAACTGCCACATTTATTGTGTCCTATTTGATTAATCACGAGTCACAAAAGAGAGGCTTGTTTTCTCAACAAAGGAATAACAAGAGCGGAAAATAACAGGCTAATTTTTTATTTAAACCTTGTAATTGCAATTTTCTACTTAAATTGCAGCCTAATGATTACAGGCATGAGGTGGAGCTTGACAACAACACCAGAAAAGAGTAGCACAAAATAAAACATGTTGCTATGGAGCCTCAGGCACCACAAAAGAGAGAAACACAAAGAGCGAGAGAAAGAAAAAATTACTGCCACGAAAAAATTGAGAGCTCCCCTCACTTCCAAAGGAACCAGAGTTTAGAAGTGGGGCTCCTCGAAATCTACTATTCCCCAACCTTCTCACTGGGCCACTGGTTAAGACCTTGGAGGCTTAAGTTCCATGTTGCTTTGCTAGAGAAGGGGTTGATGGGAATTCAGCACAATGGCACAACATTGAGAGTGAAAGCTGCCAAACACAGACTAACTCAAGGAAAGGGAACAGAGAGAGAGAGAAACTGTCGGAGGAGTGAGAGAGAGAAAGAAAGGGGAAGAGGAGGATCAAGTCTGATGGCTGACAAAGCTGAAAACCACCTCCACGGAAGAGTGGATCCTTAAGCTCTACTAAGGCTCTTCTCCACTCTTACCCATGGGCTCTATATAAAAATGGACAAGTCCCACAAGTGATTTCAGGTCGACTCACCTGTCTTATTTATTTATTTATTTTCCCTTCCCCCTATGGTTTCCATGACGCGGAAAACAGGAACGGAATCACGAAAATTGAGCAATAAAAATGGAATAGAATTAATAAACTATTAAATGCAGGATCACATGAAAACCTATAGCTAAATGTGGGGTTTTTCTCAGACATTTTTGTTTTTTTTCCAGAGAGATCTGAAAAAGATGTGTTTGTCCCTTCCCAACAATGTCAAATGAGCCATCTGATACAAACACCACGTCTAAAAAATTCAGAACAGAGTCAGGGGATATGTTGTTCTGTGAATTCTTCCAGCGCATACACACATTCGACACAAGCATCAACTAGAAGAACAAAAAAGGAGCAAAGCCTGAACATGAGCGTAACCTCCAACAAACTCAATCCTGGTCCTGGGGACCCACTGACCTGCATGTTTTGGGGTTGTTTTTATGTTCAAGGGTCAAGTCCTTCAAGACAAATTTCCCAATGAGCACAATAAAGTATCTATCTCTCGGAAGTCTGTGCAGAAATCCCTAAAACCTATGAAAGGTTAAATCTATGAAAAAAAGACCCTACTTCTCTCTTGAATTACAAGGTAAGTGATCTGATCACTTGTGCACCAAGTAGGACTGTTCACACCTGCCATGGACATATATCCTGGATTTGTCTCCTGCGATCACATACAATCGGATTTGCTTCCACCATCCTTTTATCAAATATGCACTGATGTCATGAGTCAAAGAACAGAACGATGCTTTGAACAAGTCTGAATGTACAGATGTGCTGTCAGAGTGTGTGCAGCTATGTGTGTGAGTGAGTGACAGAGGTAGGGCGGGGGAAAAAAAGAGATAAGAGAAGCTCAAGTGAATCAAAGCTGTACTGCAGCTGCTATAACATAAAACAAGTTTAAACCATTAAACCTAACCCAATACTGCTGGTCAGATGACTTTAACTGAGGGTATGGTCTGTAATGTGTTCTGAGAACAGATTACAGCATTCAAGCAGCTCAGGGATGTGGTCACATGCGTCCTCAAACCAACTCCATATGTGGTTTCGGTGATGGGATCTGAGGACGCATTCAGGACCTGATCACATCACTCAGGACAGATGTTAATAACAGGTGTGATGCATCCAGTATGACACCCCTTTGTCACGTTGTATCGCTTCACATTCACATCAAAATAAAAACAACACAGAAAAGTTGAAATACTAGGTATGTTTTATAAATTTTGGCCTCAACCAAATTACATGCGAGATCATATTATTAGCAACACATTCATTTATTAGTTTGAAGAGTCACTTCCTATAATCATGTTCACCTTGTTGCAGTGAGTGATGTACAGGTGAACTGCCATGACATGACCCTCTGACATCACAAGTGGGCATGTTTACAGGTGCAGACTTAAAACTGACAGAGCCTGTTGTTAAGTGACTCTAAAAGCACTGTGACTGTGATGCTTTTTACCAAGCTGAGTCTAGGGAATTGAACTTAAAATCCCATTGTTCATCCTGCTCAGCTGTTGTCACTATTTGTAAATAAGAGACGTAGAAGCATTTTAATCCAAGGAACTAGGGGAGCCTGAAATATCTCTTCCCATTTTAAGGAGAATGTAATTTGGCAAAGAAACCTTTAAAAAGACATATCAATTAAAAAAAACTACAGGACTTTAAATTAAGAAACAGTGGTAACACGCGCAGACATATGAACATGAATAAGCCCAGCATGATCACAGCCTGTACTGCAGTCGTGTTCACTGAGTGAACAAGAGAAAGTGATGACATATTACAATGAAATCACAGACACATACAACAGTCACATTCACTTGAGATTCAGGGGCCTTGTTTACACGTACATGTGTGAACATGCATCTTTCACACACACATACACTCACGACAAATGCTTGAAATGTACACATTTACTCACTTTCTCTCTCTTACACACACACACACACATAAAGGAAAACATGCACACAGCAAATCAGCATGAATAAATAAGAGATGGAGATGTGCTTCACAGCCTAATCTCTGAGGAAAAAACAGCTTGCCGCATCGGCAAGGATCAGCCTGGGCGAGTGAGTGGGACACTGCTGGCTTCTAGGAAACCAATTTGCTTGTTTATTGTCTTGGTCTTTTGTCGGTGGTTACAGTTCATTGCAGCCAACCCATCTTGGGCATGCTCCTTTAAATAGCATCTATAAAACACGGGATGTGTTCTCCCCACATACCACTCCTCCTCTTCCCCTGTACATGATGGAGCGGCACACGAGTATCACGATGCTGCATTTCCTCCGCTACAGTGGGGTTTTGTATTTCCCCCTCTTTAAACGCGCGATGGATTCACCCGAGCAGCTCGAGTTGGTGCTCTGAAAAGTGGAACAAACTGTGCTTTCTAAATGCGCGTGATGAGCCCATGAGCTCGCTGAACAGCGATCTCTGAAATCAGGTGGAATTATGTAGATACAGTAAAATGGTTGATCTGTTCCACTAAGCCAAAATTCCAAGACCAGTTGTGGGATACAGCGTTTCTGAAATGATGCAATACCCAGGATTATATGGCTAACTCACAATGCTGCAGTGCTGTGTTCTCTGTGACAAGACACTGGGCAGGCGATCACATGTAGTATATTTATCTGGCATAAACTGATATGTCCAGCACACCCACACCACACAGACATTTCGAGGCACTGCAAGTCTTAACTGGTGATCTCAAAACCACAACTACCAGCACTGTGCATACATGTAATGGAGTAGGGGTGGGATTCACAGTCCGCGATACCAATTACATCACGATACAACGATTCTGTGATCTATTGCAAGACAATCATACGCCGATACATCACAATATCTGTCTGACAGAAGAAAACGAAAAGTTCAAAGTGCAGGATTTCTCTATTTATTCACAAAATAAAGAAGTAGTAGAGCCATTTGATAATATGAACATTTTAAGCACATGTCCTTGTCAGTGGAGGTATTATTGCGATAATTGGAAAATAAATGTGGAATAAAAGGGAGGCTAAAGCACACTGAAACAGTCTCTTAAGATACATATTTTTAGTCAACATTTAAAAAAAGAAAAATCTTAAAGCTGCACATAGTGCATAACTTTTAAATATAAACAAAAGTCTGTTGCATTAAAACCACAGTCAGTGAGCCCGTCAGCTCCACATGACTCCATGTGTGTTCCTCAGTATAGCACCATTTAGGTCTCCTGTTGCCCGCCGCCGTTCCTGTGCTGCACACAGGAAGTGATTTGTTTTATATCAAGACAGACAAAGGCAACAGCAACACTGTGCTAGTGAAGCAAAACACCTGTAAATGGGCTGGACTGGGACTGAAAGCACCAAGAAGGGCCCACAAAAAGATTCAGGAGGGAAGTCTACTGCTCCTGGTCCTTGTGTAGCTTCATGGAATAAATGCTTCTTGCAACCACCCACCCCTGCAGTGTCGGCACACACACACACACACAAAACATTACCTCAGTCATGTCTGATAAAGTTATATTGTCCATGAATACCAAACAGAGGCAGAAGCATAACTTGAACAAGCACAAAAGTTGCTCACTGTGGCTTTAAATAATTTAATTAATCACAAGGTCCTGGAATGACTGGAAACATGCAGGCTCCATTTAGCACTAGGGCTGTATATTGGTGTGTTATAAAGCATTTTCAAGTCATTCTTGTGAAACATTATTGATTTCCCTTCATAAGTCCTTTTTATCGCAATACGGAAATTAAACTGCATATCATCCAAATGAATGTCAAGGCAAAGTAGGTTTGCAACAGCACAACTTAAATTCGGTGGGATTTGGGACATAAAATCAACATTTTACACAGTTTTCTAACATTCTATATAGACCAAACAACTAATCAGTGAATCAAGGAAATAATCAGCAGATTGATACTGAAAATGTATAATGTTGCAGCAACAAAAGAAGATGCAGGTACTGTTTTGCCACACTTTCCTATTATTGCCTATTGATCTGACAAAAGGAGTAAGAAGCCGCCAGAGAACACAAATAGTGCCTGAGGTGACTCCTTAAAACCAGAGACAAGCCTGTTATCCGTGGTGTTCTCTTCCGCTGGAAATCACCAGGTGGCTCATGCATATCAATTACTCTCAGACTGCGATATGTCTTCTTCAGGCTCTGCTGTTTGTTACATTGTCTGCCTGAGAGTGGCTTGTTAGAAAAAAATCTCTCACACACACACACACGCACACAAAACTGAAATTGCAAGGTGATCTAAACTCAGAACAGAACAGAACAGCAGAAGCATCCATGGTTGTTTCACCACCACATAACGGAAATGCATGCCATGGTGCAGTACGGTGAGGTTATAATGACACACATCATTTTATTCTCAGCCTTTAGTGCCGCAACAAATTCCCACTTTTTTTGCGACGTCCACTGACGAGCGCAAAGATTCTTCAAGTCCTAAGTATCCCGTGCAGTGTTGCTGTCAAATACAGCAGGACTGTCGCAGGGATCCCATCTCCAGTAGTCCCAGGGAGGCCTTTGCTCTGCCTGTCAGCAATGCCAACCAACAACACTGCACAGTAAAACCCTTCAAAACAACAGTGGGCTGCAGGCTGCTTCAAGGGCTACTGACGGCAATCTATAAAACAATATAATGGCTTGCCAGTCAGTGAGTGTGAAAGGCAAGATTTACACCTCCTCTGACTCTCTGAGGGGACTTCAATTAATAACAGCTGAATTGTATCACCCCGCAATAGGGAGTGTGAGGCTATTGCCGTCCCTGTATTCCACAGGATGAAATGTGATGATAGCACTAATTGAGGGGAAGAGGAAAAAACAGCTGACCGCACAAAGCTTGTCAAGGGAATGAAGGGCAGACAAAAGACAGGAGTGAACAAGGGGATGGACTGAAGCTAAGGCTATTTCTGTGTTATTATGGTTTCATTTGATAACAGGGTTTTCACTTATCTGCGTCCACACTAATACAGGGTTGTTCAGTCAGTAACGCCAGGCATGTTTGCTTAGTTTTGTAGAATGTACTACAAACAAGGGACAACAACGGTGACAAATATGAACAATTGAGACTAATATCAAGGTGACGTTGATGCATACGTTTGTTCATAGTCGGTGGTCAAGTTGTGTTTCATAAAACAAACCAATCGTGGAGGTGGACGTGGGTAACTGCGTCACCGCTTTCAAAGGTCTCCGTTTCGCTCCATCCAGACTAAAATGCAGCACTGGAGTTTTCAAATGAAAACACAGCCTGCAGCCTTTTGAAGCTTCTCAGTTTTTAAGGCTTTAAAATGCCCATAGTGTGGATGGAAGGGTTTTTCAGAGCAGAATTTATGCAAAAGAGTGATGTGGATACATCTAAGGCCTGAAATGAATCCCGAGAGTTTTCAAGCAAATTAGAGCCAGCAAAGTTTCTTAAACTTTCAAAATTCCATTGGGGTCATTAAAGTAACCGTCATAGTGTGGATGACAGATAAATCAAGAGCAGAATTCATATGATTAACTTTTTATGGGGGTACAGGTAAGTTGACGGGTTGAATTTGATGGAATGTACTTCATCAGATGGATGAATCAGGATAAAAACACACATAATAATCTTTCTAGACACAGATGAGGCCACATACGTCACCCACCTGTCTTCAATTGGATTTTTATTTTTTTTAAGTTTGAACACAAAGAAAACTTCCATGAATCCACTGAAAATAAGTGGGTAGATCTCACAAGAGCTGAACCTGGATATGAGTCTAGTTTAAGTTTGAATCAACATGAACATGAATCCCACAGTTGCACCAGTTCACCAATATAAGTCATGCAAAAGGTGCTGACATGGAATAAATGTATCCTATTCATCACAATAGAAAATATAAATGGAGAACCTGTATGGGTTTGGCTGCTTGTATGTTTCCAGCACATTATATGCAATAAGATTTACAGTAAACATCGTTAGCAGTGAATAATTTATGCCTATTTAGGAGGTATATACAGCCACATTTTTCCAGCTCAGTGTACAATGGAATTGCAAACCTACCTGTCGTTGTGCAGTCAGTTATTCCCTGGAAACTCCATTTCATTTATTCTCCGGTGTCAACCACAAAAAAACACAAGAGAGCTCTTCTTTAGAGAAATGCCATTTTTCCCTTCATGTGGCTTCAACACGACCCCGACGGCACATACACACCAAATGTGTCAATATGTCAAATATCTGCACGCGCACAATCCACGAGTGAAACAAGTCTCAGCTCGGACTGCGGGTCACTTCGCTGCTGGTGGACTTAAAAGTCTGTAAAAGTTGCTGGTCCACAACTTCCCGTCTGCCTGAGCCACGCAGCAGCTGGACACACCGCGGCACCGTCACTCATAGTTTCTGGAATCACGAGTGGATGTGATTTGTTACAACCTCCCCTTTTTTTTTTTCCAACGCGCTCGCTACATTTGGGGTTTGGCAGCAGCGTCTCCGCGCAGTTGGAGGAATGTATTGAAGGTGTCCGAGGGATGAGAGCTGGAGAGAGAGAGAGAAGTGAGCGTGCAGGCAGGTGCTGCCGCTGCTGCTGAGCCGGTGTTATAGCGCCATCCTGTGGATCCTGTGTGAAGCTGCTCTGTGGCGCATGTTGTTGTTGTTTTTTGCCTCAGCCAGTTTCAGATCATGGTGGTTTTAAGCCTCATATATATGCGGCTGCAAACTGGAAAATGAAACAATGAGACTGATAGATTATGATTATTGTTAATTTCACACCATGCATTATCTCAAGGCACTTTACATAGTAAGACAGAAACCTTACGATATTAAAGAGAGAGGAGAAGAGAACCCCAACCAGACTCAAAGATGTGCAGCATCTGCCTCTGCCAGGTTTCCCTTAATGATTTAAAAAAAGAGGTCTCAAACTCATGGTCCGTGGGCCACTTGTGGGCCGCCCAACCAATTTTATGCGGCCCTCCACTTCATATAAAGTCATAATTATAATTATTTCTGTTGGTTTTGTTATTTAAGTAACATAAGTACTAAGCTTCAGCTTCGGCCCACACTATTTCATTTTTCAGAATGTGTGTCTGCTCTCAGTGGCAGGGAAGTAAAGACAACAGTGGACCCACTCAGTGCTGAGCAATACTGAAAGAGCATATGGGAAAAAGAGGCATCACATACTGTAACACACCAATGCCCAGTGTGGCTGGCGGACCTCAAAGTTGAACCACAGCAACATCCCAGAACAAGACCCAGTAAAGGTAAATCACAGTGGCAGACTTCCAAGAGTGTCTAAAATGACATCACCACACGCTGACATGATCCACACCTGCTGGCTGAAGAAGCTAACCTCACTGTGAACGTCTGGCAGCACAGATGAACCAACTGCTGCTGTTCTGGACCCGCACAGAATGGTTGACAAAAGGCCGGACAGTCCTCATCACGACAGGGAAGAGTATCGTCCAACTACTGGCCTATAACCTGCGTCAGCACACCATGGAAGCTCCTGTCAGGCATCATTAGCTAAGATGTTTTAATACATGTGCAGAGCACAGAAAGGAATAAAACCAGGGGACCTAAGCACCAACTACAGGTCAACAGGGCAATCACGAAGGCCTGTAGGACCAGGAACACCAACCAACTATGAGAAAGTCTATGATTCGATAGCACACACATGGATACTGGGATGCTTAGAGCTGTACAATGTCAACAGGACTCTAAAGAACTTCATCAAGAACTCCATGGGACTGTGGAAGACAAGGCCAAATCAAAGCCCATTGTACAAGTGATGAAATGCGCAATATACCAAGGAGATGCTCAAAGAATGGTTTCAGACAGTGATTCCGAAGTGGGACATCAATCAGCCACCTCTTTTACACGGTTGGTCTCAACCTGTATGCCAAGAGTCAGCAGGACATTGACTCACTGACTCACCAAAAGAGGGAAGATCAGAACTGTGGGAGTGGAACAACTTAAAGGCAACATAGCAGATGTTCAAGGCAGCTTCAAATACCTTGGGGTCCCACAAGCAAATGGGAACCATGCAGAGGCCACAAGGCCAATATATAGTAGACTCCCACCAGCACCTAATAGCTCATCTCCAGTCTCCAGAAAAACTGGCTTGATAAAACATACATCAGACTCCTACCTCATCACAGAGGTTATACTATATCTGTTTGTCTCTGACATTCAACTTCTCTCCTCAAGCACTGCTGCCGAGTCTACAAAGGCTTTCCCCTCAGTAATTGCTTTATCATCCCTCCATTTCTTAAGCACTGTCTTACGTCTGTTGCTCAGAAAAGCAGGATGGGTGGAATAATCAATACCAACCTTTGAAATAGCCTGTGGAGATGGCAGGCAAGCATTTGGATTTGAATTTGATTGATTTCGGACACCCTGAGAGAGTGTTATCATCATAAAGGCAAAAGCCATCTACTAGACAGCACTTTAAGCACATACACACTCACACACACACAGGCCGTATACACACATGTGAGCAGGATGTTCAAAATACAAAAAAAAATCCAGGCCATTATTACTGTAGGCTGAGCTGTAACACTCAAAGCTGATATGTAGACCAGAGGCAGGCTCCACATCACTTCATAATTGCCTATGAATGGAGAGGCTGTTATTTTTTGATTCCAGTGTCATCAAGTTATTTTTCCTCACTCACTCCCCCTCGCGCTCTCTCTCTCGCTCCCTCTGTGTGTGTGTGAGAGGAGGGAGAGACCTCATTAATCTTTCCTGCATTGTATGGACCACACTGTCACACCCCTGACACTGTGGCGTGTGACACAGCTCTGCTCATTAAATCTTATGACAGGATGAGATCAGGCGTGAGGTGAGGTTTTTCAAGCTGTGCGAGAGCAGATAAACCAAGCACAGTTTGTGTGTGTGTGTGTGTGGGGGTGTTTAGTTCTCATTTGGCAAAATCTATTAAAAGTATCTCGAGTTTTGGGATCTTGAGGTCACACCAAAGAGAAGCTCGCAGCCTCTGTGTCTGAGGTGTCAGGCACTTCACAGAGCAAACCTCTCCGCTTTTTTGAGGTTGTGGTGACACCTTACGTAACAGCCATGATTCCCTTCCTGTCAGCTCGTGATTACTTTCACTTCACAGTTGTAGGTGCTGCTACTGTGCGGCCCAACATCGATTGCAGTGGTTCACTGTAACATAGCAGCACCATGTGGGAAGCAGTGCAAGCCCTCAGCCTGAACCCTGACTCACTGTCACCACTGAAGTGTGTTTGAAGACAGTGGGACGTCTACCAGAAAATTGCAAGAGGAAAAATAAGAGGCATAATGGCCTCCGGAATGGAGCCGGCTATCAATAATGCAGAGGAAGTTGCTGTTAATGCCCACTTTAATTCAACAGGTCTTCAGACAGTGGGCCAGGTTTTCTTTCTCAGCTGCAGAAGCTCAGTGAGAGGCAGCTACATCAGAGCTTTATGGCTTTGTTTGCTCTTGCACTGCCAGAATTACTCCCCATCCTGATTGTGGAGCCATTAAAGGGTTTTCATCAGGGCCCTGCCTTAATGGAGTTTCCAACTTCACAAACTCTCAAATACCAGTGGGGAGTTGTAGCCACATGATAGAGAGAGAGAGAGAGAGGTAATGTCCACACAAAATCATTCTGTTCGTCCGAACAGTCAGTCAGAGGGTTTCAAACTGCCAACCTTCTGGTTAGAGGACAACCAATAATTGAAGTCATTGTTACAGTAAACAGTGAAGACCACAAGTTACTTTACTGGCTTTGGCGTAGTGGTTAGCTCTCTGTCTTTGTGGCAGGAAGACCCGCGTTCAAGCCCCTGTTGGAACAAGGACCTTTCTGCATGGAGTTTGCATGTTCTTCTGTGTGGGTGTGGATTTTCTCCAGGTTCTTCAGCTTATATATATATATATATATATACATATATATATATATATATATACATATATATATATATATATATATATATATATATATATAAAATATATGTTTACATATATTATTATTTAAAATGACAACATCATTGTTTTAAAAAAAATTTAAATGCATCTAATAGAGTTTTGTCTCCATCTAGTGGAGAAAACAGGTGCAACATTTGTCTGTGTTAACAAAAATACAGTTCCCACTGCGTCACAAGTGGTTTCACTGCATAATAATGTTTTTTCAAAAATCAGCAAAAATACGAGATGTATTTTGGAGAATTGTGCTAATGTTAATTTAGATCTGCTGGATCGCTTAATCTACAACTGGCTTATATGGTCAGAACAGTCACTGTGGTGGAAAATGTTCAATTTGTCAGTATCAATAATTGCAATAATGTCACGTCATCAAAGGTGACACTTAAAGAAACGTTTAGAAAAACATTCCATAAACCTGAGGGGGAAAAAAGATCAGGGTGATTGTGCAATGCAGGCATTTTGTTTTGTATATGTTATGTACATTAATGTGTTTAAGTCTTAGGCCACCACTGGATATACAGTACAATTATTTCTCTATCACCTGACTGGAATACATTCAGAAAATACAGGATGCTGTATTTAAGATTACATTTAAGAAGGGAGGGGAGAACAGCATCTACTTTTAAAGTGTCAAGTTGTAATGTTAGTGTGACCCACTCTTACACTTGAACAATAGAATTAATGTTCTTGGTTCAACTATTTCATGCTGATAAAGGTCTATATAATATAGTGTTTAGTACAAGTTGTCATCTCTGTGTTGAAGCCCTGCCTCTGAGAGTCACTGAGAGTCAGTGTGAGAGGAGATGTAGCTTCCTGCTGGATCACAGCCTGATTGCAGCAGCAGTGAAGGTTTTATTCTTTAAAAAAAAAAAAGAAGAAGAAGAAGAAGAAAAGAGCTCCGTGTCTGAAACAAACTGCTGCTGTCACATGGGTCCGAGGAGGAAAGACGAAGAAGGCAAAAATCGCTTCCTGAAATGATTCTCGATCATCACTGGCTGTGTTTTGTTTTTTGTTTTTCTGTTTATCGCGTTTGATACATTTCTCCCCCTCTGCTCTTCGTTCGGTTACTGATGATCAGCAAAGTTAAAAACGCGATGTCCACGCTGGTGGGAGGCATGATGCCGCACGGACACCACCACCACCACCACAACCATCACCACGCAGGTGGTGGAGCTGGAGGCCAGAGCGGCGGACAGGACGGTTTGCCGCCGCGCTTCCCCTACGGCCGCCCGGATTTCTTGGACCTCACCCCGGAGCTGCTGCAATACTCCACCGAACACGCGTCACGGCCGGTGCTCACACCGAAGAGAGGCAGCAGGCTCCCGTGGAGGACGGGATACGCAGAGTGAGTGGGTTTACAGAAACAAACATCCACACTATTCTTACTGTATATTATCATTTCCTGAGTGATGAGTGACAGCAGTAAGAAAGCTGCTGCTGCTGCTGTTGCTGCTGCAGCCTCTGCAGCCTCAGCTGCTATGCTGCAGCAGCAGGAGCTGCAATGATGGCTAAAATGGCCTTTTTCTCTGTTTCCACCGTAGTGTATGAGTTTCCTCCTCTGAGCTGCTGTAATTCATATAAATCTGGAGCAGTGTCCTGTGCTGTAATTAGACAAAGGAGTCCCCGTAATGATTTTTGAGGGATCTGTGAATACAGTCTCCTGCTTGGCTTACTTAACACATGCGATGCAGAGCAATGCACAAGTGAGAGCAGGAAATGTCTTCTTTGTTTTCTTACATTCATAAATCCGCCTCTATTCCTGCCTCTGCTACTTGTTAGGGATGAGCCAGTAAATTAATTAATTTATTTATTTATTTGTAATGGGACATATAAATGTAAATATGCAAGATTATTGCCAAAGCTAATTTCCATCTTCAGTCCCCCGGCAGGCAATAACATGATATAACATAAGAAAACATAACAACATTACACCATGTAACAGTAACAGTAAAATGAAAGTGTAGAATAATAAGAGTTGGATTTTAACTGAGTGAGTAAAGTGTAGAATACTAAGTCCAACAGTGACCATTTTGTGCAGATTTAGCACACATATGATGTACATGAGGTCACAACACAGGATAAACACAGGAGAGTTTATGTTGATAGTATGATACACAGCATCAGTATTAGTGGGATACTGGCCAAAATGACTGATCCAGTCATTGTATTGTAAGTCCCACACAATAAGATTTTAAAACCCCTAATATGACACCAGTCCTTCACTAAACACAGGCAATAACCATTCAGTTTGTATAAGATATCAATTTTGTTATATCTAAACATGACAAGATAGTTCCAACATGTTAAATCCAATTCATATTCAAGATAAAGGACCATTTCATTTTAGTTGCCTTTTAATGACGTCCTCCTTTTTCTCCCTCTTCATTATTGTAAAATTTCCATAGAGGCTTTACATAATTTTGACTGAATTTAATTCAAGTTAACAGCCATTAGTGGGAATTGACAGTCAGCACAGAAAACTGCCAAAACAATGACATGAACAATGAATGATGGACATTTAAAAGACTGCATCGGGCTGATAAGAAGATATTGGTATTCTATTGCACACAAAGGAGTGGTATGGAGCCCCTACACATTTCATCTTTGTCTTTAATAAAAAAAATATTTTTGTTGCTATGAAACCATTCACACATTTCCTCAGTGCTCAACTCCACTCCTGATGTGGCTGGCTGTACTGCAAGAGCTTCTACAGTCAAGTACAGCTGCAGGGCTATCACAGGTAGAAAACAATGTGGCACACACTTCATTCACACTGATTTGGCCAGAATGTGCTCTTCAGGCAATTCCCGCTGAGGGAAAACACTTTCAGACATTCCACACTCCCACAGGAGGGGAGTTAGGTTGGGATGGAGTGAGCTGCAGCTCCAGCTCATACAGTATTTGGCCTACATCACGCGTGGCTGCCTTCCAGGACCTGTTATGAAGACAGGAAAAGAAAACAGGCTGACTCATGCAGGGACTCAGAGGACAGGGGTGAGATTTGTCATTTCTCAGAGAGCTGGTGGAAATGGGTCAAAGGAGGAGGCAAAAAAAAAAAGGAAAGGTTAATGCGTGGGAATGTGCACCGTCATCAGTGCCGTCCTCTGGACTCTGCGGAAAGTCACTGAAACATTTATTACAGCATGCATGAGAAGGGCTGTTTCCAACACAATGTAATCGACTGATCAAGTCATGCATCAGCGGTTAGTGCTGAAAATCAAAACAGTCCACACCCCCTGTGAATGCGAATCTGCCAAATGTGACTGAAAACAGCAATTACCACAGTTTGGTGATAATTACGTGTGCTTTAAAGTGCTGCATTGAAGCTGATTTACTGCAGTGAAGGTTGTGCAGGTGGAGGAATGCACAGCAGAGTTCGTTTTGAATTGACTCTGACTCTGACTAAAGCAGAATTATTATTATCATCATTATTATTAGTAGTAGTATTATTATTATTCTATAGTAAGTAAAATACAAAGCAAATGCAGTACAGATGTGTAGGAACAAGATACACAAAACCCACAAAAACACGTATAAACAAGTATAAAAAAACAACTTTGTGAAAAGGTGAGGATAAAACCGTCTTCCTGCTATATCCTTGATACCAACACACAATGATACCAAAGATGCACCATGAGTCTAAAAGAATTAGTATATGAAGCTAATATTACCGTTTAAAGAAGCTATCCAGAACTTTTAGATGAACTGTATCACATATCCCAACATCTATCTCCGTTGGATGCCCCGATGACCTTAGACTTAGACTTAGACTTCCTTTTATTGTCATTGCACAGAAAACACAGCAGCGAAAACTGGCAACGAAATTACGTTGCTTGGCAAGCAGATATAACCTACATCCACTACTCCATTTTGATATCAGTCATGTGTCTCACTTTCTTTTGTAATGAGCGTTCTTTCTTTATTTCTGTACAGTCATTTGAATTGTGAGCCTAACGTTGGTCAGCACTTTTAGCACCACCCGGTTTAGGACATTCCAGATAATGACTATACTTGATGCTGTTGTACAACACAGTGTCAGCACAAACACACGAGTGAACTCGTCAAATTACATCTTTAATATCATTTTAAATGGAGACAAACCTAATAATGGAATTAAGTGTAAGGAAGCAAGAACTATGAAATCAGTATTTCTGTTCTGGTTTTTAGACATATTCTCCTGTTTTAAATACTTTTTAGCAACATTTCATGTAGGAGGGATTCAAAATATTGTGTCTATGTTACATGAAACTTCACATCATATAGAAGAATCTATCACATTTTACCATAAAGGCTCATTACATGTGAAACACTGTCAATTAACTAATTTTTTTATTAATTCATTGACTCATCTTTTACCACTTTATCCTCCATATGAAGTTACATACAGACAAACAATCATTCACTCTTACATTCATGCAGTCAAATTGTACTTTGCTTGTTTTTGGGCTGTGGGATGAGAAAACACATGCACACATGGGGAGAACATGCAAATTTTGTTGCAACAATAGCTAAATGTATCTTTGAAAATAGTGTGCATGATTTTTGTTGGGTGCTTTTTAAAAATATGTTTTTAAAAAGGGCAGCCAACATTCCCTGTTTTCCACTACAAACAGTAACTTCAAGTGTTTTGGAGGCAGAGCTTTGACAAATGGCCGATGGGATTAACATTGCCAGTCAGACCTCCAGACAGAATGAAATTTATTAAGGAAAGTTATGTACAGCAAGCATCTTTGCAGCATTCTTTTTAATTACACTACTCAAGCAAGGCTCTAAATAACAGTAAAGCCACTTCTTTACGAGTGGCTCTGTCACTAAGTACTTTGTTTCTGTCAGGTCTCGCCCGTCAGTTTTTATTTCAACATTGCACCACACACCTTGCACCACGACAAGCAACTTCCTCTCCCCAAGAAGGAATTTAGAATATGACAAAACTAATTCTTCATGCTGAGATTGAAGACTTTAGTTTTAGACTACGGCTTCATTTACATTATGAGCCTGCGGTGTTTGTCGATCTGTCTCCTTCCAAACTGAGATATTTTGATTCAGCAGCAGCCACGGATTTATCTTGTTCATGTTTAAACTCTCCTCCACAGTTCCACTCTGAATGTGTTTATATTATGAGCAGAGGCATGAGATACACACCCTGAACAGGCTAGACTACTGCAACAGGAATGTCTTTTTTTACTTTAAACACTACAGTGACCAGTAGTCCTGCTAAATGTCACACTAAATCGTCACCGATCTCAACCACAAAACAACCATTAGTGAGTTTTTCTATGTAATTACTGCTTAAACCATGTAGACAATTTTACCTTATTTTATTTCTGAGGTCAGAGCTCTTAACAAATATTTTAATTGAAGTCTATGTTGTGTGAACATCCAGCAGCTGCAAATGGAGAATGTGCTGGAAATCCCAACTTCTGCTTTTGGACTTCCTTGGTATAACATACTGTATAGTAACAGGACATTAAAAGGTTTTGGTTTTCGGTCACATGTGAAGGAAACGTACGACTGATGCAATGATTATGTGCCAAAGTCACGTTATGGGAAGACTCGAGTTCCTGGAATGGAACCAACTCCTCCCACGCAACCAGCATTAGGTGCAATTATAGCTCATTGACCACATGTGACACAGGCTTTGAAAACACGGAAAGTGGCTGATTCTTCACTGTGGGAGTGCAAAAACTTACACGGCAAAAAAAAAACACATGATGTACTCCCATATTCAAACCTCAGCATTTATAGTGAGTTTCTTATAATACATATAATAAGAATCTTATAAAAGCCACTCATCACCTTATATTATAAAATACTCTATGTTTATGTTTAAGTGACATTGTCTCAATAAAACTGGAGAACGCAATATTGTTCCCACTATTAATCAATGATTCCGAAATGACAATGTAGCGTAATGTAAATCAATTGAACTGAACAAGAACAAGAGTTCTGTACCTCCTTGAGACTTGGGGGGGAAATCTGACCATGTGACCAATAACAGTGTCCTGTTATTGAAAGGCTCACTATTCCAGCGTTGATATCATCTGCCAATGCTGCAAAAAAGGAAAAACAGTCTCAAAGAGAGTGTCAGACAATACACCCATGTCAGTATGGGTGGAGTGTTACTGAGATGGAGAGATTGTCTTAGGTGGCATGACACCTGTAAGTGCTCATCTAGTGGGAGGGGCTCATGACAGAGAGCCTGTATCTGGAGATGTTATTGAATAAGACGTGAGACTCAGCAAAATGACCGGTATTTCCCTAGTGATCCCTGCCTACTAAAGCTGCCAGTTATTTACTAGCAATGGTCATGTAGGCCCAATGGCTCACAGAACAGAGTATAAGAAAATAAAATATATACATAAAGTATATCATTTAATGTAAACATCCTAGAAAATAGTGTATGGATGGAAAGTTGTTCATCTGTGTCCATATATCTACAAGACTCCTGGCTTTAGCAAACATGAGAGAAAATTCCGAATTCTTCCCCGTCATTTGTCCTAAAGTGGGTGTCCGTTCACTGCTGCGTTCATCTGATTAAATGCTCAAAGGGATTTTCGTAATCCAGATGTGATGTTTTATATTTCTGATATTAAAGCCACTGGTCAGGCAGCAACCATTTTCTGTAATCAGCTGAACTAGTTGCTGTTCAGAGAGACAGAATTTAAAGGTCTTACTGTGATGAGACTTTTTACTCTGTTCCCGCATCGCTTTTGTTGGACTGTACAGTTTGTCCTCTAACTCAAGCACTGCCAAGCTCAGCTTCTAAAATGTTGGGTCTCTTTATCTTTATCCCTTCTTATGATGATCCCAGGACTAACTGAGAAATGACGAATCCCTTCACTGCAGATGTTTCTCAGGAAACTTAATGACAATATGGTGATGGTAGCGCAGTGGTGGAGCAAGTCGTCTGGTCTACAACTGCATGTGTCCCTGGACCAGACACTTAACCCCACGGTGATCCTGACGTATGAAAGATTAGACGGTTCTTGAGATTGAAATCAATCAACATAAACATCAAGCCTGCGATACAGTACACTAATACAAAGAGACTTTATTTTGTGTACACGGGCAGGGCAGATAAAGCTGTTAGATGTATCACATTCAAATGATTCATCCCATTTTCTGTTACAGTAGTAGAGCTTTACAGAGCCAGCTAATGAAGGGAATGAGTATTCGAAATCACCAAAAACAAAGTAATGGTGCTTTATGTCTGCAGGAGTGAGGACCTGCCTTAAACTGTAGGAAAAATGTGAACTGCACACTGCATTTGAAACGTTTTACAGTCAAATGAAATAAGCATTTAGTTATCAAAACTGATCAAAAAGCTGCTTCAGTCGAAATAATAAAAGTAACATTAGCAGCAAACCTATGACACGGCTTTCACTGGTGCCTCTGTCAAGTGTGCTGCAGCATGCACCAGAATAGATTACACTGCTGGAGTATGAGACAGTGCATTATTCTGAAGCCATTATCTTCCGCTGGCATCAGCTCATAATAAAAAAACTTAATTCTGCCTGCAAGCTCTCTCTGGTACAGGACTGCATCCTGCCCCGCTCTTTACCTCACTCCTTTCCCCCCTCTCTCCATCTCTCCTGCTGCTGTTATTGTGCCTAAATGTGGTTAGAGGAATGCGAGCGAATACTATAAATCACCTGACACCAGGCTCACTGTGCCTTTCTCTCTCTCTCTCTCTCCATCAGGGTGATCAATGCGGGGAAGAGCATGCTGAATGAGGATCAGGCCTCGTGTGAGAAACTGTTTGTGAAGAAGCCCAGTGGCAAACACAGAAACTCGACTCTGCAGGAGGATAATGGGGTAAGCAAAGTGTTGCTTTAGGTCTTCTGGTTCATTAGCATTGTATTTGGCCACAGGGTTAGGGGAAGAGTTCAATTTAGAGATCACAGAAAATGTCTGTTTACAGGGGAAAAGTTATAAAGTCATACTGCACTGTACCTGCAGTGAGCCAAATAAAGATGGCTGAAAACTGTGGAGCATATCATAGCTGCAGAGCCGGATATCACCATTAAAAGAACTGATAAAAAGATGTAGTGTTTAATAGATTTGAGATTATAAAATGGTATATTGGTAAGTGTTTGTCAGGATGTTCAACATATCAACTTAAAAAGTGACAACATGTCACCAGATTTGGCTAAAATCAAAATTGTCCAAAAACATCCATTTGTCGTTGTCTTAACACAATAAAGTCAACACACACACACACAGACCATCACAACTATTTTTAAGCCCAGCCCTTATCTTAATCTGAGTAAAGTTGTGATGACCAGCACAACATGTACTCACTCACACACACACACACAGGTTTGCGCAGCTATTCTTTTCAGGACACTGTTGGACAGCCTAAACAAAGTCTTAACTATAACCTTAATCATAACCAGTTGATGCCTTACTCCAACCTCAAATCTTAACCTTGAACTTTACCAGTTCCTTAAAAAGTTGGTTCATGGTCCCCGAGAGGACTACTGGTTTCGGACAGGGTCAGTGTTTATGCCCAAAAGAGGTAGCAAATATGAGCACACACTCACACATGTTTACACTGTGGGTTTGTCTTGTAGATCTGCTCCACATTGTGACATTGAGGTGCTATATTCTCCCTGAGTGCATTTACTCATCAGGTCGATCATTTTGTTTTAGACGCACTACCATGAAATGCCGGTGCCCACACTCACATGCCCACATGTACCAGCACTCCACTGGGTGCAAATGAATGACATCATGCCTTGTTGTTCCCCTCCCCCACCCCGAGTGTCAGCTGGGTAAGCAGATGTCATGTACCCATCCATGTGTTAGTTGAGCCAACTCAGCTTGCAAATATGCCAGCAATCACAAAAGTGCTAATGACTCATTCTCTGTCTCAGTGCGTCATGGAAGAGCAATAACCGAGGAATCGGGGGGAAGTGACTAATAGTCACGCTATTGTTCTACTTGTGTATTGTTTATTAACTGATATAAAAGAACATATATATATATATATATATATATATTGTATTAAATCATATGTTTAATAGTATAATGTAGATTAGCTGCATCTGTGCAGCTCACTAAAACCTGACATTTGAATAAATATTCTTGGCTTTTCACCAGCAGCCCGTCACCCCCTCACAGGTTACGTGTGCCCTCTGCTCCGAGTTCTAATTACAATGGATAGAAATATTGCTCAGTTTAAATATTTTCCTGTCACCTCCTCATTTAGTCTGTGCATGTTCACCTCTCTATAGGATGGCACAGGAATTCCTCTCCACTTCTGGGGAGTCTTTGATGGACACGCCGGTTCCGGGGCCGCCATCATGGCCTCCAAACTTCTTCACCACCTCATCAGAGACCGTCTGGGAGAAATCTGCCACCTGCTGGAGAATCCCACCTCTGCGCCTCCAATCTGCTTGGCCAAGAACGGCAGTCCGTACCAGGCAGACTCGAAGAAGGGAGCTTCACAGGAACCAGAGGACCCGGATGCGATCAGCGACTCCACGGTGCGCTTTCACATGGAGAAGGTTGTCAGTCTGGAGAGTTTGGTGATGGGAGTCATCGAGACGGCCTTCAAACAGATGGTTAGCACACACACACAAACAGCCTTTATTAATACTGAGGAGTGAAGAACAAAAGCAAAAGCATAGACAAACAAAGACACTTGTAAATTGGAACGTCACATCTCTAAAATGTCCACAAGGAAGAAGGACATTTATTTTAAGGGTGTGTATTCTGTTCCATAAATCAGCAGCATTAAAAGAGAAAGTAACTCAATGTAATAAAAGACAGTTTGCATGTGACAAGACATGTGAACTAACAAAGCATGTTCCTTTTTTTATCTTTACCAAACTGTTCATTTTAGATTCATTATTCAAGTATTATTACTATAATGTTGTTTCCTTAATTTGTTCTGTCTGTTGTACCTTGAAAGTCACTATACAAATCAAAGTCTTTATTATTTTTGACTAATATTGTTAGTCTATTGTGAGACGTATGAGACGTCATGAGAGTGGGACAGGAACACGTTCAAATCATTGTAAAAATACAGTATCTTTCTCTCAGAATATTTGTCATTCAGGATGTTATTTGGTAGCTCCTGGATGGATTGGCACCAATGAATTTTGGTAGAGCTCTTCGTGCTGCATGTCAGTGATTCCCTGAATTTACCCCGTACTGCCACCTTAAGGGAAGATTAGTTTCTATTTATAACGACCCACACACCCTGGATCGAAACTTGTTTGGATATTTGAGCAGCAGTGTAAGTGAAGAAATGATACATGTTGTGAATCTAGCTGCTCTGTTATGATTCATTACAAAGGGAGAAAGAAAACAATTTTCTCTCGCGGCGTTTCAATGTTATTTCTGTGTGTGGGCGTGTATTTAAATCTAATTAGTCTGATGATCTGATGATACTGACACTTTACAGTCTAGGTTATGTCTCACTGTTCTATTTTTAAATTTGTATTTACATTTATATGACAAAACTGAAAACGAGCTTTTTTCACATGAAAACTAACTCAAAGGATTTCATGGTGTTTTGCTCTGTTTTACCCCATTTATTTCAGGACGACCTGATTGAGAAGGAAAAAACTTCATACGCGATCTCTGGCGGGTGCTGTGCCTTAGCTGCCATTAATTTAATGGGAAAACTCTATGTAGCCAATGCTGGAGACAGCAGGTGAGCAAATTAAATCACATTAACACAATGACTAAAGGAGTTTAATGAAGATAACAAATACAATTCTCTCTTATTTTTCCATATTGCAGTACATGAGACTTTAAAAGTAGCCTGTTGTGCCCCCTGGGGTTCATTTTGCTAACTGCAGCATCATATAAGCACCCTACTGACCATCACTCTTCTGACCAACCTTCTCTTTTTCTTCCTGCAGGGCCATAATCATACGAAATAGCAAAGTTATTGCTATGACTAATGAATTCACACCTGAGTCAGAGAGGCAGCGGCTCCAGTATCTGGTATTCTCCACCTTTTATGCTACAAAATGTTAAATAAGCAGCATCTTTAGCAATAGACGCACAGATTATCGAGCTGTAAGAAGAAGAGTCAAAGTGTAAAGCTGTTTGGGTATGAGTAAAAGAACAGATTATAACCTGTTTCACACTGTAACTAACTGATATTTGTCAGTTTCCTGCTTTAGTTGAGGTTGGATGGTGTTTGCTGCTAAAACAGGAATCGTGTTTTTTTTGCGCGTTCATTGTACAGCACACAGCACTGCTTGTGTCTATACAGGGCATTGCAATGTTAGGGATTTTCCTGTTTTACGTTTAAAACATTTAAGATGTATTTTTTTTTACACGTTGTGTCACATTAGGGCTTCCTGAGGCCAGAGCTTCTGGGTAACGAGTTCACTCACATTGAGTTCCCTCGTAGGATCCAGCACAGTGAGCTGGGCAAGAAGATGCTCTACAGAGACCACTCCATGACCGGCTGGTAAACTTGAAGATTTAATGATGCTTTTTTCAGGCGCAGCACAGTGGTGCAGGGTTCATCAGTGGTACCTAACAGCAAGGGGGTTCTTGGTTTGAATCCGTGTTTACACATGCTCTCTCAGGATAATTTATTAAAATTCAGTATTTTAGGATTTAGTCACATTAAGTGCACTTTTAAAGCAGATAAACACAGTCATTATGTTAACAGCAAAGCATATGAACCAAATGGATGGAGGCTTAATATTGGACTGTACTGTAATGTTGAGTCAAGTACAATTAAGATCAGATCTCTTTTTAACAACTATCCAGAGGGGTCAGCATCATTGTTGATTCATATCTCGCTGACTGATGGACTAATAATGTCACCTTTAGTCCAAATAACTTGTGTGATGTGGCTGTTGTTTTGTTGTAGGGCTTATAAGACAATCATTGAAGATGATCTGAAATTCCCTCTGATTTATGGAGAAGGAAAAAAGGTAAGTGCACTGCTGTAGATCATAGTCTGTTAAGAAGGTTTACAATTGTAATATACTATATAAGGGTGATATATGTGAAATGTGTAGTGTAGAAACTAGTCCTAGTTGAAAATATTGCATGAGCATGGTTCAAGTCGGTCGCCAAATGTGACAAATGACTTAAATTAGACACATTATACTAAATGTAACACTGTGTGCATACACATACACGTAACTGTCTCACTGTCTGTTTTATTTTGATAAACATTGAGTCAATTTGGTTAATTATAGCTTGTTGAGATAAAAGGGGAATGCCCTAACTAACACATGATAAGAGATGTCCGTCACAATCCACCATCAACTTCCTCTCCTTTGCCAGACGTCTATTTTTTAACATATTTTGACCACAGACCTTCATTTTTCTTCTCCTCTGGGTGAAACTTTATAGTTCTGGTCTTTTGGTCTTTCATATAGATGCTCTCTGCTTTCACTGCATGTTTCCTTAATCTCTGATGACACATCGTTTTATTTCTAAATGGAATACATTTCTTCCAAATATCACCTTTTAATTACATTACAACAGCAGTTCTAATGTGTACCTGTGTCAATGTACAAACCGCAGGCTCGTGTCATGGCAACAATCGGAGTGACCCGCGGGTTGGGGGATCATGACCTGAAGGTGTACAACTCCAATATCTACATCAAGCCCTTTCTCTCTTGTGTCCCTGAAGTGAGTTTAAGTCGGTCAGTTTTGTGAAACTGAAACTTGCCACACAAGAAAGAAATGTTTAAATGCTCAGTTCTGTTTCAAGAGATTCTTGTGACTCATAATCATAACATGTACTTGTAGCTCTTTTGTTTTCAGTTATTTTTGTTTTTTGGACTTGAAAGCACCCTTTTCCTCTCCTGTCAGATTTTATATCTCATTTCTCTTTGCAGATCTTTCCTTTTTCAAATCTTTCTTTCTTTATATTGCCTTTTTTTCACTTTGAATAGGTACAGCATGTCAGCTTGTGTTTATTGTGAGTGAATATGAGCGGCTTTAACGCAACAAAGTTGAGGCAGTTTAATCTTCGGCACTGGTAAACATTTAAATAGGAACGAAACGTTTGCTGTCTTCAGTGAGAAAAGTTGTACTTAATAGCATGATAAATGAAAGAAAAGAAATAATACATTTCTGCCAATCACAGGTGCAGGTTTACAACATGGATGAAAACAAACACGGCCCAGACGACGTCCTGGTCATGGGTACAGATGGACTGTGGGACGTAACGACGGACAGTGAAGTTGCTGATGCTGTGACAGCGTACTTATCCTGTGCTGACCCCTCTGATCCAATGAGGTATGCCTTTTACCATCTACATAGATTTAATGCTTATATATTTAGCATATTTAAAGGTGACATCGAATGCTCGTATCACACATATATGTTAGTTATGGAGGTCTACTTACATATATTAACTTGTTTTCATGGTTAAAAACTTCCTAATCGCTGCAAACGAGCCGATCAAAATATCTCCTCACTGACGTTCTCGTCAGCTGCGCTGTTTCAGACCAAAATCAAACCCCCAGAACGTGGACTGTGTTGTGATTGGCCAGCCAGCGAGAGCTTTCCCACTGTCCTGTGATTGGCCAGGTACCTGGAAGTGACGTAATTGGTAGGTCAGCTCTCAGATACGCAGCTCCCCCTCTGGCACGGTGGATGCTCTGCATCTCAGCAGCTACAACGAGTGTAGTTCTTCTTCTTCTGCGGTTGATAGTACGCAACCGGATGTGCCCGGACTAGTGTCGGTGGTGAAGTTTACTGATGACATCATCAACATACGGAAGTGACTTGAAATTAGGGATACTACTTTCCTCTGACTGAGTACAAGTACGATTACTCAGTATTTGCATTTTAGGAGGGAGGACAATTCCTTTATTTTTGCTTTTCACTTAAAACATTTGGACAAGACATCTAAGACTAACATAAGACAAAAGATCAGTATTTCAGGTTTATTTCCAGGTATTTACCTCGTCTGTAATTGAACACCACATTTTTTTAGGTGAGCAAAGTTTAGGAAGAGAAAGACTGGGATTAAATTGAAATGAATGATACTTAATATTTAGTGGCAAATCATTTGCTGTGTTTTATCAAATCACTTGTGTTGAAGGAGCTACTTCACCTCCTCCTCCTCTTCAGTTGTGCAGAGCGCGGGTTGCAGTTGGCTCTAATTTTCCAATCATTTGCTTATCTTAAAGTATTTCTAATGTGACACATCCACTTATTGCCACACACCTGCTCAGCTCACTTGACGATATGTGGGCTGCAGTAGTACCAGAGTAGCTTTACAAATGCAACTATACAGGGTGTGATTTGAAGCATTTTTATTTACTGGAAACGTATTATGAACCACAGCGGGCCTATATAAACTATTAAGCTCGTTATGGGCTATTTCATGCAGCTGTTTTAACATTTCACTTCATTTAATAGAACATCTTATCAAAACAGCACAGTGTGCTGTCAACATAAAAGTAAATAATATAGCTACAGTAATTTGCATGCCTGTCAGATTAAAAAGAAAACAGACTTTGTTTTGCTACTTTCCTGTGAAAGGGGTCATCTGCAGCGTGTCGTCCCTCTTTCACTCACGTCTCTGCAAATCTCCGGGCAGGGAAGGAGGCAACTCCTGGTCCATTTTCAGAGATGAACAGCATGCTGTTCAGCGTAGAATAATATGGTTCATGGCAGTGAATCCTCTTTCACACTCCGCTGTTGACACCGGGGCTGCGTCAGCACTTTGCGGCGCAGAGTTGTTACTTTGAGACATTCTGCAAAGGCAATATGACCAGGATCGTCACGTAACCTAGACGTGGTGTTATCTCTATTGTTGCAGTAGATTGTGACATGAGTGCGAGCGCTGGCAGTGAAAGTCTATTTCTGATTTTGTTGTTAGGTTACAGACTTTCATGTTGCAGCATTTCATTTTCTGTATTTTACATGGTCTATTAGAGACATAGGGTATGTATACTTCACCGGGGATTCAGCAGAGGCAGAGAAAAACACTTTTAAAGTGTAAAGAGTACGGTACAGTAAAGTGTTATTTCAATTTTCCATGCTCCTTTATGCTGGCATGTAGCTAAAAACATTGTTTTTTTGTTTTTTTTTATCATAGCTAATATTAAATTTACACGTTGAAACTATACCAAGTGGCAAGCGACGTGTGCCGTGACCACCCGTTGGTTTGTGAACGACCATTTTAAACCCTTAAAGGTGATATATGTCCAATATGTGCAACAGTGACCTTTAATCTCTGATGAAATGTAATACATTTCTTACATGTAGCGCTGTTAATTCATGATAAACTTCACTGTAATCGTGACAGTTGATTGGTGTGTGTCACCACAGGTACACACTGGCAGCACAGGACCTGCTGATGAGGTCTCGAGGAGTGCTGAAGGAGCGCGGCTGGAGGCTACCCAACGATAGACTGGGATCAGGTGATGACATAACCGTATTTGTCATCCCGCTGGCCGGGCAAGAGTTAGAGACATGATGTGGCGTTGTCGCAGTGCTAAGACACAGCTGACTCTGTAGAGTCATTTTAAAAATCTCCCTTAACCCTGGACCGACGAGGCAGTGGGGGATAATACACTTTAGCTTTGTTGACTTCGCTTTCTCATCCAACAAATTTCATTGTACCATCGTTTGAACCTACAGTACATACAATGACCTTAACTAAATTAAAGTGAACCGCTATTATTGTGAAGACTTGGATCTGAGTAGCGCCATCGTCAACGTCTTCTGGACCCTGATCCTGCTGCTGCTGCTGCTGCTGCTGCAAACTAACCCAGGATGGCGTCTCAGTTTGGTCTAAATAACAAAGATTTTGAGTGACGCTATAAGGGAAGTCACTCAGTACGTTTACATGACATTAGGAGAAAAAAAAAACAATTGTGTTAATTATGTGTTAAATTATACTAGATTGGATGTCTCATAGTGGGACTAACACACCCAGATAAGTTAATTCGGACCCAAACTGAGTGGACATACAATACTGTACATGTACTGTGAAATACATGTAGGTCAACAGGAAAAGGCCTAATAGTGACATCTGAAAGGGGACACATCACCACCTAGTGGAGCAGAGATGCATAGTCAATAATTCCTTCCCCAGTGTTTGTGCCAGTGCCAAGGACAGTAGTCCAATTAAATTTCATAGTCAAGTAGCCCAAACTTAATTGTGCATGGAAACATACTGAGTGTCTCTTTCTCCCAGACATGCTGTTTGTAACAAATGCCAGTGAGAATTGAACCCCCTCGTCTTGTTCTTTTGTTTTCGGCTCTATGTTCAAAGATGGCAGACTGTGACTCAAAAAAAATCGGAACAGATTGTTCCTTTTGTAGGTCATGGCGTGAATGTGACAATGTAAACAACAAACACAGAATCAGACACATGCAGTAGGAAATGTGAGGAAACCAAAGAGATGGATGCTGCTGCAGCATGGGGATGGAAATCTGTCAAGAATAAATAAATAAATACAAGATAAACATTAAAGCTGTGGTCTGTAGTTGGTTTCTGAAACACTTTTTTATCTTGTTTGTTGACATCCGCTTCATGTCCCAATAGTCAACAATAAATAAAGGCGATATCTGGAATCCTTGCAATAGTGAAATAAACCAAATTGCACAGTTCCACTACAGGGATGGATCTGTTTAATTATTATTATTTTTTTAAGTGTAGCCCATTGCTAGCCTTTCCTCATTTATAGACCCTAGCTGTATAGCAAAAACAATAGATTTATGTCTGTACATTAATGAAGCATGGAGGCCATAAAAACAGAGGAAATGAATGAGTGAATGAATGAATGAATGGGTGGTAACACCTGAGGCACTTGGAGACTGTTGCACACGTTCTTTGGTGACCTGTTGGTTTACGATATATTCTTATTGACTGTGCTCGTAGATGATTTCTTTTATTTTTGGTGTAACAGAAATGTGAAGGAACATTTAGATCCTTTGTTTAATTTTCTTACATTTTTTTGTTTCGCCCTTGGAGGAGAAAGTAGGATGGTGGAGGATGGTGTTATTGATTGTGCCACAGTTATGCCTTATTAAAAGCTGGGAGAGATTTAAGTTTTGTTTTTCTACAGATGCACTAAATTTGATCCTTGTAGAAGTGGCAAACAACAACACATGCCCTTACTTGTACACTGTATACCTCTTTTATGTTTGTTTTTTCCATGTTGTTGTTGAATTAATCTGTTGTAAACAGTATCGGATTTCGTAATTGTTCTAAAGTTTCTATCCATTGTTCAGTTAGGAACTTTGTGGATCATTGAAAATGAGCTACCAAAATGTGAGAATGAAGGATAATGTGTTCAAGTTTGAAAAATAAACGATTGTTTCCCATTTGTTGTGAATATTTTTTTACACACTTGCATCCTGTTCCTGTAAAACAAATCTAAGGTTTCATAACTAAGAATTACTACCCAATCTTCCACTAAAATGACATTGTGACACTGGCTTTGTAGCAAATAGTTATTAAAATAAATAATGCAAACGCAAAACAGCAGCACAGATAAAGGTTCAACAATTTCTTTATGTGATCAGACAGAAGGTCAGTTTTAGTCTAAGCAATCAAAGGAATCAGAATATTTTAAGGGAACAGCGGGGTCAACGGGGCAAAAAAAATAGTCAAACACAAACACAGGAAGTAAAACAAAACCCAATAAACACTAAATAAATAGACATGACAATATAGAATGATATCCAGTAGGTGATGGAATAAAACAGGAACCACAACAAGTAAAACCAAAATGTAAGAAAATCTAAACTGAGTCCAAAACAGAAAAGAACAAAATGCACAAAGAAAACAACTGAAATTCAGATTCAAAGTCCAATAGACTGTGACATAATCAATGTAACAAGCACAATCAAAAATCAACATGGCAAAATTAAGTATGTTATAATATTGACCCAATTTACATTTACCTAACTCTGTCGTTACCTGTGTGTTCCAGATATGGCTCATGTTGTAGGAACCTAAATCTGTTACAATACAGGGACTTTGTCTTCCTTATGGGGACAAAAAGCAAATTCCCACAACTTAAATTATAACATTTTAAGGTGAAGATGTGTTGTGTGGTTATGATGAGTTTAGGGTATAAGTTAAGGTGAGGGTTATGGCAG
This sequence comes from Solea senegalensis, assembly GCF_019176455.1. NCBI lineage: Eukaryota > Metazoa > Chordata > Actinopteri > Pleuronectiformes > Soleidae > Solea > Solea senegalensis. Next base: position 15,986,966 of record NC_058024.1, on the reverse strand, counting down.
TAGTAGTTAAGGTTCGTGTAAGACTAAAGAAAATGACAATGTGAGGTCTGAAATCATGGAAACCAGAGTGTGTGTGTGTGTGAGGGAAAGAGAGAGGGAGAGAGAGAGGGAGAGTGCTTCTCTCCCCCCTTTTGTAATTAAAATGTCCAACATGTTCTTGTTTGCACCTGTGGTTGCTTTGTCTACTAAAGTGTGATCTGATCTGAGGTGCATTCTTCAAATTAGTTTGCAGTTATTTTTGGCGCTGATAAAACTCAAAGCACACAGACACAGCTCACCTTTGTGCCTGCAGACAATTATGTCATGAATGATGGGGGGATTTTGATTGTTTGTTTGTTTGTTTGTTTGTTATGTTGTGTTGTGTTGTGGACACACAGCTAACATCCACACCCTTTGCTCCTGTTGCACGAGTCTTTTTGTACTACAGATTATGTCATTCTTGACCGGGGAGGGGAGGAGGGACCTGGGTGACTCCAAAGCCTGCAGCAGTTTCGTTAAGTTAGATACAGGTAACAATTACAACAGGAGGAATACGGGAAAGAGCTTTCAAAATAAGAGTGCAACTAAACGTCGCGCTTTCTGTACACTGCAGAGACTGCGCTACCTCCATGACGAAGGGAAGCACAAAGGGAAGGGAACTTGTCTTATAAGCAGAGCGCTATTGGTTTGAGCTTTTATGAAAAAAGACTACATCTACACTTGATACTGTACATACACTTTATAAGCCATTGGGAATGCGATGGGGCAGAACAGTCCTCTTTTATTTTGAAAGTCTTAGCGGAAGTGAGTGTGTCGTGGATTGTCGCTGGTGTTGGTGGGAGGATCCTGCTCGCCTGCCCCGGTTTCCAGCTCCCTCTGTAAAATAAGCTAATACTGCAGCAAGAAGTGACTGAGTGAGCCTCCTTCTCAGTGTGTGGAAAACGGAAGGGAGAAGACCAAGCGCGGATTGATATTGACACTGATAAAAACCTCTCATCTGACTGAACACAGGTAAATATGAAACCCAGGCTGAGAGTTTGAATGGAGAGTCTTGTTTGTCAGTAATTATCGCTCACTTCAGGCTACTTGGCTCAGGGAATAATAATAAGGTGGTGGCTTGTCCTCGTATCAACACCATTTTTTCCTGCTTTAGTAATAATAGTTTAATAACTGTGTGTGAACGTGATGAAGTATTTTCAGTGCACTTGTAGAGTGGACTTGGTGTGTTTAAGTTCAACTGTTGATAGCCTCGTTGTCATAGTTTCAGAGTGAAAGCAGCAGATCTTTGTTTGGTGTACAGTGTGTCCCCAATAAGCAGCTCCTCATGAGCTTGGGACACATCATTTTTCTCATGATTGATCAGTAATGTGCTTTTATTTGAGCTGCAGACTCAACAAAAAACATGTGGAGGAGGAACTCAGATATTGATTTATTTAGATTTTACATTTTTACAAAAATGCCTGAATATGCAACTGACAGACTTTTTTTTGCTTACTAAACACAGCAATTTAAGTTGTATTTGTGTATAATGCTGTAGAAACATTAGAAAGCCGTAATGTACACGATCCCTTTGAATGGCAAAACAATATAGCACTAAGCCCATATTTAAATGGAAAACACAAGTATATAATTACATTTGGAATATATATACTGAATATATATTAAGAAAGATGTGAAAAATAGCCTCATAAAAGTCAACTAAAAATAAGGAATTTACTCTAGCACAGTCATAACCGAAACCAAAACCACAGTCATAATCAAAAAATGAATTGGCTGAAGTTAAAGGCTATAAAATATACAAGGATATCAGAAATATGAAAGAGAAAAAGAAGAAAAATGCAGTCCTTGATTCACATGTTACATTTTTTAATCTCAACACAGAAACAGCCATAAATTCATATCATCAGTTGGCTCATTCCACAGCTTGACTCCCAAAACAGACATGCATGTCTGTATTTGACATTTAAGGTGCAGGACCCAATAAATATTTTATGTGTAGATTCATAGTAGCCCTTTCTGTTAATTATTAAAGAAAATCCGTCTTTGTTCTGCTTATGATCAAGTGGCCACTGGTCATGAAGTCACCATAACAATCTGAATCCAGTTTTGAAGCCTCCAGATTTATGATTTGTGCAGAAGTTCACAAATATCAATTATAAATAGGGTCTTACTGGACAATTTGAACTATCAATCACGCATGTGTCAACTCATACATGCCCTGCATATTTACAAAATTGACATCATTAACGCTTCAGGAAATTGCGTACTGGTGTAAATCAAGTAATATGTGTTTTCCTCACTTTTTTGCAACAATAGTCACCCCCTGGAGGATACCCATACATAGTCTCAGTAGCCATCAAACTGAAAGACTACATCCACTTTTTAAGTATAGTCTATGTTTATTACCCAAGTTATTAAGCAAAACATAGTTAGCAGTTTGGTCAGCATAGCTTAGCTTATCTTAGTTTAGCTTATCGTAGCTTTGTTTAACTTTAAGCTTAGCACATTGCCTGGACAAGAGAAATATGTGTCAAACAAAGACCATAATGTAAAAAACAAAAATGACTGTGGTTTTATTATTATGAGTTGAGTGTATGGAGTCTTTTTTTTATTATTATTCATTTGATGTCAACAGAAGCGTCTTTAAATTAAGCTAAGCTAACTGGCCGTCACGTGTTACATGTTTGACATACAGATTTATTGTTAGTGTAGTATCAGTCTTCTCACCAAACTTGCTTAGAGAACTAACAAGTATTTATTTAATATCCAAACCATGTCTTAAAGAAACTATCTATATTATGTTGTGTCAATATTCAGTTTAGAATCTTAAAACTCCCTTTTTTTGTTTTTTGTTAAGTAGGTTTTTGTCCTCAACAAGATCTTAGTGGGTTTTATTTCCTAGACTATCTCACTGCTGGGACATTCAGTCATTTTCATGGGTGGACCAGTAAAGTCATGACTCAGTAAGTCTCCTGAGCTGCTGTGTTTGTGTGTAACATATGCCCCAAAGAATGTGTGAAGCTGACCTGAGCTGCTGTGTGTCCTCCAGCTGTTGTGTAAGAGACTTTAGCACCATCATTTCAGTTTTATGCTCCTGAGTTCACAGTTTACTTCTTTTCACTGTAATCGTGAATGTTTGATGTGAAACATTGATGTGAAACATGAGATTCGTTTTTGGGTTTGACTTTAGACTTTTGCATGTGACACGTTGTCTGGATTTAATCGGATAAGATGTTTTTAAGTCGAGATTATGGCGGTGTGGGCCGTCAGTGTCGTAGGCTGTCAGGCTGTCTGCCTCAGACTCCAGCTGACTCATTTATTGATGTGTTCAAATTAGGGCTGCAACAATAAATCAAGTAGTAATCGAATATTAAATCACATGGCATTGTTTTGTGTACAAAATTGATCTTTATTTATCAATTTTTGGTTGCAATAATCATTGATTTTGAGCAGTTTTTAACAGTTTTGTTGGACATTTTCTTTGGACATACAGTATCTCCACTCCTACTCTAAATGACCTAATTGATAAGAAGCTGTAATTTTGATACTTAAACTTAAAAACTTAAATAATGAAATAATTCCATCCATGAGAATATGAACGTTACATTTTATTTTGGTCTGCTTCAACTGTAAAGAAAAAACATTTTTAGGTTTTGTCCTCCTGATAATACAACAAAAGCACTTAAACAAGTTGACATGTTAATATCTGCGTATAATCTGTTTTCTACTGCTCCGTAGCCTTGTTTGGTGTGAAACCTTTATGTAAAAACAAAATTAGACTGAGGTCCCTGAAAATAGTTTGGTTGCATAGTTTGTTGTATGTATTTCAAGGAAAGTGGTGTAGCCTTGGGAAACCAGTTAGACAAGTCAAATAATAATTTCTCGTAACTTGTTTGCAGAACATCAGACCAAAGAAAATATCAGTACCATTTAGTTAAAACCAGCTGTTGATATTAGACTTGTGTGAGAGTAGAAACCTCATCAGGGTCACAATCTACTCCGTGGTAACTGTAATGGTTGGAAGTAATGGTGCTTTGGTTTATTGTGCATTTAATGGCACTTGTATTGTTTTTGGATCAAGTTTCAATGAAAGTTTTCCCTAGCGTTTACTTTACACTTAACACTCACATCGCTTCCAAGTCTGTTCACATTTCGCCCTGCCCTCTACTGCTATTTTCACTTCATATGAATTATTTTTCCATTCAATTGTATTGTTATTTAAATTGTTGACCAACAGTTAAACATCCTAAGAAATTAACCGAGAAATAGAGCAAAATAGCAAATGTCTCTCATAATCTCTCATAGGAACAAAAGTCAGCTACAGACTTGTCACTAATAGTTATATTTTTTTTGTTATTTGTTCCATAATTCCTCAGCTCCACTCGATCACATACCCTGGCAAATACAGTAGAACAGTATTTCTATTATTTCTAGTATTTCTTATTTCTAAGCAGCTCATGTACCACTGGTAGTACACGTGTCACAGTTTGAGGCTTGACACAAAAAGGTGAAAGCCACTGCTAGAGGAAAGTGCTTTAATGCTATAATTTCATGCTGGGAAAGGTGCAAAATCAGCATCCAGACTTTCATTATTCTCTACTGTTTTGCGTCATTGTATAGTGTTGTGGGATACTTAAAAACACTCTCCTAGATTGACAGACTTCTGAGACTCTGAAACCCTTGTCACTAAGTAAACGCTGTAGATTAACATTCTAGTAGTAGTCACCTCAGCATGATTGACTGCTTTATGAACAACAGTATCTGTGGACTCACAGTCAGATTAATGAACAAGTCTGCAACCTGAATTGAATGATGTTCGATTGGTTCTACTCTTGTCATAGTTTTCATCAATCACTTACATTTTTCAGTGAGACCCTCACTCACATTCAGCACAGGTCGTGTGGGGGGGGCACAGGTGTGTCAGCTGATGCTGGCTGGTTGCAGATTAATGGTTCACATTCATCATGACTGAGTCCGAATAATATCAGGCACTGGTGTGAATGTGCAGAGGGTAAATGATAGTTTTTGACAGCTGAATCATGATAAACAGGTTGGATCAGTATGACAACGCTGCTGAAATCATTAACTGCTGGCAACCATAAACTTCCTCCTCAGCTGTTGCTGTCATTAGCATCCATTAGTTCCTTAATTGAGCATCAGTCATGGGTAGCTGGAGTCTTTGGCTTCATGGCGTGTTTGTGAATTTATTGGATGTATCAAGATGTTTCCTTTTCCAATATCATTAAGACCAGGACCACACTGGATGCATGTGTGGCACATCTTTGTCACAGAACATCTTGCTTTTCATTAAGCCACCCACGTTATCAGATTAGAGCAGCCACATTCCCCATGTTTGATGCACTCTAGTGTTTCGGTTCACATTTTTAACAAGGCTTTTATTGTGAAATTTTTGCAGGACCAACGGATATGCAGCTTTATACTGAAGAGTCCTGGCATTTAGTTGAGTACAGAGAATTATGTACAGTATTTAAAACGTATATGATTAATGGCAGTTTTCAAAGGCAAATCCAATGTAAAACAAAGCAGCAGCTCGGCAGTCTGCACACAGCAGACACACTCCCTGTCTAAACAACAAAGTTGCCAAAGACGAAGCAGAACAGCGATACAGCAGTCATGTATTACAAGCTTAAGAACATGCTATGTGCACTGTGCACAGAAAGGGACTGTTCATATATACATGTACTGTTTGTCTGAGTGAGCATGCGTGCCTGCTAACATGTGTTGTGTTGCCTCTGGCAGCAGCGCTCTCTGTGTTCTGGCTCTGCTGAGGCCTGTCCAAACACAAACTCACCCAAAAAGACTCCTCCCAGACTTCACAGAACAGGAAGTAGATTGTTTTGTTTCACAGAGAGAGCTTCAGAGGCTGCCGTGCTGCTGTCTCCTATTTGTTTGGCTTTGTGCCCGTCGTCCAGCTCAGGCCATCGCTGGTCCTGTTCCCTGTAAAAGCACTGCATAGATACAGCATGCTTGTCAGTATTCATTTTGGACACTACAGCCCGTATAGTGAACTGTACTGAGTGATATCAAGAGGTGCTCTAAATATTTGTAATAGCTGTATTAGCTGCCCTGCTCCAACACACCTGATTCAAATGGTCAGCTCGTTATCAAGCACTGCAGAAGTCTGATAATGAGCTGTTCATCTGAATCAGGTGTGTTGTAGCAGGGCAACATCTAAAACATGCAGGGATGGGAAACACTGCCCTTGTCCTCCAATTAGTGATTGAAATAATACACTCCCTTTTAAAAGGTTTTCTGACAACATGAATCAGTTAAAAATAAGTCAAAGTCACATATTTTGGCAAACAGTTGAGTTGACCCCAATGGACATTCAAGAGAATACAGGTGTTGGGCACTCTCACATAGGCTTCACTATTGGCACTTTTCCATTATACAGAGCACGACTCGACTCGACTCGACTCAGTTTGGGTATCAGACACGTCATTTTCCATTACTTCATAGCATCCCCGCAGTGTGGACGGGGTCGCACGGCTGCGCGAAACTGCTGTGACGTTGTTTTATATAAAGACAAACATAGCTCTCTCTCTGGATCCTCTTTGTCAGCCACTAAACACAGGAATGCCTGCACCTCGTCGACGAACTACAGTGTATTTTTGCAGACAGCGGCCCTGTATGCTTGCTGTAATGTTCTTGCCAGTTTAAAAACAATAAATGGCGGGTTTGAGGTTTGATTCTTGTGTCAGAAGTACTAAAAAAAGCACCAGGTACCAGGTACTGTGTCTCAAAAAAAGCAAGAAAAGCCCTATGTGTGGATCAGGAGACTTTTTTTCATATAGTCTATGAGCAATCTCTATGAGCAATCTCCTTTATGGTCTATTATTATGCTGCACTGAGTCAGAGAAAAGAAAGTAAAAGCAGTCAGAACTCTACAAGTTACAGAGTCTTAGTTTTTGCTCACGTCTTTCAATATCTCCATCCTCTTTGCGGCTGTAACACAGTACGTGGCACCAAGAGGAGTGGGCCTTTGGGCACAAGGCAGAAAATAGATTTAATAAAGGAATCACATGCTCTTCAAGAAGATAGTGACTAGGAATTTAATAAAACTGTCAAACAAGCAAAATACACCTAAAACTTCTATTGGGACTCCTGGTTAGCTTGTCAGTCGTCTGCTTCTTTTTCACAAAGCAAAGGCTTGAATCTCTGTTCATGTGTTCATTTAAAATCTACATATACAGTACATACATAAATAAAATGGAAATGCCTCTTACTTCAAAATGTGAAGTTGCAGTAAATAAGGGCTTCTGTATTTGGCGATTGACGGTTGCCAGAAAGTGTGAGTGTAAAGCCAATGTTTTAGAGCTGAACTGTTGATAAGACAAAAAAACATATATGAAGATCTCACCCATGGCTCCTTTTTTTTTTGTTGTTTTTAGATATTTGTGAGCTGTTGCCTGTTTTTCATCAAATTGAATGCTGACAGTTGCTCCATCCCTGCTTTTCTCTGTATACAACCAGTATCCAACTTCTGGAAAATGATGATGTCATAGCCCCAACCCACACTAGCTTTATGCGCATGCGCCACATCCTCTTCTCCATTTTTGGTGTATTTCTGTGGCAGCATTAGAGCACAACACGCTGGCCTGTTATGTATACTCGTAAGACTCGAGTCATGTTGGTGGTTTATGTGTATATACAGACATTTTTTGAAACGATGTCTACAGAAAGCCTTTTTAGAACAAACAAGAGAAAGGTCGCGTAGGAAAAGTTCTCTTTCCGTGTGCGTAAGATTTCAGTTTTGGGCCCACAGTTCTAAAAGTTGATCTGCCTTTGATAAGTGGCTGCTGTCATGAAGAGGATTGCTGTCAGGACTCTCTGGCAGAAAGTGGATGAGGTGAGGAGCCAAATGACTATATGCACAGCTGCTCCCAGGCAGCAGGGCTCCAGCTCATCCATCAGCAGCAGCAGCAGCACGGACTACTCATCCTGAAGCGTATAAGTTATAACATTCAAAGTTTGGGTACAAAGCTGCATTTAAAGTAGTTTGCCAATATTTTTGTTTTCAATGCTTTCATGACATGTTGGCACCACGGCGTGCTCGCAGCTCCTAAACTTAACAACTAAAATGTTTCTCATTCACTTTGAGTGAAGAGGCCTAAAACGTGGCCCAACTGCCCCCTGCTGGGTGCGGCAAAAGTTGACAAATATTCCACTATCCGCATTAGCACTGGCATCACTCAGTCAATTCTAATTATTACGTAAATCTCTGAAATGCTTTTCTCATATTGTTGCATTTGGTCCGACTCTATTTGAATTGATTTCTCTGATAAAGGATGTTTTGTAGCATGGGCAGTCATCACTGATGATGGAATAGCAGCCTTTCTACTGAAAGGATGTGCACAGCTGCTTAGTATAACAGGCAATACAATCTCTCTCTCTGTGAAATCTCCTCTGATGGTCCAGATCTCCTCAATGCTGATTTACATCATGCTGAAAATGCTGTTATTATGGAATTATTTATCAACAATGATGAAAAATGTGTTGCCTACCCCAGCTTTAGCACTGGCACAACATAGATGTAGCTCTTAATCTTTAATCCATATTAGGCTGGAGGTCATTCTAACATTATGCTATTACTAAAGTGTTCCTGAAGCAGGGGACAAAAGCAGCATTTCTTTTTAGGACACCGTGCCATCATCACCAGCTGCCCTGGTTTTCAAGACACACCTTTTTCCCCATTGATTTGCGATGAAAAACAAAAAGTAGAGTAGAAGCCCGCTATTATATTCCTTCATATCCCAGCTTGTCTTTACACTTCCTTCTTTTCCTGGCTCCGCTCTATTCCTTCTTCTCTGTCCTTCCTGCAGCTTTGTAGTCTAGACTGGGCACTAGGGACTGCAGTTTGTCTGTGATAGTGTGTTGATCAGCAGCACACTCCCACAGGTGTAACATGATGCAGTGCTGTCACTCAGAGATGTATGAGTGGTAGCTGTGGGGCCACACAGTATGAGCAGAGAGAGAATGAACAATGTGTATGACATAAATGTATTTAAAAAGTCTGTGTTGTAGAACATAGTTGACAATGTGGAAACAATCTTTCTTTTTTTTTCTGATCATTTCCTCACTCAGCACTCACTTTCGTTTTGTGGACGTGTGTTTCTGATAAATCTCCTCTTGTTTCCCAGCAGAGATGGCCGCCATCCGGAAGAAGCTGGTGATTGTCGGGGACGGAGCATGTGGAAAAACCTGTCTTCTGATTGTTTTCAGTAAAGACCAGTTTCCTGAAGTCTACGTCCCGACAGTGTTTGAGAACTACATTGCTGATATCGAGGTTGATGGGAGACAGGTTTGTGCATTATTCCTGGAACTACAAAACTATCAAGCGAATAGTTCAGAAGTGATAATCCTCTGTCATCGGGTACAAAGAAAGTCCTTCCCTTTGTGTTGGAATCCAACACAGTGCATTTGTCATACTTTTATTATGAATCTGTCCTGTTATAGGGTCTATGGGTGACTACATATTACAGTTTTACTAAGTGCGCATGTGTTTCTTTATGTTTGCTATTATATTTATGGTTTCATACTGTAAGAACTTTGTTATCACTCATTCGCTAACATGGAGCAAAGCTCAACAGACCCGCCATGCTTAGCCACACTTGTCACACTGTGATTGGATAATCACTGTTCAGGGGAGGGGTTTAACAGCTTTTAGTAAAATAATAAAATTTAGAGTCACTGCCTTAAAATGGAGATATATTAAAAGCAACACACTCTATTGTGCAATTATCTACTATAGGAAGTAGCATAAAAAAGAGCCTTCCTTTTTTACTATGGGAATTTGTTAGGACACACATTTCTGTTTGTTCTGTTTTCCAATCTTGTGATAACAGTAGTTTACTTTGTGAAATAATGTGGGAAATAACCACAATATTATATATAAGAAAAGAAGCTGATTTTGGCACAGATGGTGTGGAAAATTGGGAATGATCAGTTACAAGGACAAGCCTTTCATAGACATGAGTGGAAATGTAATTTCTGTTTTTGAATTCTCCGGTTCGACACAGTAATAACACTTAGATCTTATGTGACCACATTTAAATGCAAACATAATCAGCCCATTGTCAACCAGTCACTGGGATGATAACAGAAAGATGAAGTGTACAGTAGATCCCTGCACTAACAGAGTAAGTGTGTGTGTAGTCACAGCAGCAGCTGACATTTCCGTACAGTAAGTACAGTATATATCACACTTGGACTCTGGAGAGCCAGTGTCATTAAACCAACTATCTCAATGACCCACTCTTTAGGGCAAGTGATGTTGACTGAGTCTCAAGTGAGTCTGCAGTGAAGGTCAAGGCCTAAGCCACAGATGGCTTGTTATTCTCTTGAGCCGACCACCGCTGCAGGATCACCACTCGGCAAAACAGGAAATGACTGGACTTCCCAGTTTCCTGTTCAGACAGAGAACAGGGACGTCTACTGGCAAATGCCCCCTCTCTCCCTCCCTCCCTCTCTCCCTCCGGACACTCCTCCGCCTCCTCCGGCCCGATAAATGTTTCTCATTTCCCATCCTGGTCGCACCTAATTGTGGGGAAGCGAGGAGGGGTTAACTGTTAGGGTTTCAAGATGGAAATCAGTCGAGAAGGGGATCATTTTGGTGAAGATATGACTGTTGGCTTTTTAAGTTACTCTCTGGAAGAATGGTGTCTCTGTTAGAATTGACCATTATGCAAGTGGCTGGATCTGATTTGTTGTTTTTACCCCCCACAGGTAAAAAATAGGACAGATTCTCAAAATAGCTGGGGGGGTTTTCTCATTCCCACTTTTTCTTTTCCTCCCTAAAGTTTTTGGTGTCCACTGGGAACACATAGCTGCTCTGGTTGCTCTTCTAGTCTCAGCAGTGTGCAGCTACCTCCCACCCTCTGCCTTTGCAAAAATCTATTTAGGGATCGTCAACTGATGCGTGCGCCCTTTCCGTGGGCAGCATCTATTGTCATGCGGTAGATCCAGTTTTTAAAAACTTTGCACATTTTCTTTTCTTTCTTCCCTCGAACACAGTGAGTCAGCTTTGGAGCAGAGAGGAGTGAGGGCTGTTAATGCCTGCACAGGGACAGAAGGTATCTGCTTTGATGCCTGCTAATCTCCCACTTTCCCTAATTGAATTAATCAGTGGTGTGATGGGATAAGCTCAGTCCCCAAGTTAATTTCCACAACACTGACAACATGACGGACGTATGAAGCTCTGATAAGCTGCTATAGTGATGAGTAGCAAATATCTGCACACCGACTCTCTCGTGTACAATGTCATCATCTTACATAAAACACACACATCACAAGTTATCATCAAAATGCAAGGTATGTGTGTGTAAAAAATTTCCCAAAAGATCCAACTTTTGGTCTTTGGGAACATTTACTGCTTCAAGGTCATCTTGCAGATAATCATAGCTCTTAGTAGGTAATATTAAAAACTACAACTTGGTCACTTGATGATGTTTTGATCGTTTAAATGTTAAATGACACAGATGATCGAAAAATGGAGATAATACGGAGTAAAGGAGATGAATGGAACATTCCAAACAAAACCAACATTTTTGTTTTATTTTAAAAGTGTAAACCAGCAGATTCATTAGGATAGAATATCAGTTCTATCACATATCTTCCACATGTTAATATAATTCAGAGGCCTGTCGACAACACGGATCATCTGAAAAGAAGCAACCAAATATGATGTACATATACATATATATATATATATATATACATATATATACATATATATATATATATATATGTATATGCGTTATAAACACAAAGTTTTACCTTTTCTTTTGTGCCAGGTGGAGTTGGCGCTGTGGGACACTGCAGGCCAAGAGGACTACGACAGGTTGAGGCCTCTCTCCTACCCAGACACAGATGTCATCCTCATGTGCTTCTCAATTGACAGCCCTGACAGTTTAGGTAAGGAGCTGTTGACACAGTGAAGCCTCTCTCTCTCTGAATGTGTGATATCGTTGTGCGGTTGGACAAAAATGTCTGCTGTCAGAGATTAGCGGAGTTCACTGTTAGTTTCCCTTCATTTTCAATTGAGTGCAAAGTAATTAAAACACAGAGAAAGCAGCGTGTTCATTTGTAAAGTTTTCTGTTTCAAGAACGATTGGAAGATAAAGATTCAATTCCCAAGAAGCTTTCAGGAGCTCCCACATTTAAAATTTTAGGTGACAAAAATCACCCTGATCTTTAATCATTTTTTCCTCAAGTCTAGAATTTGCTTTTCTAGGGGACATTCTCAGCACTTTTAAGATGTTAAGAAAATCCTCATATGAGAATTCAAACAACACTCAAGGTTAGACAACAACCACACTGTAGCAACATCGTAAAGTAAAATATGTCTCTGTAGGTTGGAATTGTAGTGTTTTTTAATTAGTTTCATGGACCTAAGCGTGTGTGAGTGTGTGATGTCAGGTGCAATACACAAAATCAAAATCAGAAAGAAGTTCCAAAGAAAGCTACAAAACTTAAACTGTGATTGTATGAATTATGTATTTTTTTTAGACCATTTAGAATCGTTTTTTTCGTGATTTTTGTTGCCATGGTTACTCGAAATGCTTAGGGAAGACATAGCGCACCATTCCCACACAGCTGCGATACCCAGCTGTGCGAAGAGCCTATTGTGTTATCTGTGTAACCTCTAGTTAAACGTCTAGAGGAAGCAGTTGCATTTCTCTGGTGCTACGATTCATATCAGCAGAGCAAACTGTTAAAAGCTTTCATGGGCTTGATGAAAGGTGGGATTAGTGCAGCTAAAAACATCTTTGCCTGGAGCGATCTGCAGAGTAATCCATCGTGAGAAGTGCTTTGTGCAGGGACTCTGCACTGCCTGGCCTTTTTACAGTCCGTCTCCCGAGTATTTCAGTTAACTTCTCGTCTCTTCTGGGACAGAAAACATCCCTGAGAAGTGGACGCCCGAGGTGAAGCACTTCTGTCCCAATGTTCCCATCATCCTGGTGGGGAACAAGAAGGACCTGAGGAATGATGAGAACACACGGATAGAGCTGACGAAGATGAAGCAGGTACGAAAGCCTACTAAAAGGTCACTGGACCGTTGATTGCTCATACTCATCACCTTAAAAAAGTAACGTGGTAGACGCTCTGCAGAGTTGAAGTTGTTTTGACGGCTGTGTAATTACAAGGGGTGTGACGAGACATTCGGCTGTGACTCACATGACGAGACAGAAGAAACTGAAAAATGCCATTTAAAACATCTGAAATGCGACATGAAAGTGTTGGGGGGCAACTTCTGTTGTGAATTCGGGGTCACTCTCGGTCACGGAGGTCGCCGATTAGCTTTTGTTACAGCAGCGTAACAAACTACAGGTGTATTAGCACCACCTACTGGATTGGAGAGTGCATGAAAAATTAATAAAAAATTAAAATAGCAGGATAAAATCATTTTCAGTTTGTATGACATGTAGAAGTGCAGGCTTTCAATATAAGAAGTTTCCCTAATTCAGTATGTCTTCTCCAAAACAACAACATAATACTAAACAATTATCTAAAGCATACACACAAAGCATTAGAAAAACTTTATTTAAAAAAAAAGCTTATAAAGGCATAGAAAGGAGTTATTGAAGGAGAGGTGTCTCCTCTAGGATAAAGCACACAGTGTCAACACACTTCACCATTACACAAGGTTAAAAATTGTTTAAATAAAGTTCTTAAAGCACATATATATATATATATATATATATATATATATATATATATATATATATATATATATATATATATATATGTATATATATATACATATATGGATTGCAGCTAAAATCCAGTTATTCGTTGTGCCTTAATCCACATCCCCAAACATTTTAATCCAAATACATCCTTTACTTTCTGAATTATGCTCACAATACAGTAATAAATGTGATTGCTTTAGTCAGACAACATGGTTTATTAACCACTGCTAATAAACTCTCCTCCTCTCTTTAAACAAATTAAGACTAAATCAAAGGAGAAAACATAGCTGTGACTAACGATCATTTTCACACGGTCCCTAACAATCTCTGCCGTCATTGTGCAGGAGCCAGTCAAGGCAGACGAAGGCAGAGACATGGCGGACAAGATCAATGCATTTGGCTATTTGGAGTGCTCCGCCAAGACCAAGGACGGCGTGCGGGATGTGTTTGAGATGGCCACCAGGGCGGCGCTGCAGGTCCGCAAGCGCAAGAAGAGAAGCGGTTGCACTCTGCTGTGAACGGGTTCAAACACCACTAAAAACCAACTGACCAACAAACACAAGAGAAGAAACTGCATGAAAAGGACTCACCTTTTACCAAGTGGCATCTCTGTAATGTATTTGGCATATCACGATCAGGGGCAGGCAGATGAAATCCAACGTAAATGCACCTAATACAGGAAGTAGACGTTATGTCTAGATTACGACGCTTCTTAGAAATTGATGTTTAAAGGTTTCTTGTTGATTTGCATTTAATTTTATTTTTTTCCAAATCTGCTATTACTCATGGAATGTTTTCCCACTTTTTTTCCCCTTTTTTTCTTTGTAAGGTTAATGTTATAAGGCCGAGATAAAGTCAGCCGTTTGTTTGCAATGTTGTTCTTCACGAGCTCGGACAAGCAATAACCTTAGTTTGTTATCTGAGTAAAGTCTTGTCCACACTGTCCTGTTCGCATCAGTTCTTGGTCATAATAGAGAATGAAATGTGGATTTATTTTTAATTGCAAGAGCTAGTGCCTTTTTTTGTTTGTTTGTTTGTTTGTTTCCACACCACCGTCGACTTGTCGTGTTTGTCAGCGAGCTAAAGTTTCGGCCTCTCCATTGTGTTGTAGCTCATCTTACACGGCATTGTCACCGTGACACCCGTGCGAATCCACCATAAAGGCTTCCAGTGCCGTTTGCCACTCACAGAGCTGAAAAAATCTTGGCACTCCCACGGCGTTCTTCATTCCCAGTGCACTCACACTGAGGATGAAGAAGATGGCGTCTCTGTAATATGATCACGGCTAACAAAATAGTGAGCTCCCGTGTCTGTATGACATCGACGATGATTCACATGCACTCTGTGTCAGTGGATGTTGATGTAGTGGAGTCGGTGTCAAGCCAGTATGACTCAACTATGCACAAAACGCTGTTTGGACCTACTGGGAGATGACACGGCTCCAACAGGAATGACACAAGGACCACGGTGTAGTGAAACCTCCCTTGTTTGTTTATCGCAGGTGACTGAGTTTAGCAGCGACGCAACAATGTAAACGAGCCGGTCCCGCCTGCCGTGATCCCGTCTGACGGGTTGGCCCGCTCTTGGAAATGCCCCGTCCGTCGCGTGTGCGGAAGTTTCCAGTCGGATGACATTCTTTACGTGTTTCAGGGGAGCTCACTTGTGTGTGTGTGTGTGTATGAGGCATTTGTTGTTGTTGTCCCTGGAGCCTTCTCTGTTCTGCTGTGCCTTCAGGTTGTCCTCCCTTTCAGACCAGGTGGACCAGCTGCTTGATGCGAACCTGATACTAGGTAACACAGTCAAAGGTCACACTGTAGGCGACCTCAGATTATGAAGATGGCTATTTAGCTTATAGAAATATCTCCCCTTGTGAATACATCTATTAATGCACTCTCAACGTTTGTTCTATCTTGATCGGCCTGATTATGCTGTTTCAGTAAGGATGACTCATGACTTCAACTTCACCGGAGAAACACGTAGCTGAAGAGATGATGACCTTTGACCTTTCAGAGCTGCTGCCAAGAATTCAGCTGTGTACAATTCAATGTGTTGCATTGAGCTTAAAGGACGCTTCACTGCATTCCTTAACTCCACCTCAGTCGTTCATGCTACGTCGTGGTGCGTGTGGCCATTAGTTGCATGTTGCTGTCATTAAAGGAGGGTGAAGAAATGTGTGTGTGTGTGTGTGTGCAGAATCATGTTCGATGTTGCATGAAACGTCCTCACGATGCCAGGATAAGCTACAATCTGCCCAAACGGCATGGTCTGTACCTACAATTATGTTGTATGACTTTACACCCTCTACTGGCCGAGCACATGCTATGCTCCTAAGTGGGTGATTCAGTGGAGGAACCACAACTTGCTTTTTCTGCTTAGGTTTTTCTGAGAAAATTGAAAATGGGGGCATTGTTTGACTACAATTGCACAGAAGCACCATCACGACCCTGTCTTGCATCACTGTAGAATCCTTAACACTTAAATAAACAAGAGAAAATAATGATAAACATGTTCCAATTATAAGCACAAAGTGCTTTCCAAGTAACAACTGGACAACTGAACAACTGAACAAAATGACAGCATACACATGTATATCAAAAACCACTGAGCACACATTGATCTTACAATGGAGGTAAATGTACATAGGACATAATGTATGGCTAACGGGATAAATAGGATTAAATGTGAACACAAGGAGACTAGGGTCCTTTAAATCAGGTGAAAGATCATATACATTTAATTTTTGGACCATCGTGTTCCCAGGAATTCTTCCGATTTAGATTGTTGAATAACTTTCCCAGCTGCACAAACGATGAAAGCGTTCCCATGGAGATGCAGCAGAGGGTCTGGTGTTGAACATGATATCACAAAAAGTGATGCAGCTGTTGATATCTGAAGGCAGATGTGCCACTGTGTTAAAAGTTGTCCTTGCAGTACAAAATAAAAACCACAACACAAACACAGCCAGGCAGCACCTCTGCTCGGTGTTCTGGAACTTTTCCTTTAGCAAAACAAAAACAAAAAAAGTATTTGAAAAGTTTAAGGATCCAGATTTTTAGGTCATTGTAATCATGCTTTGTAAACAGGAAAAGTGTAAAAGTGTTGTAGTGAATGTTTGATCTGAGGTGAACGTGAACATTGTTAATAAACTATTTTTGAGACAAGACCGACTCACTATCCCTGGTCAGTTCTTTTGGAAAAGCTGTACAACTCACTATGTTTACCCTATGTTTAAGGATAATGATATAACGTTAACTTCTATAAATGAATAATGTGACACACTACATAAGGTGAACCCTGTTCAAGGTTTCTTTATTAATACCCAAGGGTTAAATATTGTGCAGACAGGAGATATAGTAGTCCAAAAATTTCAAACGTTAAATATAACAGAAAACAACAACAACAAAAAAACATTAAATATAAAAAAAAAAACACTCAGAAATTAAAAAACAAAACAAAACTTGACAACATAGCTTCACAGAACAGCAAACCCATAATTAACTTTAACTTAAGATTAATATTAATATTAAAAGTTCACACACAAAGGATGTTGCCAAATAGTGAGATTCACTGTGTCAAAACAGTGTCATTTATAAAGTGTTAACAAACTCAACAACTGCCAAAAAGGAAACACAGAGACTCACTTCAGTGTAACAGTGAAGAACTGAGAGATTTCACAGTCAATTTTATTTTCCCAAGGAGTTCAAGGTGATAAAAAACTTTGAAGTTTACAAGAGACAAGGGAAGCACTTCATGGCTCCAGCTGCTCTGACATGTGCTCTTCACTGAGACAGGTAAAAAACTGTGAAGAAAAACTACGGCTTTCTGTCTGTCACGGTAAGTGAATTTGCTTTAAGCTGTACATGAATTTAAAAAGAAACTCTCAGGAGACAAAATCAAGGAAGACTTTGGAATACTTTGGTTAAAACAGCACAGTGATTGATTTGTCAACATAGGCAAACTCATCTTAGAAAGGTTTGAATAAAAAAATGCATCTAGGATAGGGGCCTCAAACTCAAAATGACCTGGGGACCAGTGAACTTCTAGTCTGGTATATATATATATGTGTATATATATATATATATATATATATATATATATGTATGTATATTCATAAAAAGCAGATACCAGTGTTGTGTCCACGCCAATCTGATCGAATAACAACTTGATTTCACTGCAGATAGTTTTGTGTTGGTTTCCTGGAGGAGATTTTAAGGCTGACAGAGTTGCTGCACAGACTTCTCATCAGCTACAGGATCTGTAGACAAATACAGAGAGACACAAATATTGAGTTTATCACAGTTTCACATGACGGAGAGCGTCTTTTGTGCAAAGCACGAGATGCAGTGCGATTAGAGAACTCGTGTATCGTCTCTGCACACACACGTACCAGCCTCCCCGTCTTTAGCTTTGATCAAGACATGCATTCGCCATGGCACCACTTCGATAAGCTTGTGCAACATTTATTTCTGTCCACAGCTGCATAAAACTTTCACCCAACATCTTGTATATGTGATAAGATTCTAAGAGTGTTGATTCATTTCACACGACATACCAGTGACATACCATTTGACAACATTTGAGTGAGCAACAAGGTTACAATGAAAAAAACAACGACATTCATCTGATGATGTTAAGAAGACGCACTGCTGGTTATGAATATGACTTCATTATATCATTCATTCATTAACCTTGTTTTTGTTATCTGTTATTCTCTTGTATCTTTCCTTCCTGTCCTCTCTCTCTCTCTATGTCCTCATCTTGCCGGCTGCAGGATCCAGATCCAGTTCCAAGGCTATTATTATTATTATCATTATTAATAACAATAATAATAATAATAATAATAATAATGTTCATATCATACCATCACCATTATTATTATGCTATCATTAAAGTTGATATCAGTATAACTTTTCGATTTGAATTGATGGAGACAATTTAGGTGTGTGTATGGGAGACGATTGCATATCATACAACGCCACGTGAGAAAAGTTTGACTTGACTTCCTGACTCACATGGAATTACAACATATTACTATCACTGTGATGTAGATAGATATAATCCAAGTCTACGGCACCACTTGAGTCATTTACACTGACTTACTGTTGTCCACACGGATTTTCAGAACCATCAGGAGATGCAGAACATCATCTTCACCCTTGTCTTGGAACTCAATTCCCCTGTAACCATTTTGCCTCACACAGTAGCTGATGAACCTGCACATGAAAAGAAAAAGGAAATTAGATAGCATGCTGCTGTGGTGGTAAGCACTAGTGCCTCACAGCAAGAAGGCTGCTGGTTTGAATCCCAGTTAGACTGGGGCCTTTCTGTGTGGAATCTGCATGTTCTTCCTTTGTTTGTGTGGGTTTTCTCTGGGTATTCCACACCTTCATTCAAAAGACGTTCTGTTAAAAAGCTACTAAATTGCACTGTAGGATGCCCGTTGATTGACTGGTGACGCGTCCAGGTTGAACCCCGCCTCTAAACCAATGTCAATAGATTTGGTAAAATCCCACGTTTGACACAATAACGACATCGGTAGTTGTTGTTTTTTTTAGCGAATAACATAAGTGACATGCAGATGGGTGTTTAAGTTGACCACTGATGTCTATGTCTTTGGACTGAGAGGACGCTAGAGAACCGAGACAAAAAGCAACACAGACACGAGGAGAACTTTCAAACTCCTTGTGACCTACGTCTTCCAGGTAGGGTTCTTGCTGAGGATCACAGGGTTTCCCACAACAATCAGCAGAGACCTGGCTCTCGTCACAGCGACGTTGAACCTCTGCAGTGTAAATAAATGCACAATTATAAAGGACAAAGCAAGAAGAAATCTTAATATGCTAAGGTAGGAATGTGTGGCAGACCTTTTCATTTGACAAGAATCCAATGTTGAAATCTTTGTCCATCTTGACGTAGTTGTCGCTGCTGCGGACAGTGGAGATGATGATGATCTTCCTCTCTTGTCCCTGAAACTCCTCCACACAACCCACCTGATTTGGCAATGAGAATACATTTTTATATCACTACATTTTCTTAGATCATTTTCTGTGATTCACATGAACTAACAGTGCTTTTGTATTTAAAGAAAAGTTTTGTACCTTGATCTCTTTGACTTCGGTCCATTTCCTCAGTCCTGGTGCAGACTGTAAGGCTTTTTTGATTTTCTCAATCTATCAGAATAAAAACAGCCACATTCCCAATGATGAGTCAAAACACACATTTTCTCTCCACAGAAACAAACCAACGGCATTGAGAGACTCACTTGTTTTCTGAAAGGCGCGACGATGCCAATGTCTTTTGCATGAAGGTTGGGCAGACCGTTCTCTCCTTGTGTTTTCTTCAGTTTAATGAGGTAATCCACCACAACGTCGATCTCTGTCACGTTGAACCAAGATGGACTCCTGTGCTCCCTCTCCTCTTTCCCCATCACACCGTGGAAGATCAATGGGAAACCCTGTAGGTTTTCACAGACCTTATTTCAATTCTCCATAACAGTTATAACAGGATCATTATTTTAAGTTTAAGATTCATGTAAACAATCAGTCGGATGCACTGGATTTGGAATTTTTAAATCTATTGAACTGTTTGGATTTTATTCAAAATGTTACTCAGCCAACTCACTCCAAGGACCAAATCTTAGATCTTGTTTTAACTCATGATATGAAATTAATGTAAATGAATTTATAAGCCAGGCTACAATAGAAATTCTGGTGTTTGAACTTCTTTCTCTGCAGCATCTCGGTCTTGGCGCCAAAGATGAATTATTGAGACGATCTGATACAAACCAGGAACCACCAATGCTGCAAATGTCTAAATCAACTTAAATTCAGTCATAACTATGTACAGACAATGTATGTGGAACTGCTGAACATGTGCTTTTAACGATGCAATGCTACTGTATATTCTACTCAGATACTGATCAAATATCTGGGAATTTAAAAAACAAAGTGTCGTGGTCCATACCTCCTGTGGAAGGTGTCTCCACTTGCAGTAAGCCTGACATTCCTCCCTATCAGCAAACTCCTGTAGCTCGTTGTCATAAAAGAGCTCATTGGGGATTTTCAGAAAGGCACCATGAGACCTGAGTAAGAAGGAGAAGAACAATTTATTAACAACAAACATTAACAATGAAAATGGTATTACTTTTCACAAGCAACTTTCACCAAAAAGAAAGAAGAAGAAAAAAAGAAGACACACCTGTAGTTTCGTAACAGTTTGGTGACAAAGCGGCTGTCAAAGTGTCCAGAGTCTTGATTTTTCTCATATAACGTGTTGGTTTTCATCAGCCTCTCGAGCAGAGAAAGCCCTGAAGGTCGTTCAAATGATGTCATTGAATCATGTGATAAAGCTGTGTGACAAAAAGGCCACATAATGGAGTACTGTAAAATACATCAGGACAAAGACGTCTCACCGAGTCCATTATTCAAAGCAAGAGGAGAGTGAATGATCGGTCCCAGCTGCTTGTGATCTCCTGCCAGCACCAACTGACCCTTCCCTGGATCCAGCAGACCTGAGACACAATGTGAACATGTTACACAAGGAGTAATAATAGCAGTGTTTTTGCACAAAGTACAAACAGTATATTTGGTGAGCTATTTTTAATTTAGAGATAACGGTTCCAGTAATTCACCATCGATGAGACAAGGATGAAAATGGACACACATCTACAAACCCAAACTTCTATCCTGCACATTCATTGCATTTCTACGTTTGCCTTTATTCTTTTTAACTGATGAACTACACCAATCACAGCAGAGAGATGACAGCAGGAGGACATGCAGGTGTAATGCAGTGCTGTACATTGTGTCCACTTGCACAGTTTGTTTGTCCCACTCGAAGGAGGTTGTGTGTTGAAAAATGTTGATCTGTGATTCCCAAACCTCGAAATGATGATATTCTCAGATGTCTTGTTTTGTTTTGTTCTCAAAATATTGTTTTTTTCCTTTTTGTGATTTCTTTGTGAAATGGAGAAATGAAACCAGAAAATATTCACATTTAAGAAGCTGGAACAATCAGAAAGCTTGTTTTATTTACTTAAAAACATAAAAAAAATAATTGATGACAGTTAATCATTGCAGCCCTAAACTCTAGCATGTGTTGGAGGGGAGGTGAAAAGTTAGGGAAGAATACAAACATACAAACATCTAGTTTATTTTACATGGGAGTTTAATTCACTGTTAAGTCAATAAGAGTTGTGGAATGTATTATATATTTCAGAAATCATGTTTAATAGCTCACTTATTGGAGCTTAAGACGATGCCGATTGTCTCATGAAGGTTTCACAGACAATAGTACGAAGGCTCTTATACTAATAATATAGTAATATGCCAATAATTCAGCGTTTACCTGCGACAGCAATGACACACTCTGGCTCGACTGCCTGGCCTCCTTCATCCACAAACACATGGGTGAAATGGCCGACCGGGATGCCTCCCGACACAAGTCTGACATGTGACAACACAAAGCAGAGATTTTACACTCAGACCATCACTCATGATGTTATGTTATGAATGACGAAAGAAAGAAACCAGCTCTTACCTGCCAGCTGTGAGCATAGTGGTGACTATGACTTTGTGTTTCATCAGAACTTCTTTTTTAGGAAAAACAAAGCCATCCTTACTCTGATCCCAGTTACAATATGTCTGGAAGTGTTAAGCAAATCAGAATTGAGTGACATCAACAGAAAAACTGGACATAATATGTCACTTTGACCTGAACACCAAATGTAAGTAATGTAATAGTGAATCCTATAGATGTTCTTTATTTATTTTGTTTATAAAAACATGATGTCACAGTGATCTTGACCTTTGACCTTCAATCACCAAATTCTGCTCAGTTCATTTGTGAGTGTTTTTGGTTTATCTTTTACCAAATTTGAAGGTGTATGTGTAACAACACGGACCGTCACGCCATTCTTGATCTATATTGTTAAAAAGTAACATACAGACGACCTGGCTATTGCCAGACACACAGGTGTGATAAAAAACAAACAAAGGATGCAGTTTCTCACCAATAGTTGCCTCGGAACACTGCTTAGGTCTCTGTTTAAGGCGCATAGACGGTAAACATTGTGAGGACCCATGGGCGGAATCAGTCTCTGCCAGAGTTCATCACATGCAGCGTTTTGGGGTGTGCAGGCGAGGATGTGGACTGATGAGTCTGCCTTGCTGACCTGATGATGCAAGAATTCATGAACCACATTTGACACATAAAGACCCAACACATTGGAACATTGTTGACATCACTCCGGCCACCATGTAATAACATGTTTACGCTCATTTCAGGCAGTTGCAATGAGCGCCTGAACATTTGACATAGTAATATAAACTGGTTAAAATGACAAACTGCATGAATCATCTTCCGCCGCCGACTAAAAACACATTTCTTCCGACTCTACCTTGATTAAGACGACGACGACAAAAAAATAAAAAAATTATACATCGCACTTATGACTAGCACTTCATAGTTTGGCTTACTTGAAGCTCTTTCTTACTTCTAGCTCTTATTTGTACCCAAATGTTTAAATGCACTTATTGTAAGTCGCTTTGGATAAAAGCGTCTGCTAAATGACATGTAATGTAATGTAATGAATCAGGAGCGCAGATAGCTCATACTGTGAAATGCACATTTGCATCCAGCGGGAAGGTAAAGAGGAAAATGTGATCTCTGATTTGTTTTTGTAGAAGGTGGGAACTGAATTTCTTCAACTGTGTGAGCCCTTTAATGACATATGATTGGTTTGAGAAGGGCTTTGTAAATACATTCTGATATGATCATAAGGCAACTACTACATTAAACCTCAGCTCCCAATGGATAATTACCTATCCCTTCTGCTGTTACCTTATCTTAGTTTGTTAGACAGCGCCCCCTGGTGCTTATAATGATAAATATAAGATCAATTAATTTCTATAAAGTAATCCTTAAGTAAATACGTAACGGAAATGTAATGCATCTGGAAAAAGATCATTAAATACATTTAAAGAAGTGCAGAAAAAGCACAGTAATATCCCAAAGAAGACAATATTTGTTTACCTATATTTGTGTTAAGGGTGACAATAATTGATGATTGACCATATTTGTCATGTAATTTTTGTAATTGTTTTGACAATGTCATGTGATTATGTAGATAGAAATCCCCTGAAGCCAACAACATATTTGTAAGGACGCTATGATCACAATGATCAGTCACAGCGATAAAACACGCTGTATTTTATAAGACTATAGATTTTATAAAAACATGCGGCAGATTGGGTTTATGATTACTTTTTCTGTTTTAATTGCACAACAATGTCAATCGCCTTATTTAGTCTGGGGAAAAATTCCAAAACCTTTCAATTTTTCATTTTTGTACGATGAGACAACAAAAAAACTTCACCTTGAAAAAGCTACATCTAGAAAATGTTTGGCATTTTTGTAGCAAGGACTTTTTAATGCATTCTAAATGTGTTGCTTTTGGAGATGAATTCAGTGCAACAGATACTCATTTAATACCTGATGAATGGCTTCAACCAGAGTCATCGTTTTTCCAGTTCCAGGCGGCCCGAACACCAGATGAGGAGCTGGCTTAGATGATCCGGCTACAATGTGCTGGATCGCAGCACATTGCTCTGGGTTGTTTTCGAGCTGATGGTTAAACAAGCTGTAGAGAGTGAAATATTTATATGTAATACTCTAATCATATATTCAGAAAAGTGAGTTCATATTGTCATGTTAAAGAATATAAAGTGATAGTTAATGTGATAGTTGAGGATTTTTGCCAAATGAAGTCGTGTGTCAAATGGCCCCCTGTGCTGAGAAGCAGCCTGACACAAGCTCGGCAAATCATGGCAGCCAATGTTAAAATTCCTAAAGATGAGGTAATGATGTTGAGAAGAAGAAAGAAAGAGGAGCAGACTTCTGCTGCGAGGCTGCAGGTGCTGCGGATGAAGAGGAAGAGAGGGAGGGAGAGGGTAGAGAGCTGCTGCTGAACCACCAAAATGGTGAAAATGTTGCTTCTCTACGGAATGTTATTGGAGTGTTGACGTTAATATGCTGTACATACACGATGAAACGCACCATTAACCCTAACCCAGAACAGAGACAATGTCGGACATGAACAGTATGGCAATCTCTCCGATTTTGGCCAGCAAGCCCCAGGGCTAAAACTTATCACCAACGCATATCTTTAACGAAAACTGGAGGCAGAGCCTCTCGGGTAAAGATGCCTGGCACAAATCTATCTCAAAGGACGGACAATCTTGAACGGACTGCATTCCTCTGTCTTATCGTCTCTCAGCAGATTTATGAAACACGAAACTACAGAGGGACACAGGAGTGCTCTTTTTAACCCAAAGTGGGAGATTGTAAGTGTGTAAATTATGGCTGTTTCTATCTGGATAGAGGAATGTGTGAGTCGTTGTATTTTTGGTAGCCCAAGTACCTAGATACTAAACAACCTAGTTGATTTTCTCAAGTCTGCCACGACAGTAGGACAAACTTACAACGGGCCAGAAACCACAGGGAATACACAGACAGAACACAATAAGCAGGCAAGGATTATATGGCAGCCAGCAAAGGGAAAAGGGTGAGCATACACACTCGTTAGGGAGAGACAACGAGACACAGGTGAGACTAATTAGGGCGGGGCAGGTAATCACAAAGGCGACAGGGATTCTGTGAGGCGTCTCACTAATATCTGTATTTAGTTTCTGGGGGAAACATCTCACAGAGTTTTGGTAATCACTCAGACTTCCTCATAGGGTGATAGGATGTTTCACACTTGAAGCTTAAATAATAAATTCATCACTTTACTTTGTGAACCAGTCATGGGAATCCAATGGCAAAACAGCAGATTTAGCATTTTCACTTCCCCACGCCAAAGTTCAAAGAAAAAGAATCAGCTCACTAAAGGAGTTGTTGATGTTCAAATGTCTTGTTCTGTGGTGTTTGCAATCCAAATCCTGTGGTGTCAAGTGGCTAAAATCATATTTTTTTTTTCTTTCCTCTGTTTTCATGTTTTCACTGAGTTTGCACCCGCGTTGTTGTAGCAGCTGTGTAGTGACATCTATGAGTGTTTTCAATGTTGTACCTGAGTTTAGGTAAGGCGAGACGAGTGACTGCTGGACCAGATGGGAAGAGCACCTCTCCGAGCCCATGTTTTTGTGCCAAGTCCACCGCGCGATGCTGCAGCTTCAAGGTCAAACGGTGGAGAACGAACTCCACGTCAAACTTGATGTCGTCCCTGAATATCTGCAAAAACCTGAAAGGAGGATCACGGGATAAAAGAAAAGAAATATGGTGAGTTACGTCCATTTGTCTAGATTTCAGGTAGTCAAGTATGGTTGGGTCTGACGAACCTTTTTGAGAAGCCCAGCTTCAAAGTGTCAAGCTCTACTTTGTGAATATATCCAGTGTATGCAATGACTGGCTGCTCCGTGTCCTGAGATTTGGACACCCTCACACAGCTTCCTCGAAATACAGATGGACGCTTCTCTGCGACGCCAGGAACCTGTTGGGAGACAAAGGAGGTTTTTTTTTTTCCTTTCTGCTCTGCAACAGAGATCACTAAACCTACAGTAGATTAAAATAGGGTTTCAGTTCCAACCCTGCATCTCTCCTGCTCAGTGTCAATCATCAACAGTGCCAGTGCACAGTGTCATCCAATAAACGTTTATTTCAGTTAAGCAATTTTGTCTCTGATAAGTTGTTATTAAATTGTTGTATTTGATCAGATGGAGGACAAAAAAAAACCCAGAAAAAATCGGCACCACATGTCAGCCATGACAAGATAATTTCCCTTCATCAGTGTTTGTATCAGCACAAGAAAGAAGAGAGCCAGACGCTGAGTAAATAACGAATCAGATGTAATAACTATTAAATAATTTGAAAATACAAATAATATGTTGATTAGTGCTAATATTGTGGCACTGGTGAACAGCTCTGAGTAGTGTAAAAATCTCTTATTGATCATGGGGGCTAATTTGCATTTATAATATGTAAAAGAAAGTGGACACATGTCCCAGTCATTCGAGTAATTCATGTCTTCATGTCTTGCCAATGGTTAACATCAGGTCTGAGCAAGGTTTGTTTTTACAAACAAAAGAGCAATCATTTCAAATGTTCTTACATTGAGTGTAACCAGATCTCTGTTTCTTGGGTCAAGACTCATGGTTTGATCGTGGAGGTCATATTTTCCAATGTCCACCTCCATCTGTAACTCCTCCAGGTGAAGCAGCGGGTGAAACCTTTGACTGTAGTTCTGCATCTCGAGGGAAGACTGGAGGAGGCTCCTGGGCACACAATGCAGACACATACACAAGAGGGTCGGTGTAATTAACTACTTAACCCGACAAACATGGGGTTAACATGAATGTTTTACACAATTCTCTCACCTCACTGATTGAAGATTCCGTTTTGCAGTTGGAGAGAGATAACTGGAGTCCTCCAACCTTTGTTTAGCCAGTTCTTTCAGATAATGCGGACACCTGTAGGATCCTAATTTCATTTCCATTAAACAATACACACCAGAACTGCAGAGAAGAACAAAACACAAATACATTTCGTATTATTCATAACAGTAAATCTATGAGATTAAGACTTGTTTTCACAACTTACTATTCAGGAGGTACTCCCTCTTCTATCAAGGTCTTCTTGACTGGCTTGTGTTTGATCACCTCATGTGGTTTGTAAGGAACCACAGACCCCAGCTCCTTAGCCAGGCTGGTCCTGGCACCAACTGCAATCTCTCTCACAATGCAGAAGTGCGCAGACTGTGCAACACTGGGGCAGAACTCGAAGTAAATTGTGGTCGGGAAATATCCATAATCCTTAAGCTTGCACCAAACCTCAACTTCATAGCTCTCACCTGTTGTAATAAAGGCAGAGTACAGATAAAAAATGAGTACCTCCTTCGAGCAGGTGATGTTTTCAGTGACTACCCAAAAACTACTGAGCATGATCCAAGGAAGAACTACATGAGATTTTAGTGAATTTCCCAATCAATAATGCACAGTTCATAATTAAAACAATCCAACAAACATTATGTTAAGTGCTAACATCTATGAACAGGTACAATTCTGTGCAGATATGTGTATATAACAATCCCACCAGTATCCACCAGCAGGACTAGGTCATACTTAACACGTCCGCAAAAATCCACATGATATGAAGTTTAACATCATTGAGTCAAAAGGTTCAATGATGAAGACTGTTACACCATGGACACTTGCTTGAGGTTACGTGAGGAAGTCTATGGTGACCCAAATATGTACAACTCAGCACTCAAAGGAAAATGTAAGTATGAATGGTGCTGTGGCATGTGTATGTATGTGGACATGCATAGTAGCTGTCTGTGGACACACCACAGGGGAAATATGACCTGGACTTGCTTCATTCAGGAGCCAGAACTCCACACAGAAAGAGTCTTTTCCGCTTGTAAGGTTAGGCTGTGTGTTCGTCAGTAAATGCTCCACCCCTCAACAAAAAGGTTGATGAGGTTACAAGAGGGAAGGTGGGGAATCCTAATGTGTTTTATTTTATGTGTATAAATAAAGTTCAACCAGTATAAACAAAAGGATGACAAAAGCATACGTTTTCTTACCTGAACAGAGGAGCAGTGGAGCGGCCCTGGTCACACTCTTACCCTTCAGAGTAAAACAGCGAAGCTGATGCAGGACAGTGTATAAGGTGAAGTGGACAGAGTCTGCGCCCTTGTTCACGATGAGGAACTTGATGACGTACTCTCCTAGACCATCAACAGTGAGCCGAACCCTCCCAAACTTCTCCTCAGGGTCTGAGGTGATCTCAATGCCCCCCTTGTTAGCTTTCAGCGTTTTCCTGTGTGAACAGGGAGTGAAGCAGGCTCTTCCATTAACAACTAATGCCAACATGGTACAAAAATATTTATAGTTCAGTGTGTTCTTGAAACTTTTTTAAAGATAAAGTCTGAGTAAGTCATGAATGTAATCCCTTTTCACTTCTTTCGTTCCCATTATTTCGCCCCATTCAGACCTAGTGTCAGAGTTTGAGCATGTAAAGAAGAGAATCGTACCTGAGGACAGATTTATATTTACATGTGTAAGAGAATTTGGCCAAACTTATAAAAACCCACCCCCAAATGTGGGTTTGGAGGTGGGTTATTAAATTGTAATAACAGGTGTGAATGAGGTCATAGTGGAAATGATAGAAAAGTCCCTTCTTATACTGAAAATATCTGCTACAGGAAGAAGAGATACATTTTGGTCGAATACCTCTAAACTTAGTTTCAAGGGTTCATTCTCAGCGGCTCCACTGCAATATGAAGCTCAGAAAACCTAATTTACAGCCTTCTCTACTCAAGGCCAGTTTCGTCTCCAAACTGGCGCCTTTTGTGGAATACGCAGATAAGGTCATGACGCAAGAACTATAAAGCTATGTGATTTATCTCTGTTCCTCAGAGCCATCTGTGACTCTCTCTTTGCAAAGAAATAAACCACACGTCAACAAATCAACTTTGACACAACTTTATTTCCACATCAGACACCTTACGACAATTTTTACCACAACAAACAACAACAACACTACTGCTCCCTCGTTACACTCTGTTATCATAGAGCACATGTCCTTTAACTAACCAATCAGAAGCTAGAATGACTAAGACTGAGGAAGCACAAATGCGGATGTAGCAAATCATCTGTTTTTATCCATGGTGATATTTATATCACCATTTTATATACATATTTTTTTAATTATAAACTGACTTTTTACTCTCTTATTTATCATGTAAGATAGTGTTTCCCAAACGCTAATTTTCTATCTTGATATATCAGCTATTTATCCCATAATTAATAGTTTTGTGACGTTAGGTACTTAGTCACTTTAACAACTTCATAAACTTCAGACGGCATCTCTTTCATACATGCAGGCGGCGCGCTACACTACACCTATCCCTTGTCTTCTTGGCACGGGGTTAATTTACAACCTCTACTGTAACACTTGGTGAACAACACTGAGTGTATTATCAACCTTTACAGATTCCCTTATTGTAGCACACAAATCGACTGTCGATTGACACGTAAGATTGTCATTATTATTAGCTTGATTTTCTCCAACAGCTTTACACAGAAACCACTATGTAGTGGTTATACATTATTTAATATTTAGTATTACGACCCTGTTCAAAATGTCAATCAGATTTAAGCACAATAGAGTATTTTTGAGTCTATTACTAGGCCATTACTGTTTATTTATGTTTGATAAATGAATTCAAACTTAATTTACCCAGACCCATTTGTGTATCCTTATCCTGACCCCGTAGAATGACTGACCTAAGACATCAGCAAAAATGCACTATTGTTTTTGCTGGGCTTTAGAGGGACTACGTCTAGAAGTGGGGTATAATCTCAAGTCAGAAGATGCCAGTTTATAACAAGACTCATAAATTCATACCCCTGTTCATTACGACAGCTAATTTCAGCTGGGATCTGGCAAAAATGTAACCTTCTTGTTAAGGCACTAGCATGATGAAAAAAAAAACTCCCGCCTCTCTCATGGGACCAACCTCCTCCTTCTGCCATCTGGCAGATGATACTGTAACTGCCACAGAAGGTACAGCTTTTTCCTCTATGCGATACGTTTCAAACCCCTGTTTCCTGTAAATATGTGTTGTTTACACTTAATGTCGAGCTTGCATCAGTTTCCTGTTCTGATATCATCACACAAAGTCAGAACAAAATGCAACTCGTTTTTTATGTGGCTCTCATGTCACTAGAAAATCCACTTCACTTGACCCAATTCAAAACCCCTTGATAGAAATGAAAGAAATGAAAACAGGAAAGCAAAGCATAAAGCAATGTAAATTAATTAGTAGGGCTGCACAGTACTCACTTCTCAGTTTTTAACTTGTGAAGGACTTCTGCAGCCAGCTTCTTTTCAGAGGTCAGCACAGGGGCCATAAGGGTCGGGGAGTTAGAGGAGGCTGCAGGCATCATGGCTGTGCTCTGAGTGCTGGAGCTGTGTGACTGAGAGGCCCGGGGCCTCCTCCGCCACTGGTCATAGTTCACTTGGACCTAAAGCAGGGGGCAGAGATAACATGATGATCTAAATCTATTCAAATGTAAGTCTTATGGGGAAAATTATATTTATATTGCCAGTAAGCAATTTCCTGAGACAGTATTGGTCTCAATCTCTTCATTCTTCAATAGTGCAATGTAAATTTTGCAAATATGTTCCCATTTAGGGGAAAATAGATGTACATGAGTGGACACCAGTGTGGTTGACAGCTGGTTTTGTCTAAATAGGTGACATAGAATTTCCAGTAGCACAACACGGCACTGATTTAATTACAACCTGCTTTTTACCATTACGTGTCACTGATTCTTACAGGCTTGTGTGTTACCAAGTGAAGTTATTTGTGCCCAAAATGTGTTCAGACATTTTCTTTTTTTCCCCAGAAATGATAATAAATGTACTGATAAGCAGCTGTTGAATTAAGTACACACACACACACACACATATACACTACCTTAATGTCATTTAAGTAGATTCTCCCCTCGGTTTTATAGGCTTTCTTTGCCTTCAAAAGAGCAGAAATAACAGTGGAGAACTGGGGGCCTTCATTTCCTCTTCTGTGGACATGACAGACATGGTGGTGAAAGGGTGAAAACACTGAAAAAACACACACACTGAGCTGAGTCTTTACACACACACACACACAGCTCACCTGCACATGAATTCAAAGTCGTAGATTCTCTTCAGCTCTATCTCGTGAGTGATGGACCTTCTGTCCCCCAAAAAGTCAAAGAAGTCCCGTCCATATTCGAGCGCTTTGGACGACGGCATGGTCGAAACGAGAACTTAATTCCGTTACTTTTATGAAAGTTGAGACTTTATTTGTTGTGAAAACACAGCTGGGAGCAGCCCTGTGTGTGTGTGTGTGTGTGTGTGCGCGAGAGAGAAAGAGAGAGCGAGAGATATGTGTTGCGTGTGCGATGCTGTGGAAGTGGAGATGGGAGGACACGACTTCTTTTCCGTCACCGAACAAAAAATCGCTCTTTCATTGTTTCCGTTACCGCGTAAGTTTCACTTTTGAAATCGCACCATGCACCACCACACTATGATGACTACCAGGGCCGGCCCGAGGCATTAGTGAACTAAGCCACAAGTTGGCCCCCAATCAAGTGTTTGGTTTGTTTTTAAACATATTAAATAAAAAGTAACATGAATGGATGAATGAATCAATTAATTTTTCAATTTAAGTTCAGTAAACCACACTTAGTGTTTCACTTTGAATATGAAAGTTTAAAATAAATCTGTGATCTCAGTGCCATCTAAGGTTAAAACGTGTCTGGTTTGGTGTAAATAGTGACTATATTGATACAGGGGTCTACCAAGGGCCACACTTCTAGAGGGGAGCCCCAAAATATTGTTGGCATGTGAGCAAGGATGGATTACTGAATGAGCTGACTGGGCCCAAGCGGTCAAGGGTCCCTGAAGCCCAAGTCACCACCTTAATAAGTCAAAAAACAAAAGGCTATGAATCTGAACCCATTTATGTATTGCCCTTCTCCAGCTCTCAAAAATGCACCAGAATATAGGAAAACACATTTACCAGACCCCATCCTGTATCCACCCACTCTTGAACAAATAGGGCGGTCCTTATGCATCTGTGCCCAGGGGAAGAGTAGTTCATAATCTGTCTGTATTAATACAATTGATAACATTAAAGTGTGACGTGTCAATAATAGTCAAGCACAGGTGACTCAGCATAGTTGGAGGGGGGGCCCCAAACCAAATTCTGCTTAGGCCCCCCTAAATGCTGAGGGCCGACCCTTGGCTCTCTCTGTAGGGACTTTCCATGAACTCACCCCCAGGTGTCTGTGTCTAGGCTACGTCCCTGCTACCGTGACTAAGTGTTGTCTGCTCAGTGCTCAGTCCTCTTGTCAGGCTGCTGTGCTTGACTCTGTGTAGCTTTAACTGGGTAACATTTAGCTCCCTTTAAACATCAGCATACATAGTTAAAGGTAATAGACTAATTTTTGCCTTAAACTTGCTCTCTCTCTTGCTCTCACTACATTTATCTCTGTCCTGCCAGGAAACATCTCGACCATGAGGCACCAGAGTACAGCTACAGAAGGCAACTGGAGACTGATATGGAGAATGTGCATTCATTCATAGGGAAATAAGTAAATCATGGGCAGATAGAGAGGGTGCAGCTGTGCTGTTCAAGGACAGTCAGCTAACCGTTCACACAACACCAGGAAACTCCCTTAGTTTTGTACCAGACAGCGTCATGGAGAGACGAAGTCATAAATTGCAATAACCTGGCTCATAGTGAAAGCACAGTGTATACAGAGAAAATACAACACACTTAAATAACACAACAACAAATCATATAGGATAAAAGATTGCAAATGTTC
Organism: Solea senegalensis; assembly: GCF_019176455.1. Lineage (NCBI taxonomy): Eukaryota > Metazoa > Chordata > Actinopteri > Pleuronectiformes > Soleidae > Solea > Solea senegalensis. The sequence goes on along the minus strand of NC_058024.1, from coordinate 15,953,902 downwards.
TGAAACACGGGACGGATTAAAATCCTGTGGTTCTGTAAACGGATGTGCAAAATAAAGTGCCAGTGCTGATTGACACGTCCATATCGTACTGTTTTCTTGTTGAGTAGTGTGATAGATGTTAATACTTAATTGATGTGTAATGTTGGGCTGAAGGTAATAGATCACATTCATTAACAGAATGTGATACTGTCTGATCACAGAATCTCCAAATGTATTCAGTTTACTGTCACAGAAGAGCAAAAAAAACAACAACAATAATATACCTGTGTCACTAATTACAACACAAACGATCATTCCTTGAAAGGTAACATTTATTTCAAGAATATTGTACTTACAGTTTGTATAAAAAAATATTGCAAACGCTAAAGGCAGATGACAGGTGGGAGGACGTCAATACTCATGTCTCCCTATAGAAATAAAATAACTATAGAGGAAGGACACACTTCCAAGAAAAGACATCTTTGCTTTTCCATAAATGGAATGGCTACAACTTACGAATGCATAAGTCAAGTCTCTCTCCAGTTGGGTAACATATCAAGTTGTATCTCTTTCAAAAAAATAAGTATAACTATAGAGGTATCGGAAGCTCTGAGAGAATTGGGTTTTTCTAGGAAGTGTAGATTTGTTGCTACATGAAACTCAATAGAGCCTTGTGACATGTGAGAGTTTTAATGGCAGGACTTTCACAGTGTCACCAAAGGCAAATAATATTAATATACAGTATGTTTTCAAAGAGCAACATTGTTTAGTCACTCCTTGTCATTTTAAAGGCATCCATTTTTAGAACTCAGCAGAAGCAGTGACGTCTCCTTCAGAGGGACATACAGGACAATCTGTTACGGCACACAAGCATCAACCTCCCCCAAAATGTCATAACCCTGACCACGTCTGTCCTCGTCCTCTAAGCGTGCTGCATCTCTTTGCCAATCATGTAACTGAGGATCTTGTTCCAGTCGATCTTGGTGCGGGTGACTGGAAGCTGTCTGCGTAAGGCCTTGAAGGTGGTGTCTGACATGGTTTGGTAGTTCTCACTGATGGCCGTCTTGAAAAAAAAAGACAGAATAACATGTTAAAAAGCGACTTGTACAACAGTGTTGTACAAGTCAGTTCCGGGTAAATGCAGCAAATGGAATTATTCAAGAAAAAAACTGAACCTGTATGCTAAATGAGGATGGAAAGTAAGTTGAATTGTCTTTTAACTTAAATGTCAAATGTCCAGACCAGTGGTTTTCTATTATTTTCTGTCATGCCCCCCCATAGGACAGAATTTTTTTCTGTGCAGGCTCTGTGCGACTCAGTATCATTCTGGATCCTCTTATAAATAAAGCAGATATAATAAAGCAGAGTAAGGACAAGTTCAGGCTGCTTTTGTTTACTTTGTTCAAGTTGATGCTGAGATGGATGGATGGATGGACCATTTGAAAATACAATGTAATTGTTCGTTTTCAGTAAAAACTGAACCGACTTCCTTGAAACACAGTAAGAAGATGTGGGGTATGGATTAAAAATATTTTTCAGTTGTGAATTTGTCAAAGAAAGATGAACAGTGACCATTTTTAACAACCATACATATGTAGAATGATAATATCTATGCATGCGTCAAATTTTGCTGTGGATCTAAATAATGAACTATGTTTTAATGATCGGGATTAATGACATGTAAACACAATATATCATTTCCGGTTCACTTCAACACTGAAGGTGTTCCCGTGTTTCTTAGTGGCCACATACCTGGTAGTCATTCTCTGCATCCTCAATAATCTTCACCAGTTCCTTAGCAGTCTGGCTCTCACTCTGCAAAAACAAACACTCAAGGTTTAACTCAACACAAATTCACTAAGGGCAATGCTTAAACAATAATCTGCCTCTTCCTACATAAAGTAACTCTTCAAAGATTAAAATAGAAAATGTTTTGAAATACTTACAGACACAGTGAGTGGTTCCTGTACATCTTTATGGCTGACCAGTTGAACATTTCCATCCTCGTAATAATGTACCTGGGATACACAGAAATACACACTGCAGTGAGGACGGTGGAACAGAACTGCCTTCATGTGTACCATTAACACCACCTCTGTTGAGAATAAGGCACAGCAGTGGCTCTACTTTTAAGGAGACTGCAGAGAGTCAACCGGCTCCCCTTATACAGATGCTCTGGTGTAAGTGTGAACTCTCACGACACGCAGGAAGAGCACTGCAGAGAGGTATCAATTCAGTAGAGGACATCTCTATTTTTCCTTAACTGCAAAATTACATTTTCAATTTAAACACCAACAACACATTAACCGATTATCCCCTTCCAAAATAAAAGTGACAAAATACTTCAGTGGAATTTGCAGGGCATGACATGGGGATGAAAGGCAGGACCAACCTACAGAAATGAACAACCATTAAATCTCATGGTCACACCTATGGTCAATTAAAAGTGTCCAGTCAACCTAATCCCCAATGTGCATGTTATGAGACTGTGGGAGGAAGCTGGAGTATTTGGAGAAAACCCACGCACACAGAATACGAACTAAAAAGGACATCATTGTGTTGATTCAGCAAGGTTGCATGACATAAATCCACTGTAATACTTCAGCTGTTTCCAGAAAGACAGCTCAGGTTTATTATTAACTCAGACTCTCTCCATCTCTAGTGTTTTTTTTGTTTTTTTTTCTATTGAGACTCCTTTATTTTAGCACAGAAGTTAAGTGTTGAGGAAGATATGTTCTCTAAAATACTTCAGTGTTTAGTTATTGTTTGTTCCCCAAAACATCAGGCTCTTCTGCACAAGATGGCAGCGCTGTGAGGACATGTAGCGGTGAAGTCCCCAGTATATTCAGTATGTATGTTTGACTTACGTACATGTGCAAACCAGGTCACTGTTTGTGTAGTCAAATAGTATTTTTGCAGTTCACAACCTACCTGCATTTTCATGACTCCAACCACCTGCGCTGTAGATTGAGAGATGTTGAACTTCCATTCAGATCGGCAACGGCCATTCCTGAGAAAAAGTAAGTGCAGAGGAGTGCATTTGAAAAAAACAAAAACTATTGCACAATAATACAGTATAGCCTCCACGCAGCTGCAACACAATTGTCGGAATGGATTTAATTCAAAGATTTGTGATGAGATGATCCTACCAGAAATTTTTAGGCTCGAATTGATGACTCTCGACACAAGCGATGATGGTCTTCTGGCCATCGATTGTCTTCCCATAAACCTGCAGCAGATAAAACACGATGAGTGGGCGATGGCGTACGACGGTGAATGAGGCAGCTACAGTGCCGACTGGGTGACGATCTTACAGTGCAGACTCCATTAGAGTAGTGCTGCTTGACGTAGGCTGTCAAGGCAGAATCACAAGCGTCTCTCCATGACCTGAGAGCTGCCTCACCCTCGTGGGGCTGCACTTCACTGGCCTCTTTCCTTAGGTGGTCAAACTTGAAGGAGATCTTGTTGTGAGGGTCAAAGAAGCGGCCATGACCCAGGTCTCCATGCTCTGTAATCAGAACCTGCAGACAAAAACAGAGAGGGGGAAAACCTGCTGTTACTCTGGTCATCTATGTGAGCATTATGTCCACTAACAATGAATATACTGTAAAATAATGTGAAGTAATAAAACAATTGTGCTACACTTATTAAATTTGATCATTTAATATGTGAAACTAGAAAAATCAACATAATTCAACATTCACACTGGGACATAAGTCTTTTATTGGTGGGATTTCACCATTCATGCAATATGTCTTTATGCGCTGCGAGCTGTGCTAGTAGATGGAGAAAGGAATATAGTAATATAGTAAATAATAAACCGTTGTGTTCATTAAGGACAACAAATAAAATTAAAACATACTTTTCAAAAATAACTTACCTGATCCTCATAGCCATTAATTTTGGCATGTGTAAACTGATCTATGTTGTACTGGGCAAAGGCACTGCACCAAAAAGAGAATACAAATACAAGTTGTGTGCATGTGAACAATATCAACAATTTGCTCTTTTAAAAACGAAACATCAGAAACATTACTCACTGAGCGGCACCCTCTCTGAGAAGATTGTCATTGTTGAGTAACAGTCGCACATCTGTGAGTAAGAATTGACTTTATTTTATCTACTTATTATACAATTTATTATAACAGATACAGCAACAGTTGACATTGTATAAAAACAATAAAATACAAGGTAATAGTATGGTAAAAATATAATAGGGAGGTAATGTAATGGTAACACCATTTTATTTCCCATGCAATTCTCAGTTTGGTAATAACAATAGGTATAGTGTGTTAATTAAGTCTATTACAGTGTGAATGTTTAAAAATATTGCAAATCACACTCTCTATCAAAAAAAAGTCACAATGTGAAGCTGTTTCCACATCATTCAGCTCTTACACACACACTGAGGGAACCCTAAAGATGTCGATAAGAAAATGGGCTCACCATTAAAGACTTCGTTGAACTCTCCTGGAGGAGCATGCATCACAAAATTTGCTGCAATACGGACCTGAAAATACATTAAAGGTCTTATTATAAAACTTTACAACAACACAAGGTGACATCCCGATTAATCATACACACAATCTGCCACATGTCTTTGTAAAATCTATAGTCTAATAAAATACAGCCATTAGCCATAACATTAAAACTAATTATGTGTTTTAACGTTGTGACTGATCAGTGTATAGCTTCCTTACAAATATTTGCTCAACTCTATGTGTTGTTGGCTTCAGGCAATTTCTAGCTACATAATGTGTTTGACGAAAATAAAGGAAAATATGGAGTAGAACAATCCAGGAGGAAGAGGAATTCAGAAGGTAGTAATGCAGTATTTTTGGACGAGACCTGCCATTTAACAACACCACCAACAAACTGACATTATTAATTGTCTATAAAGAATATTTTACAACCAGATAGACAGAGAAAACAAGATGTTCCCTGCACTACAGTAATAATAGATTATTTATTTCAGCATAAGACAAGAACAAACCATTCTATCCTGAGTCCTAATTTCCATCTAACTGTGTGTACATTTATAGCCACAACATTTAAACTGATTTTAATGAAAACACCTGCAAATAGCCACTAGAGAGAGGTAGAGAGCAGTCTGCCAAAATTTGCAGGCTCATTGACTCTATTTTGGCACTCCTTACATGGCAGACAGGGGAATGTTGCCCAAGGGCTTTTCTTAGCTGCCACAGTATGCAAGTGTAAGCATGTGGTGTCAAAGCCGCAGAGAGAAGAAACTGTAGGTAGAAGTGCTGTCATGAGCTGGTTTACGGCAAGGTGTACACAGTCAGACGGCAAGTTGATGAGATGAAGCTAAGGGCCATTAAAGATGATGATTCTTCTTCTAATCTGCCTGATGGCACCTGTCAGTTGTATATTGAAAATGTGCCATCATGGCAATATCAACTTAAGCAAAATACAGTACATATTGTAAAAATATATATACATATTTATACATCACAAGGACTGCTTGAACTGTGACACGTCTAGACTGTTCTTCCTGATAGTTTTGTTTGGCCAAGAACAAACAAAGGTAGTCAACTGTACTCGCAATTGCAATGACAGACAGTATTCACTGTTTAGTAGATTTTAAATGTAGACTATAAAATCTAAACTATAAACTACTCTTATCTTATTGCAAACAATCTGAACTCTTGTTTTTAAGCCTCCAGAATCGCAGTTTAGCTGGTGCTATGTTGATGATTTGCAATCAGTAGTTAAGTGGTGTCACCTGCAACCAGGCTCCTAATTAATAATACCAGCTGTCAGTCACACTGCTGTCCACTTATATGAGCAGTATGTTCTATTGATCAACACCTGAAACTAAAGTTAAAGTGGAGGCTAATGTTCCCTTTTTGCAACCAGCAAACTCAGCGAATTCAGTATATTTTCACTTCTTCAGGAGGAACCCAGAAAATAAGGTAAATTTTTGACATGTATATATTATGTACAGTGTATGTTTCCAACACATTTCTATTATTATGGTTTTAATGTGCTAAAATGATTGATAAAAAAAAGACTAACTGTGTTGTTTCAAACTGCAATTTCAATTTAAAAGTGATAATTGTTCAGCCTTACGACTTAAGTCGTATCGTCAATGCAAATATCCAACAACATTAATGCATGTCTCATATTTTCCTAATATCGAGCAGCTCTACCATCAGTGTCACGCAGACAGGCATTATGGGTACTCCAGGCTGCAGCTGGCAGTGACCTACAAACTGGCTGACCAGCTGCAGGGGCAGAGGAGCTTTTTTTCAATGAGTAACCTAGTTTATCTTAACTGTGATCGTGAATGGACCATTCAGAACTAAGGAGAACTCCCACATTCACACTGTTGACCGGCCAATCAATCGGCAGCATGACATAATGTGATAATGACATTGCAGTAGGGGTGGAAATCACAGGGTACCTCGTGATACCATGCGATACATGGTCCACAATACCAATAATATCACGATTCTGTGATAATCAATGTATTGCAAGATGTATCATATAGCGATACATAATGATATCTGTCAAACTGATGAAAACTAAACGTCTGTGAAAAGTTAAAAGTGCAGGATTTCCCTATTTATTCACAACACAGAGAACAAAGTGCATAAAGTCTACGTATTAAACCTAGACGTAGCGTCTCTTAACGTAGCTATCTCTGCTGTAAACTCCCTCTTCTTCGGCCAGGTTTCCCTCATTCGTTTGAGCAGCGCCACCTTAAAAAGACATCAAGTAGCAACAACCGGTGAGTGAAACTAAATAAAATATAAAAATAAAAAAATAATTTTGACATTTGGAGTATTAATTATTGCATTGCAGGAGGAAGGAGGACAATATATCACCTAGTCGATTTTTTTATTGTATTGTCTGCCCTTCTGTCTGAGTTAATGCAGTGAGTTAATGCAGTGAGGCCGAGTGAGTCCAGCAGCTTTTAGGAATGCACAGAGTTATTTTACAACATGTAGCAGCATGATGGTGATGATGATGGTGCAGGCTCTGGTACACACTGCAGGAAAACTGCATTTGCTTTGAGAAAAGTTTCAATAATAATAAATAAAAAACAGCACGTTGATGGTGCTGCTGTCATCACGAAGTGTTTATTCGTGCAGCTGTGAGCACATGCAGCGTCAGAAACACAACTACACACACACTGGGTGTGGGTCGTGATCCTTACTGTAAATGCAGGAAGTAACTCGACTTCCTCCCACTTAGCATTAGCTTACTGTTTTCAAGTCAACACATTGTGGCAAAAGCTTCACATTCCAGAAGCTCCTTTAACTTACATCTAACTAACTAACATTACACATAGTAACTTACTGTTTGTCTGTGTGTGTTTGTGTGTGTGTGTAAAGCAACAACAGACATATGTTGACGTCTGTGCTGTCAAACACAACAGGTTCTCAGCTGAGAGCGGCCCGTCCCTGTGTCCACACAGCAAATATTCCACTTTCACAAACAACGACACGAGGATGAGAGAATAACGACGATGTAAATGTATAATATCATACCTTTTCCTCATCGCTGAGTTCCTCGAAATCTGCCATTTTGCCTCAATAACGCGATCACAAAGCGGCTGCTGAGGTTGCCAGGTTTGTGTGTGGCTCCTCCTCCCAGCACAGTGTAGCAGGGGCGCACACAAGGGTGGGCAATGTGAAATGGGAAAAAACATCTGACCAGGAAGTTAAAATATTTCAAACTAGAAATCAATAAATGCATATGTAACAGTTATTATATATTAGTATAATATAATTAAATATATATCAAGACTGATAACTATGGGTTAAAGGCAATTGTAGAAAGATTAACCTTCTGTTACCACTCCTGTTGATATCTAGAAAATTTAAAAAATATGGACTGGCAATCGGTCCCGGTTGTACCCCGCCTTTAACCCTAAATCAGCTGAGATGTGGAGGATAAAGCAGTAGAAAATAGATGGAGACCTTTGCACCCATATACTTTACATTTTGGTAGCCCTCAGGACTTCCGCGGAATGACCGTGCAGTCACAAACAGCATAAGCACTCACACATTGAATTTTGTTCCCGGCAATTTTGCAGCTATATAATCTAAATAAATCCATCATCAGGTTTAAGAAAGAAATATGCAACATAACCCAGGCCTGAATGCAACCATGCAAAGACAACACTTTTTTCAACAACACTGCAGGCTAACAGCCTCTGTCTATTCTTTAACACCTGATCAGCCTGTTCAACCAGAGAGGCAAGAGGAAACTGACCATGTGAGTGCAAAACCATGGCTAAATGACGAAATGTAAAAAAAAAAAACAATATACATTTTAACAATTCTGATCATTCCACATTTACCTTATTTATTCATTGGTCTTTGTGTTGGGTGACATGAAGGAAGTATTCAATTTCCAGCTGTTTTATTTTGTTTTTTATTTGTCTCTACTGTCCCAACATGACAGTGTCCCGAAGGGCGTCCTTAGATAAAAATGATATTCAGTGCTGTATAGAAAATGCCTGTCTCAGTGAAACAAAGTGGTGTATGTGCTGTAGAGGATGTCCCTGTATGTACACAGGTGTGTGAGAATGTGAGAGATTAGTGGTGCCTGTGCAACGGAGTTAAGAAGTAGTGTGATTCCACTTACCATGAAAAGAGAAAAGTCATCTCACAACACAGAGACTTATTTGTCTTATTGTAATTGAATGCAGCACCCCTGTGGATTAGGGTAGTTCACCCCAGGGGGGTAACAGCAGTCGGACCTCACTGTCTCCCTGGTAGGTGCATGAACTATGAGCTCTGATATTTTTTCATATTAATTATGTTCATTTTAATATTAAGGGGTCATTTAAATTGTAATTTTGGTAAGCATATAGCCCCCGAACGATCGAGCACGTCCTTTTTCATAAATAGTTGACGTTGTTTTCTTTGATTATTGTTTACAAAATGACACGTTGTTAGCTAACTTGCACTTTCTTTCATTTTGTTCATGTATGTGTGTGTATGAGAGACTGAGACTGACTGTGTGATTTATCCCTCTGTCAGGTACGCTTTGTGTATGTTATGTTATGTTAATTTTAAAACTATTACAGCAGTCAGACCTCGCTGTCTCCCTGACATGTATGTGTGTGAGAGGAACCGGAGACTGACTGCGTGATTTATCCCTCTGTCAGGTATACGCTCTGTGCGCATATTGTTCGAAATAAACGGCAAGACTGCCAACTCGAAGGGCTACTTCGTCTGTTAAATTACACAACGCAATGATAGAGTACAACGCCGCTACACCTGCCCCACACCACTAATGCCTATAATATAATGTCTCACATTCTGGTTAATTTCTGCCCCTGTCCTTCCAAATGTCTGTGCAAGCCACTGTAAATAAGTATGTTGAATATGAGATTATTCCTGAATAATTATTGTTTTAATATAGTTTTAATTATAAAGTATAAAAAGCTTTGATGCCCACCCCCTCTTTTTTTTGTTAGGAATTCTTTTCCTCAGTCTCTTTGTTGTTGTATTACATTAATTGAGATGAGCCTAGAGTTTGGTGACATCTTGCGGTGTGACGGGCGAACAACAAGCAGATGTCACGCGCTTATTGCCAGCGTTGGTGTTGCTGCAGCATCAGAGCCGAATCAGACCAGACCCTATCAGATCCAGGTCCAGGTCCGACCTTCATCTGGGTATGTCCATCTGGTTTATGACACCGAGGGCAGACGGCGAGTGAGCCCGCACTGAGGGACGCGACAGGCGGCCATGCGCACGGCGTTTCCCTGACGACCTCCATCCACGTCCAGCGAACTCCAGCTGAATTCTGCGGAGTCGGTTCATTCAGAGAGGAAGAGGAGGAGGAGGAGGAGAGGAGCACTGCAGCAGACATGCCGGGCCTGCCTCTCACCACACTCATCGGTGAGTCTGTTTAATATTCCCATTTATTTGTCTCACACAGTGAAATACAATGACACTCGTGGTTTCTTTAGCGACAGAATCAGTGAAAACCAGAGGAGACTTTAATAACATCACACAGGAAGATAAGATCACTGTCAACTTTACTCTTCGTCACTCATGCAACTGTGTGTGTTTGTGTGTGTGTGTTGTTGTTGTTTTTCTTCATTTTTGCAGTGTTGCAGTGTGAATGATGGTGTGTATTAATAGTGATGTTACGAGCCAGGGTGTAACCAGCGCACACATGCACACGCACGCGCGCGTGCACACATACACACACACAAACACACACACACACTAATGCACTTTGTTTTAATGAGGCGTCCACGTTTAAATCTTCAAAGTGGGTGCACAGTGTGTGTGTGTGTGTGTGTGTGTGTGTGTGTGTGTGGGGTGTTACTGCAGAGACTGTCTGACACAGATATGACTTGGTATATGTATTTCTTGATTTTCAAAAAAACAAAACACGAGATATTAGTCAGTTATAAAATATAATATATATAAAGATGCAATCAATGAACAATAAAGTAAACCCCCTCGGATCAGAGGATGTGGAACCACAAGGCAAAGTATGATAAGTTATCAAAATAATTGCTGCAAAGTAATGAATGTTATGATTATTAATGCCAGCAGATTTCCTGTCAGCCCTTTTAACAACAAATGATACAAAACTGTCATGATCACCATGAATCATCACCATAAATGTAATGATTTGATGTTGATGAATGTCACAGATTTCATGCGGCAGATGCACAAAATCTCCCTGCGTCTGATGTTCTTCTGTCTTTGGAATGTTGTTGTTTGTTTCACTGCACCATAGATCCTTCCATTGAAATAAGGAGGAATATTCGTGTTTTCCTGCCTCTCTAGCTTGGAGGGCAGTCTTTTTTTTAAAAGAGGAGGTGACATGAGTACAGATGAAGCAGATTTTGGGGAGGATCCTGACCCGCTATAAGCTGCTCTTAGGGGATTTAAAGCATGAAAGCTTTAAATCTCGCCCCCACAATACCGTACTACCGTACCCAAAATGAAAGCTTGAGCAAACGCACCACAATTTTCATTGACCTGAAACTGAAAGCATTTGCATTTGTTTATGGTACTCTGCAACTAGATCATTGTCTGTCATGTGTGCTCCCACAGCCCCATGAGACAAAGCTTATAGACTCATTATAAATAATAAAAAATAAATGCTGTCATCATATGGACATGCAGTCAAGCTTGGTTTCTACTCTGTCATGATGAAACAACCTGCACAAATGCATGGTCTAAATATTCACAGTAAAATCAAACACAAACAAAGAAAAACACAGATTGTGTCTGGTGTCAAATATGGACCAAGCAAAATAAACAATTTGGCAAGTATTTTAACTTGTAGGTGAAACAACTGACTACACTGAAAAGGTGCTTCATTATGATGCTAGAAATAAGAAAACTATACAACAAAATGTACAGACACAAGTGTTAATAATATCCAGACAATCTCAGACGTGAGGTCGACACTAGGTTGTCATTTATTTCAGATATTTGTTCTATAGACTGTACAAATGCCTGCATTAAATGGCAACTATACGACAACCTACAAGATGGAGGCAGGAGATGCGCTGTGGCAACCCTGTGAAGCCAAAAGTACAGATATCGTGTTTGTACGACAGTGTGTATATATAAATTGATGTAGTCTCTAGGATGAAGAAGTGGTTGGAACCTGTATCCTCTTGAATGGCCATCAGGGAGCAACTAAGGCGTCAGTGTACGTGTTGGTCTGTGGGGAAAATACCCTACTTGTCACTTAATGTCAAAATCAGCACGATGCTAAAGTTGAAGCCAACACCAGTTTTTCTTTATTTTACTTGACGAGCTTGTCGAACTGAGGTCAGTCGTGTTTTGTGGAATAGAAAAAAAAAACACCAAAAACATTTTACATATAAATACATATAAATGTATGATAGGTACCATATCTTTAATGTTTGTGATCAATACCTCTATTATTACATTCTACCTCTTGACTTGTCAATACGGGTGCAACTTTTCAGAGACGGAGCGAGTGCCTTAGAGAAAACCTACAGGTCAAACTTGTCTATCAACTATTTCTTTTCCTAGTGATCCTTCCTAACACTGCTTTAATGGCTAATTTTGGACACTGAAAAGCCTAACATTGTTTTCTTACTGCTTTTAAGCCGAATTATCAAAGATCACTAAACCATATACTGTATTGATGGTGCATTCTTTTTCTAAAACTTATTTTCATCCATGTAATTGTAAAACACACACACACTCACACATGTTTGTGCAGCTTTTTCGGTAGGAGTGCATTCCCTAGCCCTTTACCCTAACCTTAACCATCACAACTAAGTGCCTAACCCTAACCCTTACCCTAATTCTAACCCTTACCCCAATCCAAACCTAAACCCAATTCTAATCCTGAAAAGGCCCTTTTTTTAGAGGTGTCAGAACATGAGGACCAGTCAAAATGTCCTCACTTTCCCAAAATGGTCTCTCAATCTTGGTACTCACAAAGGTACCACATACTAGAACACACACACATGCTATCTCCATGTTAATTAAATTATTAACTTGGAGCTTAATTGGCACAGTGTTGAGTCAGGACTTTGGGACAGAAAATGAAAACAACTACATCACATAGAGGTAGATCCTTTATCTCCGTCTTTCCGTGCCTTTGGCCCTCCTTTTTATCCTCCCATCCTTATCTCCTGTTCATCCTTGACTCAGCCGTCTCCTCTCACTCTCTCTCTGCTCACTAGACCAGTCATCCACGGAGAGCAGGACGTTTTGTAGGCCACTGGGTTTCCAACTAAGCACTTTTTGAAGGTGGACTAAACCATTTTCAGCAGATGTCATGTCAAGGTCTTACACGTTTCCACTGTGATCAGCTGCAAAGACTTACATTTTGTGTCTTCATTGCCGCTGATGGAGTTTTTTGACTTGTAAAAATGAATGAATTATTTATTGAGCAGGAAGAGGGCGGTAGATCTGTGTATGTGCAGACTGTTGTGTGTGTCTGTCTGAGTGCAGGGCATGTTTGAGACCATGTTGGCCATGATATTGTAATCTGCAGCCTCAGCCTCTGAGGTCAGACAGCCATCTGTGGTCTCAGACAGTGAGCACCACAGGACGACGTCTCACAGACATTTCTGTCCTGCTGAGACGTGTCTGACCCGACCGCGACCTGTTGACCTTCCTTTTCCTCTTGTGGCAAACCATGACATTTAATCTCCTGCATGCAAACATTAGATTCATTTTCTACAAACAGACATATGTAGTAATAAAAGTGAGGTTAGTACTGTTTTAATCATTAACAGTAGTCATAGTTTATACATATTTATAGTAAAATAGCTCAGGTTTAACATTGAAGGACTGCTGTATGACTGAATGAGCTGAAAAGACAGAGGCTGTGTCTCAATTTAAAGGCCAAGATCTAAAGATCCAACGCGGGGATCCTTCTCAGGTCAACTTATCCCAGGATTCAGTGCACTGTGGCGAACCAAATGAGCTAAGTTGGCGATGAGTCGCTAATGATGCAAGGCAAAGGGAAGGTTAAGTTGTTGATGTGTGCGATAACAAATGTGAATACAGCCATGGATCAACTGAACTCATGAATGACTAACCGAATGACTAGAGAATGAATGCTGAGTAGATGGAATGACGCAATAAACTTAAATAAGAGCTTTGCACTTCAGTGACTCTCCAGGGCAATGATGGAGAGCCCGTCACTGTCAGAGATTAAATAGACAATTAAATGATTTTAATGTATCCTGCAGACATCGGAGCTCTCTTATCTCCATTCTTTCCCTCAGATGCAGTGATTTTTCTCCCTTCAAATTGGGGCAGTAGCAAAACAGAAACCCACATTAAATCAATGAGTGAGTTATTTAAAGTGACTGGACTATTTGTTTTCTCTGGTCTATCTGATCTCTCACTGCTATTATTGCTTACTTATCTGACTTTGTTTAACGAGTCACTTGAGGTTTATTGTGTCACACAAACAAATTTGGTAATTAATTCAGTAAAAAAAGTGAACCAATTAATTTTAGCTTGATGCTTTTCTTAAAATATTTGTTCATTTATTTATTTAAAAAAATAAGATTTCATCACTAATCTCCATTTTTGTAACTATATTTCTTACCCTTCAGAGTACCTAAACATTTTATATAATTACTGTATATTCCATGTTATTGTTTTATTTTTTCAATTCACATTTCCAAATGACAAAATTTTATTTTAATTTAATTTTATTTATTTTATTATATCAGCATTGTGACATGTGAAACAAATGTTATGTCATTGTGGTGCACAGTGAAATAATCTTAAAAATGTTCATGTGTCTGTCCTGTAGCTCTTCTGAGCGGCTGCGATGCCTTCAGACTGGGCTTGTCACAGCGCATCATACCACTCAGTCCTCCAGGGGGCGCACTGAGCCAGGATGAAAGTCCAGTCCTGCCTCGCTTCATTCAGGAACTTGTCAGAATCAAACGCCACTCTGTCCAGGAGTTAGTGCGAGCCCAGCCTAATTTGGTGCATGACATGGGCTGGCCGAAGATTCAGGAAATATCCCGCTCCCTGGGTCAGATGGACGCAGCAAACTCCTCTCAAATCACCCCACAATCCTCTGCCTCCCCTGGTCAGAGTGAAGCCAGGCCTCCTGCTGCTGTGGATGAAGAAGATGAGATGGAGGTGAGGATGATGAGTACCAAAAAAAACAAACATTGCTTGGAGTTAAAAATATGAAAATGTGTTATTAATGACACAGGACAGAGGGTCTAATACATATACAGTGTTGTATGCCCTGCAGTGCAACACAAAGCATTTGTGAATAATTTTTCTAGTATTTCTTGAGATAAAATCTTTAAATGATACATTATACTACAGTTATAAACCACGTTCATGAGCAAAACAAGTAAAATACCTTTAAAAAGGTGAACTGTATGCAGTAGTAGACAAAAATGGGCACAGAGTAGCCCTGTGTATGATAGTTTTTTGTTTATACAGTTTTGCAGCAATTTGATCAGTGTTTCTCAATCCTGGTCCTCAGCACCCATTGCCCTGCACATCTTAGATGTATCCCTGCTCCAACACACCTGATTCAAATAAATAGGTCGTTACTAGGCTTCTGCAGAGCTTGTTGATGAGCTGAATTTGAATCAGGTGTGTTCGAGCAGGGAAATAACAAAAACTTGCAGGGCAGTAGGTCCCCAGGACCAGCATTGAGAAACATTGGATTCGATAATGTTTAATCCTCGTTTCAAGGTTTTTCATTTGTGGCAATGTGTTTAATTGGCATTCACTCCAGGGTCAAATGACTCTGCAGTGCACGCACAAATTTATCAGCTCTGGCTCCTGTCAGTATATCAGCAGGAACATAAGACTCCGGTGAAGGCAGTCATTTTGTCTAGTTTTGTCAGAGATTCAGCATTCTTCTGCACAATGCTATGACACCCATTCATTTTCCAGACATTAGCATAGCCATTAACATTAATGTTTGTAGCAATTCTTGCTTTTAAAAACTTGGGACAGTGGTCAATGTCATTGATTTCTTTAGTCGGATCATCTACCGAACTAAAATATGCATAAAAGTAACCACAGTAACATTATTACTTGTTTTTTTTTTACTTCCCCTCACTCATTTAGTTTGTGGCACATCTGTCAGGTCACAATTGACACACTGACGCAGGGGTGAAAAAACCCACCACAGCGCAAAATAATCATTTGCAATGGGAATGGTATTAATTGCCTTTTTTTACAGCGTCACCCAGGTTTGGAAATCGTGGGTATACAGGTTAATGTGTCTGTCCAAACGCCTTGCTTTCAGCATATGGTTCACTTGGCATCTACCATGGATGCAGAGCATTACCGGGGACAACCAGATGTCAACCACCCAGAGACAGAGCTCTTGGGTGGGCCAGGAGCTGGAGAAACCTCCCAGGAGGCTTCAGGCTTCTACAGAACAGACATGGAGGACAGAGACAGAGGAGAGGAGGGAGCAGAGGACAGAGAGAGACGCGGAGGAGAGGATGAGTGGGAGAGAGACACAGGAGAAGACAGAGAGTGGAGAGGGGCACGTGGCAGAGGTGAGGAGGAACAGGTGGACGGTGGTATTGCTGCAGAGATCGACCATCTAACACCAGACCTGGATACTCTGATTGGTTAGTAGCAATCATTTTTCCTAAATTATAATCACTGCCCAAACGTTAATCTGTAGTGGAGATGAAAGGTTACCTTTTACTCAGCACTCCGAGGACAAAAAGACTTATGGTTAAGTTAAAGGAAAGGTAAGGAATAGATTAAAGGACGCTGTCATGCAACATTCAGGGTACCAACTGTTATAAAGCACTAAGGAAAAAGGGAGTGAAGATTCATTTTGCCCAAGGTAAACACCCAAACCCAGTTTCTTTTTAAATCCTACTTTGCACTGTTTTACGTCTATTTCCTACTTATGTTGCCTTTCTATACACATACCATGTTTTCTTTTGTTGTTTTTATGACTGCTTTGTGTGCCTTTCAGTTGCTGCCCAAAAAATGTTTTGAACAGTTTGCACAAACTACCTATGAAGATGGTTCCCAATAGTTTATGCTTAATATGATGAGCAAACAATTCCCATTCCTGTTTTGTAAGTCTCAAAAAATTGTTGTTTAGATTGAAAGCTGTAACAGACATTTATGGTACACTTAGGATGAAATGTTTTATTTTCACATTTTACATTTAAAATTATAAACCCTATACTGTTGTACATCTCCTGCGATTTTTCTGTATATATATATTTATACTGTATACACACACAGGCAAAGGCCCATCTGTATCTGACACATGTCTTTGTGTCTCACAGGCTACAGTCCATCCCTCCATCCCTCTAGCTCCGTGCAGCCCATCCTCTCCTCACCAGCTGAGCTGCATGATTCTGGGAAACAGGAGCATCGTGCAACCGCAGTCCTGGAGGTGAGGACAGTGAAAGAATAAATGAATGTATGCATTGTATTTGTTGGGGTTAAAGTTTTTGTTAGTTGCTGCATGAAGGGCATAAGAACTTAAACTTTGCTTAGCAAATTATTGCATAATAGTACACTAGATATGCAAAATGCAAAGTGACATTCTTGAGTTTGGGAATGAATGAAGTGTAGTGATAAACCCACAATTTTCTCAGTGACAAATGCAAGGGAAATGTACAAAACCTCTTTTCTTTTTGCTAAATTCCTCATACCATTAAATTCTTAAAGCACATGCAGGTCACAGCCACACAGTCCAGGTCTGCAGAGGAAAGAATGGTGGTTCACCTTGGTTTTGTATGCCGAGTCATAGAGCACTGCATGACGTAACAAACAGAGATCTTAATATGGACAAAATGACGCATTGTTAGTGGTCTTGTCTTCATTATGTTACAGTGATGACTTCTACCACTACACCTATATATATATCACTTTGATAGTACTCACTATTACAAATTCAAAGTCATATTAATGTCACTGCAAACTTCAATTCTACAGATATTGTGACAACAACTATTACTGTTGAGATAATTTTAAAATCCAGTCACTTTCTACTGACCAAAAAGAAAACAAACAAATGCGATCAACATAAAAATCTAATTAATTAAGAATGCAGACACTTAAAGATTAGTGTCGTTTCAGTCACTATTATTATCATTCTTATTATTATCATAATTATAATATAATATACTATTATATAACGGGGTGATTTATGTATGTCGTGTAGGACCTAGAATGAGACACAGAGAATGGTATTTATTGTTATAGAGGTTCGACAGCAACAGGCGGATGATGAGTCTTTCTTCAGATACGGAATGTAGAATCTTCCAGACATCAGAATGGCATCAGAACTGGCTCAAGCACAGAGAAATAAGACAAAGGTATTATTATTTTAAGGCTGTTTAAGGTAAAAAAAAAAAAAAAGGTCCAAGTAGTATGATTGAAAGTGTTATTTGTGATTTATTTAACAAAGCCATAGGTTTTTATAAATGCATTTCATACATTTTGTTTAAAATATCATTATATACTGTATATTATACACAGAATATATTAACACCTTGTATATTGAATGTAAACGTTACTTAAAAATTATTTCCTACATCAAATTAAAATCACAAAATCAGACATTTTATCTTAAATCAAGTAATATTACATTCAAACTAAGTGGTTACCAAGGACTAGAAGAAAAACAGACTAAAAAAAAAAAACAGACTAAAAGGACGTAAAAAAATTGTGAAAATGAATAAACTGTAACTTGTGTGTTTTTTCATAACTTGATGATGACGGTCACACAGATTGGCCCTTCAGAAAAAGAGCTGTTGGAGGTCGAGGGGGAGGAGGACGTTCAGTCCAGTGGCTACGAAGTACTTCACTCCTCCGTCACTACATCAAGTACAACATCTGCTGCGACTTCCACTTCTCCTCCCACTGTTGCTGCTGCTGCTGCTGGAGGAGATGATGTAGGAACTGCCACACCTGAGACTGACACAGGCACAGACTTTGGGCTGTTGGGAAGTTTTACTAAAGGTAAATATAAAATTTAGCAAAATATAGAATTTAATATATGCAAGGAGTTTGATTTTGTTTCTTGTGAATGAATCCCGTTATTTCTTCCTTGTTTTTACAAGTGTTTAGTTGGAGATATATGAGAAGATTTCAATCCCTTTTGTTTGTGTTGCATAATAAATTTAAAACCCTCCCTGAGCACAACTACTGGAAACTGAGTCTAATTTCATCTTTCTTTGGTGTGTGAAATTATAGATTTGCCAAACACCAAGTTGTACAAATGATAAAAAATAGTATTATATATGATCATAAAATAACAACAAGGACACAAAAGAGTCTCTGTTTGTTAGTTAGTTGTATAAATCACGAGAATGTTTTATGTTGTGCCTTCTACAGAGGAGACAGAGGAGGAGGAGACAGAGAGGGAAGAGGAACACGATGGTGTATTTAGACAGAATCCCACTGTACCAGAGGTTGGCATTGCTCCGAGCAGAGAGCCTCTGCAGCCCAGCGTTGAGGAAGAGGACACGCTAGAGCAGGAAGAGCATGAAATGAAAATCGGTAAACACACTGGAATATAACAATATGAATCGACTTGTTTTGATCACTGATATTTTCGAAATGGTTTGACAATTACATCAATTTAACCTGGCAAACTATTGAGGCTATATTAAATTAAACAACTCTTACCAGTACATCTTGGTTGGGAATCAAATGAATGCAAACAAGATGAATTTGACTTTCAGATTTATTTGATTATTTTAAATCTAGAGAAGTGCAAATAGCCTGAGGTAACGTCACGCTTACTTAAGAAATGTGACGCATTTGCTCTTCTTTGTTTCATACAGGCTGCGTTTAAGATTTGGGCAAATGAACGAACCAGGCTGCAGCGTGAACGTATGCTAACAGTCTAAAATGATACAGTCAGAGTGATTTTGTAACTCAAAGAAGAAGCAGCAGAATTATTTTTTCACCATTCATTTATTTATTTTACTTTACTTCCTGACCAAGTGATTGATCTGCAGTGTTTTTTTTCAATTTACAGTTGCATATGCCACACCATGGTCAACAATTGTTTTTCTTTGCTCCATATATGAAAAGAAATCATTAAAACGCAATCATTTTGGTTTGTGGATAGTACGAACCATTTGAGAACATCATCATTTCCAAACCAAACAAGTACTTGCAGCCCTATACCCAGCTTATGTTCTCGTAATTTTGAAATATCGCCTTTGTTCATAATGAAATACCAATCTGACCTGAAATATCATATCATATACATACTGTACCTGGCACTAGCTTTGAATATTATCTATAAAGCAATAATGAACATATTTAAGATTCCTTCGACTCAAACGTGTCCTAAAATTTGCATTTTCAACACAAACTAATTCATGAGGAATTTATGTTTTATTATGTTTTTTTTTTTGGTGCAGACGTGGAGGAGGAGGAGAAATGGAAAACGACAGAGAGTGAAGGAACAAGAACCAGACACATTATCCCGCTCACCACAGATCCCTCACCGACCATCAACTTCACCGACCTCTCCTGGGATTGGCTGGAAAAGACCACCCCCGTGCAGTCCCAGAGGTCAGAGGTCAGGGGCACGGAGGAGATGAAGGAGGCACAGCAGGTACATTTACAGTCCATGTAGGAAGAGAGGCAGGAGGAATTAGAAAATAAACAGTTTTAAGGATGACAGTTGTTTTCACAGTTGTCTTCTCTCTTTCAGGTTGTATGTATCGACTGGAAAGAGCTGGTTGGACGAGGATATGTCATCCTCAACATGACGCAAAACCTCAACTGTGTGAGTACAAGGAATTCATATTCATATTAAAAAGGCTGAACCAAATAATTTCCCCTTTTCTTGTAATATTATAAAAAAGAGAAGAAATTTGAAAATACAAACGTTGAAATCATCTCAAAAATGGAGGAGGTGGTGACCAAAATTGGTAGATGATAATCATAATATTTTCTGTTGGGTGGTAAAATCTCTTATACCCAACAGATTTAAGTGTCGAACAACGTAAGTTAAATTAATTATAATGAAATTAACTTATAATATGATATAAACCATGTGACGAGCTGATTTACTTATTTTCTTTATTTGTTACAGTTTTGTAACAAATTAATCTGAGTTTACCTGACTTTAACCAGTCTTGTATAAAGTATCTAAAAGGGATACTCACGTAAAAGTATCTTACCAGAAAATGAATTTTGTAGAAGCTGAAGTCACTTTTTATAATATTACTTTAAGTAAAAGTCTTAAAGGATATGACATTTACTGTACGTATCAAAAGTAATTTTCTGATATAAAATGTACATACGTTTTAGAAGTAAAAGTATTAAAAAAGTGAGGATTGAGCCGTGGTAGCTCAATGGTAGGGCAAATTATCTTTCAACTGGAAAGTTGTGGGTTAATTTCTTGGCTCTGCTAGTCTAGAAAAAGCTCTATATAAACACAGACCATTTACCAACTCTTCTTCTTCTGATTTTATTTGGTAGTAATGGGTAACAAAGATAGTTATGGAAAATGTAGTGGAGTAAAAGTTGCTAGAAGTATAAATAACAGTAAGTAAAGTCGGTGAATTTTTTATTCTGACAGCTATCACTGATATGGATCCAAGCTCTGACAGTAAATCCTGGAAACATTTTTTTTTATACCTTTTTATAACTTCTCTGCTCGGGAAGCTGTTTGTCGGTGAATACGTGCTTACTATTCACCAAACTATAAAAGCAGCTTTAAATCTAATTCTGTTCCATTCATTTATCCTGATTCAATCTTCCTTGTGTTCAGTCCTTCACTTTAGAGACCAGCCAGTTGTTGCCTCCACCACTGCCAGAGCAGAACAGAAGGACTTTTAAATGACTTATAGACAGAACTTAGACACAGATGTCTTCATCTGTGACAGAGGAATGATCTTCAGTGCAGAGTGGTTTCTGTTGCCATGGCAGCAACACATACCCGTCAATGGCTCCACATTGATTGCACGCGCTTGTTACAGCTGTGTTTGTTTGTGTGACAGGAAGAGTTTCGTGCCGACCAGGGCGTACGGTTGTTGAAGATCATGGAGAGAGTGTTTGCTCGGAGGATGAATAGCCCCGAGGGATCATGGGTACTTTACCTCAGCAAGCCCACACACCAGCAACACCAGCTGCTGATGAACGTGGCATCTGAACGTGGTATATATATATATATATGTACATTTATACACACAAGCATGAAATTTACAGCTTTACTGAGCATACCAAACTGCTTTTCAGTGTACTTCATAAACTGAAATTTATTTCATGTATTGTAATTGTTTCACATGTGTTGTGTCTTCCAGGAGTCATAGCTACCAGCGACGTACTTGACATGTTGGGGGAGATTAGGAAAAATCTGAATAAGGTACGCAAACAGTTTGTCTAACTTTCAGTGCACAGAGCCCTTATCTCGGGCCACTGATTTATTCCCTAAATAACAGGACGTAACTCTTTGACTTACTACCAGAAGATTTCAAATGAAATGCATCATCAGTTGTAAATTAACTGAAGAGGCATGGGCTGGGTACGTGTGTGTTTACCTGTTTAGGTGGGCATCCAGAACTACAGCTCGACCAGTCGCTGTCAGTCTCAGCCCAGTCAAACACGCAGCGACTATGGGAAGCTGTTTGTGGTTCTGGTGATCATCGGCTCCTTCTGCATGGCCATCATCACGTCTGGATTCATATACATCTGCTGGCAAAGACGACTGCCTGCAACTAAGACTACGGTCTGTAACATGTCTGCATAAATGTCTGTGTTAAGTAATTGTACACACATACAGATTAAAGTCATGTTGGACTGAAATGGATGATTTTAGAAGATTTGATTTAGAAACAACATTGACCCCAGTCATCAATAGCAGCCTTCTTGATGTCTTGGCCAGGTCACTCTTGAAAAAGAGGTTTTATATCTCAGAGTTTTTTACCTGGTTAAATAAAGGAAAATAATGATGTATTGTTGTTTGACTAAAGACATCCTCCACTGGAAAGAAGAGTTGTTCTTGGGCACTTCACACTTAACCTCACGTCATATCCAAGTGGACTGTCCTAAAATTATGTTGGTCGCCCTGGCAACTGGAGTTCTAACAGTAGTAACATTAGCAGCAGTGTTGAGGTCTTCTCTGCGGGCGTTCTCTTTCTCTCTCTCTCTGCCTCACATCTGGGGCTGTGATCAAGAATGTATTGGATTATGAAATTATATGGTTTCGTGTAATCGTTGCTGAAATGCTTTACTTTAAATTAAAGGAAAATAGTCATTGGCTAGATGTCACAAAAGTTCCAAGAATATCAAAACGAGGGTGAGAAAAAGCTACAAAAATAATCCATGGAGGATTTTTTTTATTTGCGTCAAGACTGAGTACACAAGGCAGAAGAAGCACACAGCTCTAGCGAAGCAAGACATATGACATGAAGAGTGCTGTGTTGCTTGGGAATGGAAGGACACATTTGAAAGAGCCTTCAAAATAAGACAGACTTGTTACTTTCCTGTGACACAATTGACCTTCAAATTCAGCTTCAGAAGTAGGCAGCCCCTGGGTCAGGTTATGGTTACAGCCCAGCTGTTGAACTCAGAGACGCATTTAGCTGCTAAAAAGCTAGATATTTTCTTCTGGGGTTGGAGACACAGCACAGAGCTAAAAGAGAGGAAACACAGGAGTTCTGCTCACCGGGTTGTCAAAGGCACATAATCATGCTGTGAAAGTGATGACGTTGAACTCTCCAATGCTCCTTGACCTTGCAGTTCCGTGCTGAGGAGCTTCACTTTGTGGAGAATGGTTGCCATGACAACCCCATGTTGGACGTGACCAACGACAGCCAGCCTGAGATGCAGGAGAAGAAGCCAAGTACCAATGGGCTCACTGGGGCAGGGGACAGGAGCGGAGAGGACAGCAGTCGCTGGCAGGTGATGGGATAAATGATTAGATGCACAGATGGGATAGTGAACAACTCTCGAGCACACATGGCAGCGGTTTGGAAAAGCTTTAAATGTTGTCTGCTGTCATGTTTATTGTCAGAAAACATTTTCTTTTCTTTTTGACAGCAGTATGAAGCCTCTCGTGTTGTTTCCTTCTTCAGGTGTTTGTCAATCAAGCAGCGACCGAAGAGGAAGAAGAGGAGCAGGACACACACCTCTGATGGACGAAGAGTAAAAGGAGACAGGTTATGAAGGATGGGCATCTTTGATAGATGTGGAGAGATGAAGAAAAGGACGATGAAGACAAGAGAAAGCTGAATGTCTTCTTCAGAATGAAAGGAACGACAGAAGAAGTAGTCGATGGAAAACTTTACAGCCTGAGTGATAGATGTGTTGTTCAGGAGTCACTGATATCATCACAGAGATGAGACACAGATGTGTCCAACATGTACATGATTAACTCACCAATCTGAAAGATGACGACCACTTGAAAATGTTATCAAAGGCGGACTTCAGATCTCAACCACTGGTTAGATAATGTCACATCACATAGAAACACCTCTGTTTAGTGTGCCTTATGCTTTTAGCTCATAGCAAAGTGGATGCATGAGACAATTTACACATAAAACTAGTGACTAATCGCAGTGTAAAAGCACCTTTTTTCCACCTTCAATGCTTGAATGTAAAGAAGTTTTTATTTTTGGGTCACATGCCAAATCATCAACAGAGACAAATCTGGAATATTTATGCAAGTTGAATGCACATACAATGTTATTATTATTACTGATTATGATGGTAATAATAATAACAACAATAATAATAATAATAATGATGATAAGAAGAAGAATACTAGAAGAGTCTGTATATTTTGATACACCGATGCTTTGTTCAGAATAGCATTGGAAAGTCCATCTACTCAAGTACTGTACTTGAGTAAAAGTTTTAATACATTTAATTAAAAAAAATAAAATAAAAATATATATATATTTCTTCTGCTATATAATTAGAGTGAATAACATTTCAGAGGAATATAGTACTCCACATTTTGTCCGACATCTGTAGTTAAAGTCATATTTTCAATGCAAAACCTATGATGACCCTAAATATATGATGATGAATGATCAGTGGTTTTGAACCAGTGTCTAGCTTTGGTGACAGCAGTGACTCCTCTCAGCTCTTAACAGGAAATACTGCCTATAGCAACTTTGAAAAGTAAGGTTATGACACTTTAATTGATTCCTCTTGGAAATAGTGACGATCATTGTCTAAATGCTGCATCCTGTTAAATGTATTACATAAAGTGATTGAAATATCTCTATTTTGCTTATAGGAATGGTTGTAACTGCTGAGGATGTCCACTGTAACATCTTCAACAAGTTGTCTTTAATATACATATGTGCTGTTAGCTAAATGCTTTTTTAATAGTCTTGGAATGGCTGCTTGATGCTCCTGGCTAAAACAATACATGAGCAACATTCAGAGGCCAAAAGCATGAAGTGTTGAAGTCAACACAGTGTTCAAGTCGACCCATAACATTTTAGCATTCAACATTAAAGTCGGTGTCTTTAGTGACGGGACCCAGTCTCTAAGGACATTTCTGAATCCCTAAACTCATGTTAACATCACTAGTCAAATGTCTGAATCACCATTCCATCTGTTTTACTGTAGTCAATCTGGCACGAGTCTCAACATGTCAAGTTATGAATAAGACAAAAAAAATCACATCCGAGTTAATATGTTTACGTAAAAAAAGTCATTAAAGACATGACCAAATTTGTGATAATGCCCAGTCATGTACAAATGACTGTATGTCCAAGTCGCTACAGTCTTATTCAAGTCACTACAGTTCATGACTAGTTCCTTCTGTGGGGATTCTGATGTAAATGATATCCAAGTCCCAGTCACCACAAAGTGTTCAAGTAACTTAAGTCATGACAAACTCAAGTCTTTATTTGTAATTTATCAGCCACACAACGTTATACTGATGTACAGTATATTATACTAATGTCCAAAGCTGTGAGTAAATACAATCGTCACCACTACAGTCTTGTCAGAATCTCAAGGGTCATGGTCTAATTTCCGCAATAATGTCCAAGTCACTATTATAATAATCAACTGGAATGGAAACAGACATTTGCCAAAAGTCCATCATTGTTTTCCCTATTTGTTTTATTTTCCGACTTTAATGATTTAATCATAGCAGCCTTAAGTCACGGTTCACGGTAAAACTGTCCATTTGCATTTCATTAAGATGTTAACTGTGTTTTTGCTCTTTTACGCTGACTTTTCTTGATGTAACAATACTGTATATGGCTTCACAATAAACTACGCTGATTTATATGCATTGTCAGCTAAGCAGGGTTTGTGGAGTGAGTTTTCAGGGCAGAATACCATACATGACTGCTTACAGTGTGTATGACCTGCCTCTGAGATCATAAGAGACATGCGGGACACATTCCCATTGTCCTACACTTGAAGACAGGTTATACAAGCATGAAGCTTTAAGCGCTGCATCGAGCATCAGCACAACAAGTCATGCAGCTTTTTTCCATTCAGTTTTAACAAAGCATATATAATAATAATGTAACCTTTGTTCTTAGAAAAGAAGGTGAGTTTCCTAGTCAGCTTTACTTCTAGGGTTTGGCTGGGTATTTTATTTCTCTTAATGTTTTATTTATCATTTTCATATGTGTATTTATATACATTTTAATTATATAACTCACTCTTTGGTTTCAAGTGTAATTAATTAAATGTGAGAAATAAAGTTTGGACCAAATGTGGTTTACTGTCGTTTCTGTCCTTTGCAGCCCAATCTAGATAATATGGTCAAGATGATATACTATATATGTTTTCTTGTGTTTGCATGATTCAGTGTGTACACATATCTAAACCAGTTTCAGATTAGTTGGTGGATAAAACCTGCTGAAGTGATTTTTAAATTAATTCAGGCTCCAAATAAAGCTTAGACAAACACATATTGTTTTCCCATATTTGTTGATGCGTTGATTATTTATTTATTTATTGTGATAGTATATAGACACAGCATCTTAGCTGGTCACTGACAAGCAAAAGACCAAAAGAATCAGAACAGAAGGATAACAACTATGCACAAGAAAATATAAATACATTCAGGCAGATCGCAGGCTACCAAATGTCTATTCACCAGGGGTCCTTCAACCCACTGTTAATGCCTGTTAGCTGGTTGGCAGGTATCGGCGACGTACGCAGTCTGTTGTGGTAGAATGAGCCCCAAAGATGACAGGTTAGTTTCCATCTTTCCACAAAATAATTTTCACACTGCCTCTGAATGCCAAAGCCATAAACAAAAATGACTTGCTAGTTATATGATACGCCGGTGGCTTTAGGATACTCGTGAAATCCTTTGTTGTGTTTCAGGCTAACCTAGCTTGTTAGCCTCAAAGTACGTGTTGTTCGTTAGTTCATCAATGAAACAATAATTATAATCTGTCACATGTTTGTTTTAGTCATGTCCTTTCTTGGAACAGCTCGTCACATGTAGTGCATTGCTAAATACTTTCAGTTACAAATCGAGAGCTGGACCATGGGACACTAAATGTTGTGCTTTTAGGACTAGCTTATACGGCTGCTACACGTTACCGCCCACTGTGACGCGTCTGTGATTTGAAACTGTCTTAAATTTGAGATTATTCAATTTCTCAAAAGTCTTGTATTCCTATAGTGGTAGTATGCCGATGATTTGCGAGGCTCAATTTGGCATATGTAGCAGTGCGCTTGCTTCACTTCAAAGGTGAAGATAATGGGCTTTAGATATGTATTTTACCATTTTTATTTGTGAGCCACTCAAGCTTTATGTGTGCACACAAGATCCAAACTACGTGTTTAACTAGTTGGGCCAGTCAGCCGGAAACTCCAGGTAGCTCTTAGCTGCTAGCTGTTGAATGCCAGTAAACAGTTATTTAAAGTAACATGACCAACAATGTAAAAGGGAGATGGCAGCCAGGGAAAGGCTCTCAGCTGTTTCTGACAGTTAACTCTGTTTTGTCCGTTAGCCTTCCCCGTTCACTGTCCTGTTTGAAAGAAGCTGATTTAAAGTGGTGCGACAGTGGTCAGAGTCCGGTATAAATCAGTTCAGATAACAGTGCTAATGTATGTGTCCCATGTTATATATTCACGTTGTGTAGCACGTCAGCGTTAACTGCTAGAATCCGGTCCTTACAAGGAAGTCATTCTGTTGGTTTAGTGTTCACTTAAGTCCTAAATCTAGGGTGGTTGCGCTATCCAACATGTCAGGTGGACCCTGTCCTGTAATGTGGTAGTCTACTGATACTATTAGTTGTGTCTTAAATCAAGACCACTGTATGTGATGCCACTGCTAATTTATAGGGATATGTTGCCATGAAATGAGGTCTGCAAGTCTTCCACTAAAGGGAAGTAATTAATAAATCTGTCAATCTGATTGAGATGATGGTCCTCTCTTACCTTGCTGGCATCTGTAAACAGTGTGAATTAAATAAGGGTGCTTATGAGGGACTAGTGATAATTATGCCACTTTTTCAAGTCTAATATGATACCACAAACTTAAGTATCTACCAATATCAGTCCGATCAAGTTAAAAGAAACCCCTAAATAACATAGTTGTGGCAATGTAGTAAACCTCTCACCGTCTCAGCTATTTAAAAAAGATAATATTAAAATCATGTAACAAATTGGTCCCATAAACGATGAGCTGGCCAGCCTAAGACACAGATTAAACAAGGTAATCAGAGATGGCAGACTTCACCCCATTCACACAACAAGCCTCTGTCGGCCTCTGTTGGTCTTATTGGCAAGTGGAAGCGTGGAAACACAAACAGAGCCACTAAAAACAATGCTTCACTCGCACTCAGTGGGGTGAAGTAAATATCTTCACACAGCAGCAGCTGGCATGATCACTGCAGCGTGGCAGACATTTGCGTCATTTACTCAAGTTCTGGTCACATGACTGCAGTGGTACACATTTCTTTTTACAGCCTGCACTTAGTGAAGCAAAATGGTTCATTAGAGTTAATGGATTACATCAGATTTTTTTCCCAAATCAAATGCAATAATTTGAACCTTTATTGGATTATTACTGAAGAATCTATGAAAATATGCTTAATCAGGGTTATTTCTTTCCTATTTTCTTTCTTTGTTATTATCATCCCCTTTGCTTCTTATGTCATAGTAAATGTAATATTTTGGGTGTTCTGGATTGTTTGACAAAGCAAATGATTTCACTAGAGCAAACAATTGGTTTACAGCTATTTAATTGTCTGTTTTGAAAACTTAAAACTGAAAATGCCCCAGTGTCTTAATTATTCTGTCCTTTGCTGTCTCCAGATATGACCTGATGATAACAACATCTGATTTCCTGCATCATCCCTGCTCTGTCGGATAGGACTGCTCTCACTCACCTTACCATCTGCTGCAAAGACTGTTGTTTTCCCCCAGTGTCACCCCCACCTATACCCTGAGTCTGCCACGTCCTCATCCTTCCTCCAACTACCTGAACAGCACCAGACCAACAGTGAGCCTCTGCCAACATCCTTCCAACCAGAAGAAACAATGTATTGTCTACAGTGGCTTCTTCCTGTGCTTCTCATCCCCAAACCGCTCAACCCAGCACTGTGGTTCAACCACTCCATGTTCATGGGCTTCTACCTGCTCAGCTTCTTGCTGGAGAGGAAGCCATGTACCATCTGTGCCTTGGTCTTCCTGGCTGCCCTCTTCCTCATCTGCTACAGCTGTTGGGGCAACTGCTTCCTGTACCACTGCCAGGATGCCTCGCTGCCGAACGCTGCTCACGACCCAGCAATTGTCGGGACTTAGGAGGGAAAGAGGGAGACATATTATAGAGGGGGGAGGGGAAGTCATGAAGGCTGATTGAAATTGCTGAGAATTACTGTAGAATGATATTGTCATGCTGAAAAAGGGGGCAGACTACACTTTTTTGGATGGGATAGTGGTGTTCAA
The DNA here is from genome assembly GCF_019176455.1 of Solea senegalensis. Classification (NCBI taxonomy): domain Eukaryota; kingdom Metazoa; phylum Chordata; class Actinopteri; order Pleuronectiformes; family Soleidae; genus Solea; species Solea senegalensis. The sequence continues at coordinate 15,924,593 of NC_058024.1, read as the reverse complement.
AGACTGTTGGATGGTTGTAGCTCCAGCAGACAATACAGAAAGTACTTGCACAGTGGCGGTACTGAGGAGGAGGAGGAGAAGAAGAGACAGTAATGGAGTTTGGTTTAACCATGCTGTAAAGAAAAACAGATTTAAATTAAACACAGAGGAGACATTATGAGAACATTTACATATGAGGCAAGGGAAGTGAAGGACACAAATTTTATTTTCAGCAAATTTGTATTTCACTATTTGAATGAAAACTGGACAATATAAATATATGTATATGGATACAACACCGGTGACATCAACCTAAAGTGATTGTTGTGTTTAAGTTTTCAGTATTTTGGCTCCTTTCTGTCCCACTTTCTCCAACTTTTGGTCGGGTCAGCCCTTTTGAATGAAAACATTCTCAACATCAGACTGCCAAACGTCACCTGACACTGAAATCTGCCGATGGAGCTCTGATGACGTTGCCATCACTCTGCAGGGCTCCCGTTAATTGACAAACCTTTCAGATCGTGTCAACCTGCCTTTCAGAGTCTGTCATTACCAAACTGTTGCCCACTACAGCTCTGCACACATAAGACTACCCGTCAGAAGGAGAGCTCACTAAACACTGGACAATCAATAACTGTGCTGTGAAAAATCCCTCCTTTGCTGCATTTCCCCATTCACACACACACACACACACACACACACACACAGAAGGTGTAATAATGCTGAGTAACTGTCCTGTCGTTTTTACCCACCGTGCTCTGCAGCTGCCCCTCTCATCTCCTCTCTCTTGCCTCAGAGTGGCCATCGCCTAAGATTCACTATCTTATTCCCCCGCCCCCCATCTGTTGTTTTTCTAACTCATGCATAGGTTGACCGTGGTTTTTTTTATGCATTAAGTTCATACGCAGATTTTAGTAAATTCAAACAAAATGCTGAAAGTTTCCAAAGGGTATCCAAATCTGTGTGGATGTATGTGTGGGGCAAATGGAAGACTGTGTTTTGTGTGACAGAAGTTTTTTTTGGCGTGTGTGTTCATGACATGCTGATTTGTCAACAAAAAACATGGTCATACTCCAGAAACAAGCAGTTGGTGGTCTGTATTTCCAGCAACAATAAGCAATACAGAGTGGAAAGCTGGACGAGGAAGTGGTTTCAAGTCTTCTCTGGCCGTCAAAAGGGCAGGAGATGTTTTATCACTGCTGTAAGTGTTATGTTAAGCTGTCGGACACAAGCAAGGTGTTTGTTCTATGTATCTACTGGTGTGTGTGTGTGTGTGTTTGTGTGTGAGGATATGTGTGTAGCTTTATGTAGCAGTGCAGAACATGCTCACTGCTACATGATTGCTTTGGTTTTAATTTAAATAAAGGCTTTTTCCTCTCAATGTGTTAAACTGTGCCCAGTTCTGACCCCTTGCTGTCACACTCCACACCGTGGTCAGTTGAATCCTATTTTAATATTTACATTGAAAGTCACGCAACAAAAGTTAAAATATGCTATATGTGCTATATATATGACAGTCATATTGATATTTGCACATTTTGTGGCTGGATTGTAAGAAATAGCGTTGAGTAGTCTAATAGAAATAATTATTTTTACAGATCATTTAAAATGGCGGATAAATGTCCTGCAGAACAGAAAGTATGACATTTCTGTGATATATAGTGTCATAAGATGGAAATATACCTTAAAAACTTACTTTAGAACACTTATAAAATACATATTGTTTCACTCTAATATTTCAAGATTCAGGGGGGGGAAAAAGTGCAGAAGTAAAATGAGTTAACACATTTCTGATGTCCTTCATACTCAGTTAATTACAACAACAGTTGTAGGAGAGATACTGTTTCTAATGGTGACAGAGTCAAACTGTACATGTGATTGTACTACTATATATCCTTTTATTTCATAAAAGTTAAAAGCTACTTCTGTAAGAAATGCTCTGAAGGTGTGCACATACCAGTAAGCAATACACTGTACAGCTACTTACAATATACATTTCAGTTATTAAATCCACAGTTAGTTGTGAAAAGTGGATGGAAGTCTGAAATGAATCTTCTTGAAGTCATGGATTTATCAGAGGCGAGTCCCAGGTCTCCACAGATTTCTTTGATTTCCTGATTTCAAAAAGACAGTTTTAAAGTCTAAATTTAAATATAAAGAGTTAATCATCTCTTGTGAATGGTGATAGAAGATAATAAATAACCACACGTCTTTTCCCCACTGTTGACTTCTGCTCTTGTGTTACTAACTGAACACTTTCCAAGGTTTCTGTAAACAGGTTTTTAACAGTAATGTCAATTATTTGTGACAGATAAACATCTTAAATTTGATGGAAACTCTCAAAGCTTTTTTGCCACACAGTGATCATCAAATTCTGTCCTCAACATTTTCAGAACAGGTGATGGATGGTCTGCAGTGAAGGTTTGTGCTGACGAACCCAGAGGATGAAACCACCGGACTTCCTGAAATCACCCACTGTGAGGTTTGTTGTGCTTTTAAGTGACATATTTGATTTACATTGACATTTTGCTCAGACTTTCAGCAGACATTATGGTAAACATCCATGTTAGCATTTCAGAGTACAGACTCTGATTTTACTTATTCCACTTTTGACTTTCTTCTATTTTTTCCATCCATGCATTTTGAAAACAGCACTAAGGAAACCAAATAATAAGTAGGTATTTGTTTTTTTCCAACATTGCTGTTCTCAGCATTTCATTTTACATTCATTACATAGCAGTGTAGCTTTACCCTATTAATGATCAATGCACATTTCTTTTTTATAGTCTGATTCTATACTCCTGCTTCATTTTAATAACACACATGATGAGATTTGAGCACATCATCATCATCATCTACCACTTTATCCTCAGCTACATCGGGCGATAGGCGGGGTACACCCTGGACAGTTGGCCAGTCCATCGCAGGGCCACACACACACAGCTGGAGACAAACAACCATTCACTCTCACACTCACTCCTATGGTTAATTTAGGGTGTCCAATTTACCTAATCCCCACATTGCATGTTTTTGGACTGTGGGAGGAAGCCGGAGAACCCGGAGAGAACCCACGCACACACAGGGAGAACATGCAAACTCCATGCAGAAAGGCCCTTGTTCCAACCGGGGCTCGAACCCCACAACAACACACTTATAAAAACACAATCGTAGACTTGACCTCACTTGACTCTGTAAAGCAAATATTTCTCTTTTCTTGCAGACAAAATGCAAACTAACATCTTCTTCCCATGCCATTTCTTTAACCTCACAAACAGTCTTTAAATACCCAGTAGGAAAGGGTCTCAGGTCAGTTAAACCACAGCTAAATCTATTCTGTGGCGAGCAAAAAGCATTCCTACCTCAGGTCATTCCCAAACTGAAGGTAACCTGGACAGACAGCAGGGGGCAGCAGCTGCTTGTACTGAGAAAGTGTGGAAAATTGTCATCACTAAAGAGGATGTTTTTTGACATGCACAAAGTTAGTTTGAAAAGAGCTGCTTTTCATATAATATGTCAAACTGTTCTTCCCATTAAGAAAAGAAGAAACCTCTTAAATGCTGATTGGCTATGGGCCGCAGTTGTTCATTCAATAGTTCTTTGACACCCTTCAGTGTCGTGGGTTAAATACATTAAACACACCCGTCATGGTTTCAGTGGTTATTGAAGATTTATTTGGCTTCCTAAGGATGTATTGTGGTATCCTTCACTTTCCAATAAAACCAGTAGTTTCACTGGAAAAGGTCATAGGTTGTTGAACGCTAATCCCAACAGAAATATTCAACGCTGCACATGGTCTCTTCTCTGGTTAAATAACTAAAAGTGCTATAATACAAAAAAAAAAAAAAATACATATTTGACTGAAATAAATCCACATAGTAAAGGACCTTCTCTGATCACAGGGTCAAGAAAATTGAAGATTTGGAGCATAGAATCCATGAGGAAATGAAAAAGCCGCCATCATTGGATTTGATCTTCTTTTGCTCATCACTTGTCAAAGTTATCAAAGCGCAGGTTTTTACAAAAATTAAATCTTCTGAAAAGTGAGATACCTTTTCACTGGCACGGCACTCAGTCTCCTGCCCCAACACTCAGGCTCATTGAAATTCTAGATTTTATTTTAGTTCGAGGCTTGTTTCCTATAGAATCGTAATCTCAGTCTCTTGGTTCCGGTAAGCCTCCTCTTGCATCTCAGTGTACAGCTGGTCCATCCTCTGGAAGGCCAGGAAGCCCTTCTTACCTGCAGATGAACAAGAAGAAAAATGTAGTAAAAAAAAAGCAAAACAAACACAAAAATTCTAGTGATTGAGCAGCTAGATGTAGAGAAATCCATGTTTGTACCAAAGGACAGGATGGTCTCTCTGGCAGTGCTGCATAGTTCTTCATCCATTGATCGCCACAAATCCGCTATGTGGTCCACACTCTCTGTCGCCTGGTGCACACACACACACATACACACACAATTACTGATAACGCACCACATTTTGAGAAGCAACTTTATTTCTGTATGTGATGTCTGTCGCTCACCCTGAGGCATTTCAAAGCCAGACAGGTGCCTTGTTGGATTTGGGTGTCAGTGCTTTTTAAACTCTCAGTGTAGTAAACCAATGCCTGGGGAAGAAGGTGAACACAGAGACCATGCGTCATTACAGAGAAGCTGTTCCTATAAGTTATATTTAAAATGTGACTGTATGAAATGGATATAATGCATATTTTCCATTAAGAATGAGATTGAATGTATTCAATTCCCTGTGATTTATACCATGCTCAGTCCTCGTATTAACATCTATCTTGAGTGAGATCAGATCACGTGTGGACATCTTTAAGTTCAGGTGTGAACACAATGTTTTTTTTACACTAATCAGTGCCCATACTTTCATTTATTTGTCGTCATCGCAACTATATTAACACTCACTGTCGTGGGGGGGTCGTCCACTAATCCAAAGGTCAGGGATTCTGGCAATGAATGTCTAGGTGACCTTGGGCAAAATACTAAATATCGATGGCTGCTGTATGAATATGACTCGTCATTTAAAGCACTTTTCGTGGTTGTTATGAGTAGAAGAACTGTATAATCCAGCTGTAGCCATGCATCCATGTCCGTGTACCTTGCTCCTAAAGGCCTTGCATCCTGCAGCTCTGGAGAGACAGGTGGCAGCGGCTTTGCACACTTTGTGGTTGGAGTCGACCTGCAGGTCGGCCAAGGTCTGCAGCGTGCACTTGAGTGGGAGGAGCTCTGCAACACTGCGCCCCCTCAGTTTATTTAAAGCTCTTTTCCGTTTGGAGCTCCTAAGGGCCAACTGGATGTATTCTGAAACACAGCAGTGACTTGTTTATTGCCGAAAAACAATCTCGCTCTCAATCACGTCACATGATCAATATCAGAACTGCATGTCCATTTAATGTTTTTGTGCACTTTGAGTATTGTTTTTTATTATTATTATTATTATTATTATTATTGTTCAACTGGTAAAACATTTACTCTTCTAATTCATGCACATCTTTATTCAGACTTCCTAGAACCTGGAGGTAATTCCGTTTTGTAATGTATTTGTATGTAATTGTGCAGGTGGGCGTGGCCTGCACTCAGCTGCGTGAGGGAGTGCAGGTGTGAGGAGTCACAGCTGAGGCCGCTTTGTAATCACGCTCTCCCTATATATTCAGTAGCTTGTTAGCTCCAGAGAGGACTGAATGCTGTGATTGTGGTGGATGGTGCAGGGGACACACTGCCAAGTTTATGTTATCTTGTGAGAATCCACCACATATAAAAGTTTGTTAAGCTGTTAAACTCCACCTGCCTTGTATTTTAGATGTAGTTAAAACAAGACTTATTTGAGAGCTGATTGGTCCCTGATGGGAGAGGGAGCCAAAACCTTTTGTTTTTTTGTCTTTGTTGTACAAGTGCTGCACCATAAAGCAGAATGAATAAGCAGACTGAGGCCACACGAAGAAGGAAAGGAAGGGAAGGGAAGGGTGAGGAGGTAGACAGAGGGAAGGAAGCAATCAAGGAAGGAATCTTGATCAAGAATTTTTATTGTCATTATGAGGATATAACGAAATTTTGCAGGAATGAGGGAAAAATCTATTTTAATGTGGTCATACTGTATCAAAAGAGACAATGCAGTACACCAAACAACCAGCTAACCATGCCTAACCCTAACCTTAACCTTAACAACTGAAAAAGCCCTTTAAAGACACGAGGACCAGCCGAAACTTTTCCAAAATGTCCTCACGCTGTATGGTTTATACGATTGTTGGTCCTCACAAAGCCACAAATCCAAGAACACACACACATGGTGTGACCATCTGGCAGCACCACTGACAGATGGTCCAGATTCCTTTTAATATGCTGGAATTTCTGGAACGTTCTCAGACTCTAAGGATTCCCTAGGAGAACTGCTGCAGCATAACATTCCTCCTGTACACAACAGGACACACACACATACACGGCACATACACTTGTGTATGAAACTCACACTTGTCATGTGTGATACCGGAGGGAGTTAACTTTGTCTATTGTCAGTTGTCGTGGAATCTGAAGGAAATTGAGTTAAAAAAATGCAAACATGCTGAAGATGTCACAGTAACATAAAGGATAAAAGAAAGTGTGTGATGTTTTTAGTCGAGCACTGTGTTTTCCTCTCAAATAAGTGACCGTTTAAAACAATGCCTATAAGTGGTTGTGGTTTGAATACCTTCTTTGGAGAGTCGGGAGATGTGCTCTCCCAGCTCCTGGATGCTCCAACGCTTCAGATACACAGACAGCTGGAAGAGCGTGACTCTGTCTGTGCTGCAGACAGGCCGAGGAGGGGGCACCATCCGACAGGTCGCCTGCACCTGCTGCAGGAGCTGATCAAACACTGCGGAGGAGGGAGAGGGAGGTTTTTATGGTGGTGCAGTGTTTGATCAGCGTGCGTGAGGAAAATATCTCAGGGACGAGGCGCTTTGTCTACCTTTCTCGGATTGCCCAGGCTCCTTGGCTTTCACCTTGTGCGTGTAGCGTTTCTTCAGCGTCCTAGTGAAGGCGCTGGGGTCACAATAGAAAAAAGAGCTGCTGTCGTTCACACAATCCTCCCAGAACAGCAGAACATCCCTCGTTCTCTGGGCGTCAGGAAGGACTGGGGAAAGATGAAGGCAGCAATCCTTCTTTTTTCCAGTTTCACTCAACCAAACCTCTTATTTCATTTCCTTAGAGTGAGATTTTCCACCAACCGTCAGCAGCAGAAATGTTGTCGTTCTTCTCTAGCAGCAGACAGCTGACTCTGTCCAGGACGTCGGCTTGAAGAGACATCTCGTCCAGCACGTCTCTCCTCGAGGAACTGAAGTCGGTCGTTTTTATCATCTGAGAAGAAACAGCAGAATATGCATTTGGAATGTGTTTTTCTACAGTGAGGTTTAATGTAGATCATAGTCTCAATAAGATCACAAATAAAACCTTAATGTGTGAATAAGGCTTGTGGACACCTTGTACCTGTAGCAGGATGAGGCAAATATCCAGGTGAGTCTCCAGAGCTTGATCAAGACCCCAGTTCCCAGAGGTCAGAGGGGTGATGATCAATTCTTCCTCAGAAGCTGATTGGTTGTCCCGGGAGAGGAGGCCGAGGCTCCTCAGAGTGTTCTGCTGGAAAGTGGGGAGGCTGACGGACACAAATACAAAGCAGAGATGTTGAGTTGTTTTTCAATGTCAGTGCTGGTTGATTCCTTTATATCTGAAAAAAACGTACCCATTATCTTTAAGTCTGAGGCTGCCCAAACAGGAAGTGTCATCATCTGCGTTAAAGTCATTTGACAGAAAGTCAAAGCTGCCCAGGACTTCCTCGACAGCCAGTGTCTCCTCTGATGATGAGCTTTTCAGCAGGGACAGGTTGTTCTGGGGGAGAAAACATCAAGGATAACGATAAAAGAGAAAATAAGAATATATATATATAGATATATATATATATATATATATATATATATATATATATATATATGTATGTATAAATATACATGTGTACCTTCAGTATGGTTGCCAGGTGCAGTATCTGGTGGTCCAGGGTTCTCAGCTCCTTCTCGGACAGATTCTGGTTCTGTAAGGTCTTCTCCAGCTCGGTGATCAGAGCGCCCAACCTGAGGGCCTGCGCCCTGCGCTGTGCACCGCTCACACCTGACCTCCCCGATGTAGGGGCATCCGCTGTGGTTGAGGATGGAGCAGCAGCTGGCGTCTTGGTGGGCGAGGCCGGGGAAGAATATAACTGACAGTCGGGGGAGTCCTGGAATACACATGGGAAAGGTGCGTTTGAAATGAAGGGGAGGAACAAGAAGAGTGTTTGGATGCTTTTAAAAACATGCAAGATCTAAAAGTGACCGACTTCTACTGATCTAAGTGTATGTATGATATAGAGGAGCTTTCAAGGCTTTTTTCTTTACCTGCACCAGAGCTTCTCTTTGTGCCTCAGCATTCAGTTCTCCAGCTTTGTTCTTTTTGAGGATGTCAGGAGTGTTGGACCTGTGTCACCAAAAAATACATCACTATTATCTATATTCTCAAAACATGGGAGTCAGATAGTTCAGAAGGCAGATGAGATATTGAAAAAAAAAAGGTGAAAACCTCAATTTTGAAACTTATTTCTAATGTTTTACATTTATTAATCGGTAACAGTACAGAATTCTTCAAGTGTTTACACTGCAAACATGGTTTATGAGTTCACTGTCACCTCAGCAGGGCTGGCAACGATCCGATCTTCCTCTCTGCTGGTGTAGAGGCAGTCTGTAACTCTCCGTCCCATTCTTCCTCCTTCTCTTCCTTCTCTTCTTTCTCATCCATCCTTCTCCTTCTCCCTCTTTCCTTCATGGATCCTTCCTCCCTGAGGAAGAGCTGAGTCTGACTTCCACCCAGACTGGGGCTGAATGGGAAGCTGTGCGCCCGTGTGAGACTGTGTGGCCAAATGTATTTCCATATGAAGCACATAATCACAGCGGCACACACATATGCACATAATCTGATTGCTAATCCATCCTCTCTTCTAATACTGGATGCAAGGGTCAAAACATTTTATACTGAGGTCAGGGCCATGCATGTGGTCCCAGGATTAATCTGAGAGGTCAAAGGATGATCAAAGTTGAAGAGGGAGAAACACAAAAATGCAAACATGTATACCTCGGGTTGTAGGGGCTGTTAGTGCTGTAGAGGGGGTTGGACAGGTAGCTGAGCAGAGACACGTCTCCTCTGTTATGACGGCTTTTAGACGCAAGGGACGGGAGGGATCCTTCCTGACCCTGCAGCTCACGCACCATCGACTGCAGAACAAGGAAGAGAATGATGACACCACATAAAAAATACCCTGTATAATCCTATTATTACAATAAGATTGTAATGACATCTGTAAAAAGCTGAAATATTTTTTTCTTTTCTGTAAATGTATGTAATTACAGTATGTGTTTTTTGTTTTTTTTTAAATATACTGTGAATAATATTTCATTATAAATTATGGTAGGCACTGCCACATGAACACAATTTTTCTGTGCGTGTGCGTGTGCGTGTGCGTGTGCATACTTACTACAAAGTACTTCTCAGTGAAGGAGGGGGTACTCGGCGCCGTCCAGCTGTAAACTGAACTCTTTCTGCTGGACACTGACAGCTTGCTCACAGACAGCGGCCTCATCTTCTCAGCGTTGTCAAACGGACTGTAGATGAATATGCATATATATCATGTATATCATATTTCACTAAAGGGGTCTCTGAGGCCCCCTTTACACCTGGCATTTTGTGATCCAATAGGGATCGGATACCACTTCGGCACATGCATTTTCACCTGGTATTTGTACCTGTATATTTATTTTTACTGCAACCATATAAACATCACTGGGTAAACTGGGGGATCTGACAAGTCTGAACGTTACACTTCCTTCCTTCCATCTCCTCTTTCTGCAAAACAGGGCAATACTGAAGTGACAGTGCATAGAATCCCCCTGGCAAAGATGTTTTCTATCCTATTCATTTTGTGAGTCTTGAGTCTTTTGTTTTGTCCTTGTGAGTGTGAGACAGTTTTTCTCTCTGAGGAGAATCCATAAATCTCCTCCACCTGGTTTCTCTAAAACTAGAAATGTGATCTGTGCGTGATGCAAAGACATGGCAGTGTGTATATGTGTGTGTTTGTATATTCTATACATACACACGTGTGTGTGTGTGTGTAAGATGTACACTCTGCAGTCAATCAGTTGCTGAGTGACATGTGGCTCAGATTAGAGGCACAAAGGAGGCAGAGTGTTGAGAAAACACCAGGATTTTGGAGGACAGCTGAATGTGAAGCTAAATCTAATTCAACACATCATTTTCTGTTGTCTTTTGTTGTTTTACTGACTCTGTTTTTACTGTTTTACTGTTTTACTCACTCTTCTGACACAAAAAAACAAACATTGGGGAGGAAAGGATATTGTGTTTTATTGTGGGTCTCTTTATTTCAGCATAGATCACTCACTGTCACGTCTTCTCTTCTGTCTCCGTCGTTCTGTCACTCGTGCGATCTAATACTTAAAGCTGCTGTCGACAGGCGGGCATGAGAAACAGTGGATTGTCGAGTCTCACGCACAGGTCGTTAAAGACTAACATTTTTAGATGACCGCCCCTTTTCTCTCTAGAGCCCGCCCCACCGAATGAGCATGGAAATAACACACTTTTAATTACAATCCTACAAATATTTCACAGTAAAACAGGAGGGGGTGTGTTTGTGACATGTGCGACTGACGTAGATGCTAAAACTGTGGTGAAAGATCATTTTACAGTCAATTTTGGTCAAAAAGAACCACAACGCTGACTCCTCCTAGAAGCTCCTATCAGCTGACATGTGAATGAAAAGCTGGACATTCCAAACACAGATACACCGCACACATGGAGTGTGAACCATAGACTATTCCTTTTTTTTTTTTGTTTGCTTTGTATTGTAGGCAGTTGGTATCAATGCTTGAATAGTGGCATGTGTACATGCAGCTGCTTGGTATAGAACAGCTAATAGGAGCAGCAGTTATGTTGCACCGAAGTTTAACATGATATCTGCATAGGCAGTGGGACTGAACCCTAATCCTGGACAGATTGATGAGGGGCTGAGCATCTGAGGTCAAAGCAGAAATCCGGAGCAGATGTTCTCACACCACAAATTTGTTTTCTTTGGTCCACGGTCACGTCATTCAAGTTAAATCTGATTCCTCTCCTCACCACCTCATCAACTCCCCCATGAAACCCTGCCTCTGTGCTTCACCTCATGGAGGTCTTTGTAGCCATGAGCTCACTGGTTAGGTTCATGTCAAGGCCTGTGTATAGAGAATCTGTGTGTGTGTGTGTGTGTGTGTGTGTGTGAGGCCTGTGCTTCCTTACTTCCAGGTGACTTCCAGCTGCAGTTTGATGGTTCCCAGCTCTGTGATGTCCACCAACATCAGCTGCGGCCTCGCCACAAAGAAGTCCGCGCTTGCACACGTTACCATGCCAACCAGCAACCAGCCCAAACCCTTGGCTTCTGTCACCTGAAAGGAAGAATTTGATGAACGAGAAACACATACGGCAAATATATTGTATAGAGATAGCAAATTAAAGGTGTAAAATGATTTAAATACTCAAAATACTTAATATAGTTATGAACTGAAATGCACATTATCACTTATTGTAGCTTCTTGATGAACTGTAAAATTTCAGTTTAAATTTAACTCTCTTCATTTAAGTGCATGTTACAGAGTAGGCATCAAGAACCAGGTTTTACATTGTAATGGTTAAGTTTTGGGAAAGCCTTATGTCTATTAGTGTCAGCATTAATAGACATTAATGGACATTTTGGTTGGTCCTCACATCTTTAAAGGGCTTTTTGGGGGTTAAGACTGGTTTTTAAGTTTAGGGTTATAATTGGGTTTAGGTTAGGTTTAGGGGTTAAGGAATGCATTATATCAATGAATGAAGCGCAAACGTGTGTGTGTGTGTGTGTCTCCTGACCTTGATCTCAAAGTTGTGATGTATATGAGGGAGGAAGACCATCTCCTCTTCCTCCCAGGACTGCGTGTCGTCTGACTGAATCCGCCCCCTGATCCTCCATCGCTGGCGGCCCAGCCGCACAACCACCTGATCAAGTGAGATCATATGATCATAGGGCCCTTTGTATAATTACACCTCTGCCCAGTGTGTAAAATGTCTGTCCCGTTAGGTTAAGCCTATTTAAATGTACTTTAAGCGATGACCTGACTTGAATCTTATCTTAAGTGTCTTTAAATAGAAACACTGACCTCGTACTGGTCTCCAGGGCAGAGGCGAGCGAAGCCGATCAGACCTGCAAGTTAAAAACACATGTTCAATATATGGAAAATAACGTGAGACTAATTACTTGTAAACTGCTAGGACCGTGTGTGTGTGTGTGTGTGTGTACCTTTCATTTTGATGTGTAGCTCCCCAAGGAGGATCTCTAGCTCTCCCTCCATCACAGACATGTCCTGCAGAGAGGAGAGATGAGTTTTTAGATAAATCTTTAGGTGACCTGCCTTTTCATACTCTGATCGTGTACTGAACATGAATACAGGAGGACATTTAGTTTTATTCACATGGTATTTGACAACAAATTGTTAAACCAGTTGGGTTGTTTAAAATGCATTTATCTGTACTAATGTACATAAAAAATAATTGTAAAACTGTGTGAGAAAAGCTTATGACAATGTGAAAGGAAGAAGTAAGTTAGGAGTCAAGTGTGAAGGTGATAATAAATTTAAACAATAAAGGTGTGAGCATGAAAATAACTGCTGTATGACACACACACACACACATACAGAGAGAGACAGGGGTATGAATGAGTCTTCAACTGTCTCTAAATAATCCTCACTCTGTGGCTGCAAACAGAAACATGACTGTGGGGCCAACACTCATACAACACATTATTTCGTTTGGCAGCGCTGGAAGAGTTTGAGGCGAGTGTGGGTCTTCTGCTCTGTGGAGATGATGGATGAGCAGAGGCCACTTCTGAGTATGTTTCAGCGACCGATCCTCTTTATTGACTGATTATCTCCGATAGCTCAGAGTCTGTGGCGATGAAATAGTTTGGTTTCGTCGGCTTTGACAGAACCTTCTTTCTTTTTTTTCCCCCGCCGAAGAGCGGATTCTCACACAGCAGCTATTTATCATCGGTTAAGCATCTGTTGTAATTATTGTCTGCTAGAAGCGTTAGCAGCTGCAGCACAATGTGCTATCCACACCATAGATGGCATTTAGTTTTTATGATGTCACTCTTTTTTTATCTGCTACACGACACAGAAACAAATCAAACATTTGTGCCATTAATTGTTTGCAGTTACCCCACCCCAGCTGCTGGCGCTCTCATCAAACCTCCACCCATAAAACACTGGAAGTCCCTGATTGCAGTAGACGTGTGCATGTTTGAGATTTGCTCTTCTCGCTGTTGTCTCTGCTTCAGCCTGTTGTGAAGACTGTGGTCAACATGCTGTGAAATCACACAGTTATTTCATGACAGATTTTTGACAGACGCGTACAGAAGTCAGTCATTCTGTGTGCCGCAAATGAAATAATTGCACATGTTTTTATCATCATTCCTGACAACTTTTTTAACAGGATTTTGTCCTTAAGACGCAGGGACAAACATGTACTTTTGAAGAATTTGTCCACATTAAATAAAAAACGCTATTTCATTTCACTGTCAGAGCAATTTCACTGACTCAGTGCTTGATTTGTTGAATTAATATTAAACAGCCCTTCAAAACATGTCACTTGTGTTTTACTGCTCCACTTATTGTTTCCCAGTGATTTTACAGTTTTCTTAAAAAGAGTCACAGGCTCAGCAACACTAAGATAATACAGATGTGTTTTCTTTCACAGGAGAACTGAAGAAGATTTTGCAATATTTAGTTAACCAACCCCGAGAAGTGAATCTACCTGCAGGCTGTGTCTGTGGTTGCGGTTGAGTTCCAGAAGACTCTCTCTGGACGCTCTGGTGGACGGGGACAGAGAGAAGGCTCTCTTCATGTTGACCGCTCCCTGACACAACCTCCGCTGGATACAGTACGTCTCGTACAGCTCATCCACCTGCAGGGACGAGACACAGAGATGACTGACTCAGTCAATGGATCGGCATCAAAGATCAATGATTAAATAAGTGAAGAATCCGTGACTGTTAACCCCCAACTCCAGACCTTACCTTGCTGATCTGAAATTCCAGTCGTCGTATATATCTCTCCAGTGCTCTGATCTCCTGTGAAAAAAAACAAAAGATGTAGATATTCATACATTATGTTATATATTCACATGTAGAAATAAATGTCAAAAGAAAGGAATAAAATTAGAAAGTCTGGTGGTGGTATTACCTTTTCCAGATCATAGAGAAAAGCCTGAAACAGAGAAATCATCATCATCATCATCAGTTAACATCATCACTAAACTTCCATTACAGCCTTGTGGGTTTTTTGTGACGTCAAGACTCAAAATGAATTTAATCAACAGTATTGACTTCTTATTATTTCTGCTGCTTGCTTTTTGTGTGCGTGTGCTTGTTTTCTCTCTGCCGTCTCCTCCTTCTCTTGCAGGGCATGTGTGTGGCTGGCATCGCTCATGGCAGCTGATGAAACACCAATATCTCGGGAGGCAGGTGAAGTAATTGCCTTTTGTAGCTCCATGTGTTCATTCTTTAGCAAGCCTACCATGTCTCTGCCTTTTGTATTTCTATCTATCTATCTATCTGTCTATCTGTCTGTCTATCTATCTATCTATCTATCTATCTATCTATCTATCTATCTATCTATCTATTTATTTATTTATTTATTAATCTAAAACCTTTCAGAGACTGTATACTGTCATTGTCACTTCAGTTTTAACTGGATCACAGTGTTGACCTTTGGGCAGTAAATGTTCATACTTAATCCTTTTAATCCACTAAGAAACTTTGTGGTGATTCATTTATGGAATGCTTGAGCTGTGGCCCGAAACCGCACACCTTGACCTTTGCCCTTTAAAGCCTGAACGCCCTTTGATGTGAGCAGTCATTTGTGAAAAAAAGGAGACGTTCCTGCGACATCTCATGTCACACGCAAGAATGAAAAGGAAAACATGCCACAGCTCTTGAGCATCGAGGCATCAAACCAAACCAAACAACAAACCCCCAAAGCTTTGTCATACATACATAAACATCTATTTTAAACACATTCACTCTCTCCTCCTCCTCCTCCTCCTCACCAGTCTGGAGTTTCTCTTGGTCTCTCTCTGCTGTGACCACAGGAAGTCCATTTCTGCCTGGTGACCCTCCAGATAGTCCCTGTGCATCATCATCATCACACCACAATGACATTTCATTTAAAAAGCTGTAGTGTGTAACTTTAAAAAAAATTAAAATAAACCATTTCATTAAAACCGTTGTCTAATCCTGATTAAGTCTATCAGCTCCACACCACTCTGTATTTCTCGGTAAAGTAGCGTAATGTTTTCACGTCGCCCTGTGACATTCCTACATTTTACATTGTGCGTGTGTGAGTTAGACGATGGAGCTTTAAAATCCTTCGACATGACTCACGATGT
The DNA here is from genome assembly GCF_019176455.1 of Solea senegalensis. Lineage (NCBI taxonomy): Eukaryota > Metazoa > Chordata > Actinopteri > Pleuronectiformes > Soleidae > Solea > Solea senegalensis. The sequence goes on along the minus strand of NC_058024.1, from coordinate 15,909,088 downwards.
CTTCACCTGCACTAAATTTACTCGACAGCTGCAGTTACTGTTTGATTGGGGGCATCTTCTTCCACCACCTACCTGGTGAATCCAGCTGGATATGTCATATGTTTCTGATTCATGGGACACGATACTGACACACACTATTCCTCAATCTCTCTCTACAAGTTTGCAAATTAAACAAAACAAAAAGTCTCCATAACAAAAAAAACTCCAGCTGTTATGTATTTGAGTTGGTGACACTTAAGTAAACCAGAGCGGTAGTTATAGAAGTATGTGAATTCCCTGTGGCGTACAGTACATACTTGAGTCCCTTGCGCAGCGCCTGGAAAACCCTCTCGACTTGCTCAGGCTGCAGAGACCAGATGCCTCCACCCCCTCGGATGGGAGACAGGTGCGTCCTAGATTTACCTCCTGTTGAGGCTTTGGAGCGGAGAGAGTTTCGCATGGAGGACGTCCTGTAAACAGAGCGAGAGACACACATACACAGTTCATCATGAGGATATGAACAACACGTGTTGTAGACGTGTCAACTAGGAAATATGTGTATATGTATCTCCATAGTACTGCATTTAAACCTGCATAATATGTACATTATGGTCGTCTGTAGTACGCTCCTTCATTAGGAATGTAAAACGGAGAAACACTAGATAACTGCACATCATTTAAACATAAAAACAGTGCTTTATTGTCCAAATTCCTCACATACAGCTTTAGATTTAAAGGGTAATGTCTGTAATTATGGACTCAGTTGGTGAAGTGTTTTTGTGTGTGTGACAATTGTCCATATGTGTGTGTGCTATACTTGTATTTGTTACCTCTTTAGCACCATTTCTGGCATTGTCAGAGTCAGCACCAGTCGTCCTCATAGAGACCAAAACCTGGTCCCAATGAGGCAGAACCTCATTTCCTGAGGAACTGGTTAAGTTTAGGGCTAAGATTTCAATTGTGGTTATAGGTTGAGGTTAGGGTTGAGCATGAACTTGCTTGGGAAAATGATTTGTTTGGGTTGTCCCAATGAGTGGAAGTCGACGCAGTGTCCTAAGAAGAATAGCTGCGCAGACCTGTGTGTGTGTCTGTGGCATGTTTTCAGCATGTTTACAGCTGGATCTTGTCATGCTACCATCAATCAACTCTGCATGATGAAGAATAATGGGAGTGGGAATGAATAGCCTGTGTGTGTGTGTGATAGCGAGAGAGAGAAACACATAGGAAATGCATTCCAACTGTCTTGCTTTTAATGGCATTTTTGTTCTCCCTCTCTTCTTTTCTCTTTTATTCACAGCTTGAGGTTTGCGCTGTGCTACGGGCTCATCTCTGGCTGAAGAGATTTCCCATCATGTGACAAAAGATGGTTTAGGTGCCAATGTCTTAAATCTAATGAGACAATAACAGAGCGGAATCTTATTTCGTCCATGGTTTCTGAAAATGAAAAACATGAGGATGTGTTTCTAACTGTCATTTCCCAGAGGTTCTTTTTCATCCTGACATGGAAGTTTTATTCCAAACTCCGCTGGGAATCATTTTCTCAAACAAACTTTGGCATTGGCCTTTGGTTCTTGCTAAGCAGATGAGTTTTTAGTGTCAGTTCTGGGGGCTTTCAATGATGTAGGAAAGACCACGGTTCAAGTTTTCATGTCACCAGCTTGTCCTTAATTCACACTTCACTAATTCCAGATGTATTGTGACACATCTATAGGTTTTCCTCCAACTGAAACGTACATACTGTATAGGTCATTTTTTCAACCCCTGAAAATGTACATATAGGTCGCTTACAGTCTGGTTTCAGTACACACAAGATCTGAAGAAATTGACATTCTCATTTGCTGTAACAGGGTGTCACTCACCGTCGTCGCTGTCCGTTCAGAGAGCTGAACCCTGTGAAGGAGCGGCTCCTGTGGACCAAACCTCCATCTGAGGGAGAGTCAAATCGCAGCTTCACTGACATCCTGCCGACACACAGAGAACGAGAGAGAGAGATCTGTTGTGTGTGGGTTGACTCATGGGCCTCATACACCTATAGGCCTATAGTCTTTATTCTGTGGTGGAATACTGCCATGACATACAGCACGTGTCAAACACATGTGGCCCGCCAATCAATTACATGCGGCCCGCCAACCACTGTGCGAGGTGATGGAATAGAGACAGAATATAAGACTAAATGTTTTTGCCGGCAATATTTTTTATAATAGTAATAAGACATTCGGTTGTAATCATTGCTTTATTAAATGTATTACACTCAACATGAAATTACATATATTTAAGCTGTTTTAATCACAGTTATCCTCGTCATTATTTGCTGCTACATTTTCAATTTAATTCTCTGTCTTTGTGCATCATAAATATGTTTTTATTGTGAATCATTTTATATCAAAACAAGCAATTTTACTTTGCAATTCTGTCTAATATCATAATAAATATCTTATATTGACCACCGGCTACTAAATAGTTGTTTTTTCCACTTTTTTTCCTATGTGTCGGCCCCCGCATGACCAGACTAGTTGCTCATTGGCCCCCAGGTCATTTGAATTTGACACCCCTGACATAGAGTAAACGTGTAGTGTACAGAAAGCATCATATAGACACATCTGGTTGTCTATACATGAGTGTGTAGTTAAACAGCGACTTCAGCGGTTTCACGTTTCTGTTTAGACTTTCATGGCTTGGTTAAGGTTATAGAAAGATCCTGGTCTGGGTCAGGACACGCAGGCATGTCTCTGCTCAGGCCAACTGTTTACTCTTAATTTGGTATTTGATTTGACAAGAATTACTGCAGAGGCCAAAACATGTCGACATGTTCAATACATTTTCTTCATGCCTTCTTGTTATCGCGTGTATCACCATCTTTGTTGTCTATTTTCACCTTCTTGTTTATCTTCAGTTCTGTTTCACACACACACACACACACACACACACATGTTAGCGTTCACATCAACAAGACCACCCTTATTGTCAGACAGTCCAAAAACAGGAAACTCTGGGACACATTAAAAAAGAGGCGCATCTTAACACACACACACACACACAAACACACACACACAAATATGTGCACACATTGGTATACAGATGGAGGGCAGTTTTACATTTACAGTACGACTGTGGAGCCTGTGCAGAACAGATGGTGGAGAAAGTTTAGACTGAGAATCCAGTGTTGAAGGTGCAGAGCATCAATATGATGATAATAATCACCTCGACAATGTAAACCCTTCAGAAGAAACAAGTGTGGCTCGTCTCCTGTGTCACATATTTGTTATTTACAGGAAAATCCAACATTTTAACTTTACTTTTTTTTTTAAAGCACAATTACAGACAGTAAATCTGAGATGGCTCTCAGTTCACATGGTGGTTTAACATGGGCTTCTCTGTGTGGGGTTATTTCATCTGTGTGTGGGTTTTCTCTGGGCGCTCTGGCTTCCAGAGGGTGGCTGTGGCTCAGGAAGTGGACCGGGTCGTCTTCCTATACCAGAGGGTTTTTGGTTCTGTGATGTATGAATATGTATGTGAACGGGTGTGACTGTGAAAAGCAGTCCACAGTACAAAGTCCCAAAGGCGGCATGGATAAAAGATGGATGGACGGATAATGGGTGAATAATGAATGGGTGGGTGGATGTTTTGTTCACGTCAGATGATGCTGGTTCCCTCTAATATCTGAAATCTCAAAACAACGACAATTCTTTCCTTGCAGCTGCACGCCTCCACTGACCAGTGTAGTTGCAGGAAATATGACCACAGTGTGCTCTCTGTTTCTGGGTTACGGCTCTGAATAATGACCAGAAATCTGAAATTTTAGTATAGATAGTGCATTAATTCTTAATGTGTTTGAGAGGTCACAGAGATCGTGACCGGACCCTGACATTTAGCCACCAAAATAAAAATAAACAGTTCAGTAGTCACATGACTTTAAGGGATGCTGGGATATGCTTACACCAGAATGGAACAGATGGACAGACATGATGAAAACATAATACCACAGATTACATTAATGTCCAAAAGACTTCCAGATGATCTGTCACATATGTGATTAAAAGTGTCTAAAGGTTTTCAGTTTTTATCTGCATGAAATGTTGGTGTTTCAGATAAAACTGCATTCTGGAAACTGCATAAGTTATACTCTGTTATTAGTAAAAGAAAGGCCAAACAGTGAGGAAGTGGGCGAGTATTTCGATTGAATAAATCCCATCATGTACAGGATTCAGACACAGGTAAACATTTACTCTCTTTAACTCACTGTACCCTCGACTTCAATCCAGTTGCTACTGAATGATGGATCACTGAGAATTGACACAGATATCTTTACCTGTGTTTGTATGTACATGCAGCTGTTTTCTTTGAAATGAGTCCTCATTAAACACCTGCTTAATTCAATGAGAAAAAAAAAAGTTGTTTGGATTTACTGTCTTGCTGAAGAGCACTTAGGCTGAAACAGGGGTCATCCAGTGTGGGCATAATGTGCTGCCAGAAATAACTCATGTGAAGTCCCACAATACACTGTGGTCCTGATCCCAAAACCAACACTGTTGCCATGCAACTGCACATAACATATGAGGATGGAGAAACCCGGTGTGATAACTAAGAGAGCACGTTTGCCCCAGAGCTGCCAGATGAACTGTCAGTTGTAGTGGAAAGTAAATGAACACATGTTTCATGGAGGTTCGAGTAGTGTGTCTTATTTGAGTTAAGGATGGGGTGACTGGGCATCTGTACTTAAATACAACTTTGAGGTGTTTGTACTTCGTCGCCTGAATATTTAACACGACTCCTGCTCCAGTGCTACTCAATTTGGTCATTCTGCCCCAATCACCTGTCATTTTCCATCATGCGTCTTCATCATGTTCCTCGACTTACCCTACTGTCCGAGTCAGCTGCTGCTGATCTGTGTGTGTACTATTTTTGTTGTACAACAGACGGGGAGTTGTTTATCAGGAATATTGTATTCAAAAAACGGCGTAGAGGACATTTGAGCCTTATTCTTTGTAGATGTCTGTGAAGGTTGTCACTCATCCAGGTCATAATCATCGTCTGTTGTGAGGTGACTGGAGTTGCTTGAGTTAAGTTGAGTTGTCGTGTGATATAGTTGATTTTTTTTTTTTCTTGAACGTGAACTGTTAATAAAGCAAATGCCGTGTCTTAAGGGTTAAGAAATTTAAAACATGAGAAGGCTCAGCTGCGAGCGTCAGGACATAGTTCATGGTTATAGCTGAACGCCTCATTGACCAGCTGTAATGAGCAATGTGAAGACTGATGCGTGCTCGCTCTCATGTAAGTGATGTCACGATAACGTCCGTCTCAACATGTCTTGTCTGCACCCAGTTTCTCTCCAGTTCTTCACAATGTCAGAGCAAAGGTCACCTGCAGGGAGCTTCAGCTACGCTTCAGTCAGTCATGGCATTTGTTGTTTGCCCTGTTCACACAGGTGTCGCAACAGGGAAGCAAAGCAGAACAGAAGGCACAATTCCTCTGGTTTGCTTTGGTGTGGTTCGATGTTGGACCCTGTGGGTCCCATTTGCCCGGGGACCCCAAAGTCTCTTGAAATGCCCCTGCATCACACTTCGAGGTCTCCTCTCAAACACATCGCCATGAAAGAGCAGAGACAGGCCGATGACAGGAAGAAACATCATGGATCGTATGAAGAATCAAGCACCAGACTGATCCCGAACATCTGTTCATAAAGCATGTCCCACATTCCGTTCAACAATGTTTAAAATTCGGACACACCCTCTGCTTCTGTAAATGAACTGTTCAAACACACACGCGCACGTACACGCACACACACACACGTACAGCTGAGGTTGTTAGTTGTGGTGATTCCCATCTTCACTGTTTGCACAGAGACTGTAGGAAAAAGAACGAATATGTGAATGCAGACAGAGTCTTTGACATCACTTCACATATTTCTTATTTTGTTACACATTTTGGGATGCCTAGAAAAAAATGAAATATGATGATGCATCACATTTATTATCGCATCATAACGGGACCATGTGCAAAAAGGGAAAACGACCTAAAATGGGTTTGCAGGTGACAAAAACAACCCTAATTAAATGTCCTCTTCCGTGGTTCTTCTTTAGCTTGTGGAGAAAAAAGCATTTTCCTGCCATTTTTATTCAGTTTGATTGATTCCACTGATGATTAATAAGCTGTTGGTCGCCTGGCGTCGGCGTGCAGGTCACTGAGTACATCTGCTGGAGCTTTTTCGGTTGGAAATTCATTCGCTGCTGACTGAAAATGACTGGAGAGCCGCTGGAGTGAGGACATGTGGAATCCGATATTAAGTAAATAACACATTAATGAGCTAAACGCACGTTTTTACTGATGTACAGGACAAAAAATATATATATATTAGCTGGAATGTGACTCAAATTGAGACAAGGGAGGTACATTCCTCGTGTGAGGAAGAATGTGGGGGGTGTTCTGCACACGTGTGTGTGTGTGTGTTCATAGTGCTTCGAGGGGTGTCTGGATGAAAGCTGAGGTTCAGATCTGGTCTTAAACAAAACTGGCCTTGACCTGCAAGTGATTTATGGGGTCCCAAGTGGTGAGAAGGTGATGTGTGCATGTGTACACAGATTTCTGGCATAAACACTGACATTCTCAGGATCAGTGGTCCTCATGGGAACCAAAACCTGGTCCTAATGAAGCAGAACCTGCTTTATTGAGGCCCTGGTTAAAGATAAGATGTGAATTAGTGTGGTTAGGTTGAGGTTATAGGAATAAAGTGGTTATGATTAAGGTTAGAGATAACACTGTTGAGGCTGTCCAAGTAAATGGAAGTCAGTGCAGAGTCCTTTGAAGGATAGCTGCACAAACACGTGTGTGTGTGTGTGTGTGTGTGTGCATTTGCCACTGCAGATACAGTGCAGGCATCTTGTGAGGGTCTGGTGCGTTGTGACCAGACCCCCACACACACACATTAGGACACCACATTTACTTCCATTCCTTTAGACGGCCTAACATAAACTTAATTCCCAAACTTAACCACAATATAAATCTTAGCCCTAAACTTAACCAGTTCCTCACCAGAAATGAGGTTCTGATGAGAACCTGGTCCCCATGAGGACAACTGGTCCTGACAGAGTTGGTCAGAGAAGTTGTTAAAGGGTAAAAAATACAAGCGCTAACACAAACACCCACTATCACTCTCCTTCAGCTCAGTGTAATTATCCTTTGTTCTACTTTCATATTGGCTTGGTCTTGATTCGAAAATGATCAGTGACTTCCCTCAGCTGACAGGGTGTGGTCGAAGCTATAGTGCCAGAACTGGGGCCAGGGTTGGGTCCGGGTCTGGGACTCTGGTGGGGAGTCCTTAAAGTACAAATCATTATTTGACCAAATTTCTTTGCCAATGCAAATCTAACTGCACTGATAATTCTGACGTGATAGAAGAATAGCCATTATTTACAAGTCATGTACTAAAGTTTATTTAGATATATTTGTTATTGTTATTTACTTATCTGACTCATGTTAACACTGATTTAAAGTGATTTGTACTTCAGGGCCACCGTACAAATACGCTTTATTTATGAAATACACTGAACCCTCTGCTCTCAGGGTCAGGAAATGCTGAGTCAGAGAAGTAATACAATAACAAATATCTAAATAAACTGAATAAATTAGCATATTTACTTGTGATTCTATATGCTTTCATTTTGGGCTTGTCCTTAGTGGGTTCTGATGAATGACTAAGGAGATTAAAGACGTGGGAAATGCATTATTTCATATTCAGAAGTGAGCATGCAAGTGTGTGTGTGTGTGTGAGAGAGTTTCTAATATCTTGCTCACTCCTTTTTAACCATTCCTCTACAGTTTAAACATGTGTTTTCGTTGTCTGATGTCTTCTTTTCTCATTTCTTTTTCTTCTACACGCCCACCTCTCTCTTTTTCTCCCCTCTTCTCATCTTCCCACCCTCTGTGGCTCAGAGAGCATCTGTGATCTCTAAGAGTCTGCTTTAAATTACTTTAAGTGCTCCACTGGGGCTTTGTACAATTTCCAAATAAACAAAATCCAGAAAATATCTTTTATCATATTAAGATCAGAAAACAGACCCTTTTTTTCTCTACACTCTTGTACCAGTGGAGATTTTTAACCATAAATAATGGGATCAAAGATTTTCTCTTGAGAGACAGGAAGAGTGAATGAGAAAGGGGGAGTTTTGTTGCCGCTACAGTTCAATCATCAATGCCATTGCGATGATTTTGTCACATTTTATACCCTGTGATGACACCCTGTCATTACTTTTTGGCTCACTACCAAAAAACATGACTGATTGAACTTATTAAACTTCTTTATTGGAGAGAGGTCAGAGGTACAGGATGACTAATGGCCTCCAGGGTGAAGAACTATGTTCTTCTGGCTTAACACACACACACACACATGCTTTCATACACATGACTTGCTCTTAGTGTTCCTAAAATAGAAAATGTCCAGCATATGTAATGCAGTTTTATCGCTGATATGTGTATGATATGACATTTCTGACGTAGAGATGTTCCAATACCACTTGTTTGTGTCCAATACCGATACCGATATCAAAAATGTGGGTATCTGCCGATGCTATGAAGCTGTAAACAACACATTTGTGCTTTGTCATTTCAAAGACATAATTATCCAACTGTGTGACAAATATTGCTCTCCCAAATAGAAGAAATAAAGAGCCCAAACATGATTCAGCACTGTGCATAGTGAAGCATGTGATAAATAGGATTTTTGGATCGTATCGCATACTACATTTTCAGCTGTCTGATATCCGATCCAATGATTTTGACCAGTATTGGACTGATTCCCGTCCCTAGTTAAAAGTAAGTATAAACATGTTTACTTGTAGCATAATTTCCAAAGGTATTTCCAATGTAATGGTAATTTCAGTTGAACTGGCCTAAGGCGAAAATGCATTAATTACCTGCTTTGGGCTAATGTGGCCACCCGAAGGCTGCTAAAAGCGGTTAACAGGTTCCACATGAAAGATTTTTATCCACTAACCTATGTTCAGTTGGATGGCTTGTCATCAAATATAGAACTGAGATTTCTTGCCATAATGTGTGCGACGTGTGTGATGAAAAGCCATTAGAGAGATCAGGGTGAATTTAGTGGTGGCGGTCCTGTATTCATGTGCATGTATCTCATGAGTCGGTCTCAGCGTCGTCTGCATGGTGATGACATTTCATTGGACAAGTTGGACACGTTGACATAATACCGCTCTTCCTCCCTCGCCTGCACTCTCGCAGGGACAAGGTGGAGCTAAGGTGGAGCTCTCCAAGTAAACTTACTGGTGGGGCGGTAACATTCGCGATGAAATGCGCATGCTGCCGTCATAAGCGCAGGGAATTCAACATGGAGTGTTTTATTGCCTATACTTACACTAAGGGGGACCACGAAAACATGACTGAATATTCTTTTTCCACACTTTGGCGACTGGTAGGGCCTCCAGAGTCCCAAATATAAGTATTAAAATGGTTAAAAAGTTGATTTTGCATAATATGTCCCCTTTAAGGTACTTTATCATGGTTAGTGAAGGATTGTGGTCCTGGATAAATAGTGAAGAAAGCAATGTTGATGTCATGACTTCTACTGTGACTGGTATTATTTGTTTCTAGTTGTCTCCTGTTTCATGTTGTCTTGTCTTGGCTCATCATGGGAGCGGCTTCCTTCACCTGTGCTCCTGTTCATCACACCTGCACTTCATCAAGAGCTGCTGCCTTGACTGTCGTCACCAGATTGTTCTGTCTACACCAGTGAGTGTTTTGTCATTCATTTTGATCCACAAGTCTTTTTTCTTTTTCTGTGCTACATTCCTTTGCCGCCTTTCTGTATGTTCTCCCTGTGTGAGCGTAAGTTTTCTCTGGGTTCTCCGACTTCCTCCCACAATCAGAAAACATGCAATATGGGGATTAGTTAAATTGGGCACTCTAAAGTGACCGTAGGTGTGATTGTGAGTATGAATGGTTGTTTGTCTATAGCCTTGCGATGGACTGGTGAACTGTCCAGGGTGTACCCTGCCTATCGCCCTATGTCACCTACAGTACCTGCTTTAGCTTTTTCCTGCAATATTTCACCCTGTAAATAATCCCCTTAGAGCCACTTCAGGGTATCATTCTCAATAGTCTCTTGTCTCAGTAAGAATGAAACTTTATTCGACTTGCTCGAATAAAGTTTTGTTGTTTTTAGCCCAATCTGACCCAAACAAGATTGGTCTAAGCAACACATTTGTGTCATTATTGGTCAATAATTCCATTTTCGCATGTTAGAGTAATGTAAATCAAGTCTTCTTAGAGAGATCCAGACTTCTGCACCTCCTCTAGTCTCTATTTCCAACCATGGAAGTCTGGCCCATGACATGGAAACTTAATCACAGGACAGTTCGCAGTCAGCTGTACCGAGCAGATGTTGCATCCATGTCCCTTCAGTGCAAAGGTCACTATTCCAGTATTGTTAACAACTGCAAAGAAACCTAGAAAAATGTGCTTTTCTCATTGAATGGCAGGGGCTCAGGACACACGGCCTCCATCTCGAAAAAAGGAAAGAATCACTGAGCGATCGACTATTTTTCTAGCAATTCTGTCTGCTCCAGCTTTAACCATAACCATTAACTTCACCCCAGACCTTGACCGAGCTTTCACATAACCACAACCTTGCAATGTATGGGATTCAGGAAGTGAACCATTGTCCCTGGTGTCTAAGTCATGCGCTTTGTATTATGAGTAGATCTTAATGCCAAGTGTTCTGTTTGTAGGAGAAAGGGGGAAAAGTAAATTATCACTCCACAGAAGTGAATCTCAGAAATGGGAGATCAAGGTTTCTGACACACAATCAGAGGCTAGGACAGAAATGTTTCCAGAAAAAATCAGATTGGCTCCAGCTTCCCTGAGATTACGATATTGACAGATGGATGGATGGATGGATGGGTATATTACACCCGACAGAGTCATGATAGTGAACCATATCTTTGAATTCTGGTTGGTTTCCATCAAAATGGCATCCAGACAAACCAAACATCTACAAGCAATGGATACGCGATGATGTATCTCGGTATCGCGGACGATATTGACGAACAATAGTGTTGCAAAATCAGACACTTGTGTCTTCACAACACGCTGATGTTTTGTTTTTCAGACTCATTCCGTTGATTTGTTGTCTCAAGTGACGGGATTAGCACTGCACTCTCAAGTTGTGAGAACACCAGCTTTCATCAGTGTGTGCTGTCAAAATGTTTATGTTTGGTTTGGAGGCGAGAGAACGAAGAGGCATGGGGGGAAAGGGAGGTGGTGAGGATGGAGGGGGTGAAGTGCTCGGGGTGATGGGAAACTTTGATGGAGAATACTTTTGTGTCAAAGTACAATTTCGGAGAACTGTAGTTTAAAAATCTTCAGTTTCGACTTTTATGACATGTCTGACACCGTTTTACTGCAGGTAGTGAGTGGGTCAAACTATTTCTCAGACTTGGTTGTTGGACAAACAACATAGTGTATGATGTGGTCATGTATTCTGAAACCTTTGTACATAGCCAGGGCAGATGTTTCCCACCTGTTTCTTGTGTTTTTGATTGTTTTGTTTATATGTTTTGCTCCACTAAAATAAGTGTCTATGGATTATAGCTTCATATTAGTTTACTGTCTCAACGTGAGAAAAGAATCTGAGCACAACCCATGGCAAGAAAGTAGATAATATTCTTACAGAATGCAGAATTGCAGTTCAGATTTCCACTGGTGTTGTCACAACTGAGGGCTAAAGGTCAACAAGACCATTTTTTATTAGAAACAGGCTTTTCAAAACTGGCTAAAAAAGCACAAACTCTACAGAATGACCTTTTGATGGTGTTATATTCTTACTTTTTTTTTGCTCTCATTTCTAACCCACTCTACAGAGCGGTCTCTTATTTTTCCCTGCTGCGTGTATTGTGTTGTTTAGTGATATCCAGTCTTCCTGTGTGTTCAAGTTGAGCCAAAACAAAGATTAAAAGACTTTAAAGTAACATAATCTTTGAAATCTACTCTGGCATGAACTGTTTCACACACTCCATCTATCAATGTTTTCCTGAGGAGATACAAACATCTGGGGTCTTATCTCGCTGTCCCTCACACACACACACACACACAGCAGACTGTGCACATCTGTGTGTACAGGCAAGCAGATGAATATAATACTTCTCTGATTATGTTTATCAATAAACCACTGAGTGTGGAACTATATGTACTATGGTTTTTAATCTGTACAACAGTGTAGAAAGGAACTGACAGAGAGCCTTGTCACGCAGTATTCGGTAAATGCCCCCTAAAGGTTACTTACTTTGTTGCTGTGCTTCGTCTGATGGACACATCAAAACATGTGACGTTGCCTTAGGTCAAATTCAGGTGGGGTCACTTCATCTTCACACAGTGCTGAAATAAAGAGAAAAATCCACAATGTCCACTGTTGTTTTTGACTTGGAAACAAGTAAAGAAACTCTGTCTTTATGCCTCGCTTCATTTCACTTCCTTTCTCCTAGTTACTCTTTGCTTGGTGTTTGTCTTTCCCTGTCAGGTGAATGACATGAGGAGGAGGAGGAGGAGGAGACACAGAAGAGAAATCTGGCTTTGTAATCACTCTCTGCAGTCTCTCCATGGTTTTCCCTGCGATTAGCCCTGCTGTCAACACCACTTCAAGTGAGCCTTCACACACACACACACACACACGCACGCAATTCCACTGCATACACTCCACTGAATGTATTCGCTTCTTTCTCTTCATCCTCTGACACAACCACATGTACAAACGACACAACAGACATTTCTTTTAAACTTGCTTCCAAACAGTGTGCGTTTGGTTGTGCCCACACTTGAAAGGAATCTTTTTTGTCTTGTAATGGTTGTCTTTACATTGCCCACATGGCATAAGGGACGGCTGCATTATTAGAGTATTTAATTTGACTAAGACTGTATCGAAGTCAACAACTGTCTGACCAATAGTTAGAACCAGCTGCAACTCATGACTTCTTTGCCTTATCAAACACAAGAACACTTGAATATACATCAGTGTGATATGACATAAATCATCGATATACGTTACATGTCATTTAGCAGACGCTTTTATCCAAAGCGACTCACAATGGAATTGGAGTACAATCAGCCAGGGGTGGAGTCGAACTTGCGACCATGGTGTCTTTCGCACACAGGGTACCGGTCTTAACCACTTAGCCACTCCACCCCCGTATACAGTACACTTGATGTGTTTTAGTTTGATCCATGATCCATGTCTCCATGGCTAACACGGAGGGGACAAGGTTCTTGAGATACACTGCAGCCAGACACTGCTCATCACGCCTGAGTAGCTGCAACTTCGTCCGTCTTCATGTACACCAGGGAAGTCACCTTTTATCCGACATTTAGATAACCATTTGAACTTGAGTGTGGAATCTCAAGCTCAAACATTCTGCATTTGGCTACAGATACCATATTAGATTGTGTAAGAGTGTAAGAATATGACATCAGTTACAGAAACAGCAGCATAGCTTACCATTTTCTTCTGCATACCATGCATTTTTTCCTTCCAATATTGGCTAATAATAATTATTATTATAAAGATGAATGTAAATCCTTGGAGAAAATAACTAAAAGAATCCACTGCAGATGGGCAGATCCACTGGCCAAGTCTCACAAATGTTGTTTACTTGTTGCCATGGCGCTGCTCACTTCCCTGACATGTATAACTTAATCACCATGTGCTTGTGTTTACACTGGAGAGTTTGGCAGTAGCCGCGTAGCTAGTGTTTTTGTCAGTCAGTTATCTGAGGATTTCGACAGTATGTAGTTTGTGAGCGGACAGCTGAACGTTTTTGTTGATTTTCCTTTTCTTCCGTCATGAGTGTGTAATGAAACCTGCGTCTTCTCAGGATCTCTGGTGGAAATTGGTCTGTAATTGAGAATTGTGTTGCTTTCAGCTCTTTGCCGTCTTCCCTTTAACGGCTCAGTCTGCGAAATGTTAAACTCCAGAGAAGCCTTTAGCTCTTCAGTGTCAACTGTGAGGTCTAGCGTTTGAAGCTGATCTTGTATGGTTAAGCTAATGTAAAAATGTACTGCTCCAGTTCTACAATTATATCATCTGCAGACGATTCCAGTTTTGATATATTTTTGGCAGTTCGAGGATTCTTAACTTTTTTTTTTATGCTGCGTTTTCACCACCAGCTGTCTTAAAGACCAATTCTTATTTTGTTAGGGTCACAGCAGGTTCTTCTGTTCTTTTATTCCACACCTGATACATGCCAACGTCTGCAAATTAAACACAATACATGTCATAGCAACTCAGTTCAGCTCTTTTCAGCTGGTGATCACTACCCGCCTTAAGGAATCCTTAAATAATCAGTTACAACATATTTGCAAAAATAAACTTTAAATCCTCTCCTTCCTTCAATCCTGTATAAGGTTTCCCTAATTTTTGCATTTCAGTCATGATTTTGCTTTGTATTAGTGCAGCTGGAGCACTTACAAAGTAGAAACCTGATATCTGCAGAAGAGGAGGATGCATATGCATGGCACAGCACGCAGGACTTCACAAAGTCAAGTCTCCTGTTGCTCTGGGAGCTAAAGTTTGGAAAATGTAGCTCAAATCCTGTAACACTGCCAGAACTGTTAGCTGCCAGCAGAGTAAAAAATCTATGTCAGCTACTCTCTTTAAAACCCCCTCACACATTGTATATACTACTGCTGCACTTTGCAACTCGGTCATTCTGTTAATAGACAGACACTTGGACAAGTTACATGACGATTTATTCTTCCGTTTTCACATTTCCAAACTCATTATGATTGGAAGAGTCAGCCAAGAGCCTAAAACTTAAATGTGAAGCTCCTTCATATCTCATACTATATGTGAGAATGGGCTTTTTGTGTGTGTGTGTGTTTTTCCTTTCACATGATTGACTTTACTTGGCATAATGTGGGCCATTGAAAAGGCCCGGTGGTGTGAGCTCAGCCAATCTGGAATTTCACCCAAGTGTGAAATGGAAATTCTTGCGCTGCCTCCTGAGGCCATGAGCATTTTGCTGAGACAAAATGACACCTGAGGGGGGCGCACAGCGTCCCGGCACTGCGGCAGCTCATTAAATCCACCGTAAAATACTGCACGTGTCATGTGTTTAGCTGAACACAGGTCATTTGTGATTTGTAGTCCAGTGTGAAATGGGAGAAAAAACCGAATTTCCTCTTTTCACCGCCGCTTGCTATACCTCAGCAGGTAGAGCGGAGCTGTAGTCATGACCAGGACTCTGCTGGTGAGACCGTCTGAGAACCTGCAAAAACCGGGACTCGACGTCTTCGTCTTTTATGTCAAACAAATGCAACAGTGAGAACAGTGACAGTCAGATGGACACATGTTCGTGAGGAGGCTTTTGAGAGTGTTTTGCTCTGTTTAGTTATGTTCACATCACATTATTGTTGTAATAACAGCATACTTTATACTGTAGGCAGATCATTTGGTGCGAATGGGCCATTGTGGGCAAGAGTCACACACAAATATGTTGCAAAGTTATGTTATAACTTTAACTTGAATAAAGAGAAGTATGATTTTATTCAGGAGGTTAAAAGCGACTTTGAAACTCTGGGTCAGTACATTAAAACGTATCAAATGGCAGATGCATTCATCATCCATTCATCCCTCCATGCAATGCAGTGTCTCTGCAAGTGGTGAGACAGCTGGATCACTGCAGGATGTTTTTCCTCCAGAAAAGCAACAATCACTGTACCTGCCACTTCCATGAGGCACCATGCGTGTGTGTGTCCATAACTTCACCATATCAAATTCAACCTCAACATAACATTATGGACATAACTCCGGTCTGTGATGGGACGTGAACTCTTGTTTCCTTCATGAAAGTATGAAAGTCACACTCCACGCTTGCTACTTCCTGCATTAGCATTAGATTTTCGTCTGTGGCATTGTCATTGGACATTATTAGATTGAAGTTCACCTCAGTTCAGACATGTTGAGTTAAGTTGTGTTGAGTGTAATGTGTCTCTTCTGTCAGGAGTGAACATAGGAGGAGGGGAGCAGGTGAGCCGCATGGTGAGAAATGATGCAAAAAATGTCCATCCAGACACACATACATACATACATACATACACACATGCATACATGCATGAATGCATACATACATACATACATATATACATACATACATGCATACACATACATACATACACACATACATACATACATACATATATACACACATACATACATACACACATACATACATACATACATACATGCATACATACACACATGCATACATGCATACATACACACATGCATACATACACACATACATACATACATGCATAAACACATACATACATACATGCATAAACACATACATACACACATACATACATACACACACATACATACATACACACATACACACATACATGCATACATACATACACACATACATACATACATACATGCATACATACATGCATACATACATATACATGCATACATACACACATATACATACATGCACATACATACACACATACATACATACATACATACACATACATACATACACACATACACACATACATGCATACATACATACACACACACATACACACATACATACATACACACACACATACACACATACACACATACATGCATACAGTGCAAAGCTACATTCCGATGTTATGAGTTGTTCTTGATGTTGAACCATGTGGTGAATTCCACAGGACGCTCTAATATACGGTTCATGAGAAGCCGTCGAACCAAATTAGAAACCAAGACACACACACAGTGAGAGATTGACCTTCACTTTTATCTGCATGGCTGGATTGTGTCTGGTTTGTGTTTTTAACACGAGCCGCTGACCTGTGGACCAGGGATCAGAATATGGTTTTGACCTCTGACCTCTTTACCAGTGCTAAATGTGGTGTGAGTGTAGCAGTGTGTTGTGTCACAGTGGACTCATGGGGCTTGTATATCACTGTGGAGTCTGGATGAACCCTCCACAGTGTGACTTTCAGGTTTTAATTATTTGTTTGCTCAAACTAAAATGAATTTGGTGGAAAAAGAACTTGGAAATGGGCATTTTCTTAGAAACAAATCTAACTATTAATGTCTGTCTGAGATGGGTGAAAGCATTAAAAGAAAACTAACATCTGGGGATCATGAATGGAGAGCTTATTTTGAGGACTTTCATTACATTCTTACTTTATGAGGCAGCACACTGCAGCGGACTGTGGCAGGAAACATGTTGGAGAGCAGACAGGAGCTTACAGTTGTTGTGAAAAAAACCCCGCACAATGTATGTAAGTGTATATGTGAAAGCTCAGGAAACATTACAACACACTGAAAACGATTGTCACAACCTTTACAGACTCTTGATTTGTAATCCTGAGCGAACAATTTTGGATGAGGTCATGTTTTGGCAGAAAATGAGACAGTGTGAAGAGAATTTGCAAACCTTCATGTCCAAAATTTAATAATAATATTATTTCTGTTATAAATGCCATACACTTGTATTTGCTGGGATTGTATTTGTGTCAATCCAGTGATCCTCTGACTGAGATGTTCATTGCTGCTCATTTTGTATCCTGACACAAATCCAGCTTTGTTTGAAGGTGATCTTTCAATCGTTAGCGACTGACAATATGGCCCGAAAGAGGCTGGGATCAGTAGCTGTGTCTTATTCATTTGAACAGGTTTCAAAAGCCCTGCCTAGAAATTTTCCAGCTGTGGATTGGACTGAAAATCATTAAATTACACACTTCTCACCCACTCTCCAGACACACATAGTGCAAGGACAGAGGTTCAGCTGCAGAGTGGGAGTGAAAGAGGCAACGTTCTCCTTCAGTCAGTGACCCATCATCATGGTTTGAAGCTGTTATTTTCAAAGGACTCACAGGCTGTACCTGTACTGTTGTGATTGAGCTCAATTCAGGCTATATTGCCTTCAGATGGACACGTGAACTACTTTCCGCCACTACAGAACGTCCCGTGCAGCAGTCAAGTGGAACTCGTGAACTCATAATTGCAACATGGGAAGTAGTATAGGACAATCCTAAAAATGGAGCTCTAAAAACCAACCAAACAAACAAAAACGTACGAGTTAAAAGGAAATTCTGAGATTTTTCAACCTGGGCTAATTGGTCCAGTCAATCAGTTTAGCTTCAATATCACAATGTACTTTTTCATATCATTCTATATCATTATCATTATCATTATCATTATCATTATGAATCGCATCATTATTTGCATCGTTTAAAGGTTCCCCTTTACTCTTAAGTGGAATGTAAAGACAGGAAAAGGTTATTTTGGTTTAAATAGTGTTTATTTTTCTGAACTAAAATCTTAATTCCTATAGGTTCAAAGTTTCAAGTTTTACAGGGGAACAAAACAAATTCTTTGATCAGTTTACAATAAATATTTTAGATATCTCGTTTCCTTTGTGGAGCTCAAAATAGGTTCAATTGTTGGCAAACAAACCCGGCAAAACAAACAGACAAACACAAATACGACAAAGTATGACACACTTCACAGCTCCTCTGCAGTTGGTATAGCAGGGGTAGAACTGTCTGAGAGAAATGTTGGTAACGAGGGTCAATTACTATTATCAGCCGCTTAAATCTGTTATTTACGACTGGGCTTAATTGCACCACGACTTTGGCAATAAAGTAGGTGATTGTGTATGTGATATCAGCGTTTTTGTCACATATGGCAGCGTGCTAGACAGAGAAGACACTATGGTCTGCTGTTGTGATGCAGACATCAAATTAGTTTTAAAGGGAGAGCGACTTGTTTCTCAGACTGTAAAGTCTTTGATTGTGTGTTCTCCTGTGGATGGCACTGCTTCAGATGTCTTCTCTGTCTCCTTTGGTAACACTGTGACTCGCGGCATGTTGGTGTGCGTGGCTGCGGTCATGAAAGTATGACCGCACATACCTCCCCCTGCTTGTCTTACACTGTGTGCGTCAGCCTAACATGACACAGAGTTCTGCAGCTATTCCAGCCACTTGATCGATTTAAAGCGCCATTTCTCTTGTTGTCATTGGGTGTTCGGGCTCAAAACCTGGGTGAAATGAGTTCTCTCAAAGTGCTGTCATGTGTATTTTGCTTTTATATCAAGGAAAAGTTCTATCGCGATATATGTTGTTATCGCTTCGTCGCCTAGCCATACTAAAACGTAATAATATGGGGCAACTGCATAAAGGCCTCATTTTTAACCTCAATAAATGGCTTTAATTGTTTTTGTAAGAGTCTCAAGTCTCACTCTGAATTCTCATGAGACTGATGCAGAGAGACAGAGTGGCCACGTTGAGAATTCCCTAATTCCCTTTCAACAGGTAGTGAATATGCCAATGGGGAGTGTTCAAATGGCGCCAGCTAATAACAGCACACAAAGGAGAGTCAGTACTCTACTCTAAGGCTGGACGTTGCATATTGTGTCTTTAAGGTAAAAAAGTGGCATGATGTCGTAAATCAAACAAGAGGCTCTCTTTTGCACCAAGTGAACACATGAACATGATTCTGTGTTGTCCAAAACATGGTGCAGCAGTGGGTTTGGATTTTCAGTCTGCTGTGGATTCTTCTTCCAGTTCGTCATTTCTCCAGAGAGTTCACTGAGCTGGAGGTCACAGACCAGGAGGCAAGATCGTCTTTGTGTGCCTCTATACTCGCATGCTGATGTCTGATTATGTCACGTCATGACTACTTGGAGATATATACTGTAGGTATAGGTGGTGTGTCTGCATGCCTAGTTGTGGAGGGGAAGACATTAGGGAATTGCGTTGCTTTCTTGACAGGATTAGCTTGTTGCTTTGAATCACTGGGGCTGTACATCTGCACACGACACACACAAGGCTTGTGTGGCTGTTCTTGTTAAGACACTGCACACCATTCTGCCTCATTAGGACCAGGCTGTTGGTCTCCATACCTGGCAACAGCTGTTTCATGGCATGTAAACTGACACATGCACACACACACACACACACACACTCCACCATCACACACTTCTTCTTCTTCTTTCGATTCTCACCCTATGTCCTCTTCTGTTACACCAACTGTCCTCATGTCCTCCTTCACAACATCCATGAAGACTCTGTGGTCTTCCTCTTTTCCCCCTGGCCGGCAGCTCCATCTTCAACATCCTTTGTCCACTATATTCACTGTCCCTCCTCTGCACATGACCGAACCATCTCAACCTCACTTTTCTCGCTTTAATCCCAAACCGTTCAACCCAAGCTTTTCTATTACAAAAAGAACTTTTTGGTTCAAGCGCTTCCTTTATTTTTCCACCTGCCGCTCACACTGTCATCACCATTTAGTTCTACTTCTCTCCCTGTTCTTTGCCAGAGCAGTGGTTTGAAAAGGAAAAAACAGAGACACAGAGTTTACAAAAGGGTAACATTTTTCTCAGGAGGTGTCTTCTTTATTTGCAGTATTTATGCTAACGTGTCTGAATGAATTAATGACTTAATGGTTTATTGATGTAAAAGTGCTCCACATCGCATCTCAGATTAGACCACAAAGCAGCCAAAAACAGCCGAGTTCAGTCCAGACCTGAGTTCACTCAGCTCCAACAGGAGGCATTATCATTAACGTCACATGTTTCAAACGCAGGTATTTAATGGAGGTAACAGAGCTGAAGAGATGATACAGTATGGTTTTATTGGACTTAACCCATCATGTCATCTTTCCTTTTAAAAGTGCTGAGGATTCATCCTGTATGTTGTTCCAGATCTGTGCAGCTGTTTTATTATTAGGACACTGCGTTGACTTCCATTCATTTGGACCGCGTAACCAAAGCATTATCCCTAAATGGGTAAAGTTAAATCAGTTAACACTTAACCATCACTGTCCTTAACCTAACAACAATTCAAATGTTAGCTCTAAACTTAACTAGTTTCTCAGAAATTAAGTCCTCCCTCATAAAATCCAGGTTTTGGTCTCCATGAGGACAACTGACAAGATCAGTGTTTATGCCAGAAAAAGTCCTAACGAGTCAACAATTACACACACAAACACACGCACACACACACCAGTGACAATAAACCCACAAACACCACAACCATAAACATCTGCACAGTCCATTAGTGCACAAAGACAATGCTATTAACCTCATAATGTGTTGTGTAATCATTATAATGCGTTGGCATCGTCATTGTCAATAGAGCCTTTACTGTAAAACTAGTAGAATTTAAACTTGGCTGCACAACAGAGGCAGCTGCACCAGCTTTCTTACGAGCGCATATACTTTTCCCTCAGCCTTAAAGTGTTGGAGTTAAACTCAAAAACAAGCTCATGTGGTGTGACCTCTAAGCAAGTTATCAATTACCCATATCACAAACCCTCCCCAAAAGAACCTCAGGAAATCCTGAAGTGCATGGAGGGGCACAGAGAGACGGAAGTAGACAGACAGAGATGTGGAGTGAGAGAAGAAGGCACAGAGCGGACCCTGACCTGGCTTGTTGGGTTCATGTTTTCTCTGGACGCACATAAGCTTGAGCTGCTCTCATTCAGGGCGTTCATGAGAAACCCATGCTCATGCGCAGGGACACTGGAACCATTTTTTTTTTATTAAAGCTGGTGGTGGTATTTTTTTCTGTGGGGTCAACATACTGGACAGATCAGTGTAGCAGCGCTGGTTCTCAAACGTTTGATTTCGCAATATTTATAATTGAAGAAATTATAAATAGAAAAGAAAAGAAAAGGAGGAAACGAGGCAACTCACCGACCTGGTGCCTTTTTCTCAGATGCACTTGGTTTCTCGCTTTAATGTTTTTATATATTTATATTATATTATATTATATTTTCCTGAGATTTGATGTTCACATCATTTACAACAGCGAGAGAATGTCTGGAGCATCGAGTGGAGGTTTGGCTCGGGCCAGCAGTAGGCAGGCAGGACATTCACCTGTGCTGTGAATTTTCCAGAGCTTTTTCTGATGGATTATTTACTAAATGTGACCAGGGAAAATGTCCTCAGTAACATTTGAAGTCATTTGCATGTTCATATACAGCCCCTGATTGTGGACATCACCTGCTTTGGGTGAAATGAACCTGCAGACGACCTGTGTGCTACCTTTCACACCAATGCAAGTAAACAAAGCCTCTTTTCCAGTGCCATGGTGAGTCATATTCCACCTCACAAACATGCCGTTAACTAATGCATCAGAAGACAACGTGACTACATGCAGACCAGTGACAGTGTTACAATGGTTGCACCTTTATATCCTTCAATTTGGTGCCAAACTCAGCAGCAACTGAACTACTTTAGATCCCTGCTTGAAATGTAACATCTGTTTTTATTATCATTATTTTTGTAGCATTTCCGTGCACCAAAGTAAGTTAATGAGCGACGGCAGAAGAGCGAATGAGCCGCTGAGCATTGCTGTAAAACGTAAGAGCACAAACGTTAAGGCAGAGTTTCCTGTGGCAGATGTGTGCTGCTGCTGTTTGTGGAGATGAAACTAAAGACCTGACATTGCAAATGTGAAACACACAAGTTTCTCAGTTATTGCTGTGGATCGAGACAGATCACAGACAGTCTGAACTATAGACCATACTCCTCCTGCACTGAACCTGTACAATAGTCGTTACAGACCCATCAAAGGTGAAATGTGCCAAAACTTTATCATTCATTTTTCTTCGTAGTCATTAGCGGATGTTTGAGTGTTACAGTTCATCCTCTGCAGGCTTTGGTGAGGACTCAAGAGACGCAAGGTCACAGTCTGCAATTGGCAGTCACACTCCTCCTCCTTCACACTCTCCACTATGTTGAAACTGAACGCATGGTTTCAAAATTAAGATTTAGAAAATGCTCAGAGGTATTGTAGGTATTGTATCAGGAGCATCAGTCGAGCAGTGGGTTGGCTTGCAACTCAATAAATGGTTCAAATCGTACAAGTGTCTATAGTACATGGACCATCAAAGCCAAACCACCTGCAGCAGCAGATCTGCAGAATAGTTGTTGTGCAATAACCTCAAATCCACTAACAAACTTTTTATTTATACAAGACAAGTTCTCAGAAATGTGCTTTCTCTCTTGGAAACATGAATCATCTTGAAGACTTGTGGCAGCCATTGAGGGTTTAGTTGAGGATGATCAGTTTAGAGGTTTATATTTGCAGTTTTTGATTGAAAGCATTCATTTTCATTTAAAGCATCATTTAAAGATTGAAGAAATTCAGTTGTTGCTGTTTTATTTTGTTATGTTAAAATGTTTGGTTATTATTGTTTGGTTATTATACCCCATACATTCAAATGATGTGTGTACTTCATAATTTGCATACAATAATCCATATGAATAAAAAGTACTATGATGTTCCACACTGCAGTATAGTTCAACATACAATAGTTCTTGGTGTGACAAAACAAATCCACACTCTTCAAACAAGAATGAATAAAAAAATGTGCAGAAAGTCACTAAATTATTGTCAGAGTATGACATGACTTTTATAAATGTTTGAAGAAAATCCTCAAATAAATTGTTCAAATAAACCCGAAGATCATCCACCAACCAAACCAAACAAACAAGCCAGAACATGTCCTCCTCCTCCTCCTCCTCCTTGTAGGGACATTAAATATGTTCTTTCATTCTTTAACTAAAGAGTTACTCATAATGCAAATCTTCAAATAATCCATTATAGCCACTGAAAGCATATTGAACTTACCTGACTGGATGTGGAACCGGTTATTTCCAACTGTCACTGCGAGTCCGCCACACCAAACAGCCTCAGTGGACAAGTCATTTCCAGCACTATCTGTGTGTGTGTGTGTGTGTGTGTGTGTGTGCCTGCATGTGTGTGTGTGTGTGTGGGGGCTTGGCAGCTGTCTGCTTGGTCCTGATAGCATTCAGCAGCTTGAGAAGGTTTCACATCGACGTCAGAGACTTTAGTTCCTCTCTTCTTCCTCTCCTCCTCCTTCTCCTTCCCCTCTGTTCTCTGTCACTGCTGCTCACATCTGGTCCACAATTTACTTTCCAGCTCTGCCTCTATTCCTCCTCCTCTTCCTCTGTTCTCTCTCCCTCAGTTTCTTCTCCCCTCCTTTTTATTCTGTTTCTCTCCTCCTCCTTTCAGCGCTTCCAACTCTGACAATCTGCTCTTTTCCTATTGTCACTTGATCATTTTCCAAACTTGGCTTTCACTTTCAGCTCCTTCTCTGCTTTCCCCTGTCTCCTTTTCTCTCTCCCTCCCTCCTTCAACACTTTGAACACTTGTCATTCACTTGTCCTTTTCTTAGTCTTCAAGATGCTCCTATTTTTTCAATTCCATCCAAATCAAAAAAATCCCTATTTGTTGTTTCTTCCTTCCCTTGGAGATACTCTCTATTCCTCTCCCTCTTTCGTCTTCAGTTTGCTCCCCTCTCCTTCCGATCCTTTGCTTTCTTTCTTTATTTTTCTTTTTATGCAGTTGAAAAAGAAAAACTTTCAGAATCCCTCCTCCTGTCCTGTCCTTTCCTCTCCCTGTCTCTTCCTCTTCCCCACTCCCCCTCTCTCCACATGGTTGAGTATCATGTTTGGCTTTAAACTGAAGAACTTGGCTCTTTCATACAGACCACATACATCAGTAACACTGAACCACAGCCGTGCCTTAGTGAAAATAAACTTTGCCACCCTGAAAGCCGACTCATTACGTCTGGATCTATATGATTGGAAATGTTTCCAAAAGAGTGGAAGTGAACATCTAAGAAAAAGCAGCTTCTTGCAGAGGCATACTTTCCCATGATGCCATGTTTAAAAAAAAAGAAGAAGAAAAAACAACAACTCATGAGACTTTGCACAGTGACCCAGGACATTGAACTTGCTTGAAGTTGTTATGTTTGTGGAATTCTCCAGATCAGTCTGAGACAAACTGTGATGTGGAGATATTGTCCCTTATTTATCAAACTGTTGTAGATCCACGCACAGGAAAAGAATGATCAAACATTTATTTACATTTACAGCCTCATCTATCAGGCCGCAGATACAAGTTCCTGCAGCCATCAGAGTGATTTACTTTTGATCTTGCTATTATCTTGCTTTGATGGTTTTTATCCTGTATTGTTTTGTAACTTTTTATAATTTTTCTTTGCACTGTTCTTTTGATCCTGTCTTTTTTACTACAACACACTGTTGTCACTTTATAATCACATGCTGTGTGGTATGTGTGTGAGGAAGCCAACACACTTCACTGTAGACCAAATCTACCCTTGGGTATAAGTAAAGTTATGAAATATGGTTCAGATGCTTCATCGCTAAAAAAATGTAAACCAGCCAAGAAGAGGAATCTATCTGATAGGAAAATCAAACTTTGACATTATAAGTTCAATTAACTAGAGTTATTTGTGAAATCATGGGGCGGTGAGTGACAGTCACTTCATTGTCTTTACTGATGATCAAAGGAAGAGCCTAGTTTTAAGTATCAGACCTGAAATATGAAACAGCCTGAGACATTACTGTATAGCAGATAATTATAATAAGGCTATTGTTTCTTTGCAATACAAGATGATAATGCTATACATAAACATTGATGAACACATTTACTGTGGTTTTGAACCTTATTATCTCACCATCAGTGATGGACTGGGCTCTGATCTCATGTGAAAGAAGAGTGACCATCTGTTTAATAGCAGCCAGGGCCACTGACCCGGTGAGCCTGCTTGCCCAGCATTAACTTTTACCGGCTGCAGTCCATCAGTCCTGTCGCAGCCTGGTTTATGGTATCTCATCTCTTTCTCATTTGTATTCACTAATATGTTACAATCTATCCTGTACCGAGGTCACATCTGTGAAGCTAAATAGACATTAATAAAAGTGTCTGTGCCTGATTTTAAAATGACAAATTAGAAAATAATGTATTTTAAATACATCAGAAATACTGCCCACAACCTTCATGTGGAGGACAAAGTGGTATACAATGAATGAATGAATGTACCGAGTCTCCTGCAGAGAGAGAAAGAGAGAGAGAGACAGCCAACGGTGACGCAGAATGATGAGTATTATATTATATTTATATTGTATTACAGCACTAACATAGTGAATCATAATTAAAAGTAACAGCCTCCAGGACTTCAGAAGTGTATCTCAGACATGCACGCATAAAATACAACTATAATGCAAAGCTGACAGGAAATGTATCTCAATAATTGGTAAAAATGGTTTATTCCTATAGAAGAAGCTCATCAATTCTCATCCTATGAATCGTGTAGTTAATCAGCTGCCAGGGTTTAAGCTGCTGAGAGGCACATATTTACAAACACACCCACACAAGGGTGTTAGAAAAAACATTTCAGACATAGATTAGTGATCTTTTTATATCTCACACACACACCCACCCACATCAGAAATATGCACTGATATTTACTTCAGCTGGTACATTCATATGTGCGCACACACACACACACACACACACATGCGGCAGGCAGAGATAAAGCAGAAGGGGAGCGTGTGTATCTCGTGTATCTGGAGGCCTCCGCGTCTCCACTCCCTCAGCATTCACTCACTATAACAGCTGACTGCTCATTTGTGTGGACATTCATTGCTATGAAAAAGTCACCATAAGGTTTAGGGTGAGGTCAGGGTTACAGGTAGGTTTAGTGTTGCTGAAACACACCACACAACTAAACGACTAACCCTAACCTGCAACTTAACCCTTAAAGGAACACTTCACCGATTAGCATTTAGCTTTGTATTACTAGAATAATGAGTCTTAAAAGTGCAGAATTAGTGTTGCAGTTTCAAGCCTCGGACCAAATGTCACTGGTGGGCACGTAACAAAAAAAAAAAATGAAGATATTTCTGGACTCAGGGGAAACTGAGGTTTAGAAGTACAATTTTTGAAAAATCCTACCACCTATTCTACTAATACAAAGCTAAATGCAAATCTGTGAAGTATTCCTTTAACTTAATTCTTACCCTAAAACCAAGTCTTAACCCATGAGTCAGGTGTGACAGGAGATCCAGTCAAATGTCCTCACTTGCTCTGTTTGTGAATTGAATAGCAAACACATTATGCAACTTACCACAGTTGTTAATGACACAAATATAATGCGTTTTAATTGGTGTACAGTGCTGGTGCGTGTGACAGTTTACTTTTGTACAAGAAAATACTAAAGAGAATGAATATTAAGGTATATTATTCACTGAAGGTTAAATAAAAATTATTACTTGTATTTATATGGTGCATGTCAAAGTACCCAGGGGTTGCTTCATATAAAATAAAAAAAAATAAAAGAAAAGAAACTAAGTCGCAATAGTGATAATAACAACTAAGATTTAGTTGGTGTTTCCTGGTCTCTGTTAATCTCCTCCACACTGCTGTCACACTGTTAACCCAGTAGCATGATGCCCTCTGCTGTTATCATGGTGCTACTAAGAGTGTTCGCCCCATTTACTGTAAACCCAAACTCCACGGCGGGGAGGAAAAACACCTCACACACCTCAGGTGGAAAAACATAATGACGATGCTCAGACTCCTTTTCACGATACATCCATCAGAGCCAATGTCTGCTGCATCACATCAAGACCCCTTATACGGCCAGTACTGGCCTTTCACGATGTGCTATTTCCTAAAAAAAAATATTTAGAAGATTATTCATACTGTGGTAGGACTTCTATTGTAAGAGATAGACAGCGATAGCCAAATTACATGCCATAGTGCAAAACAGTGTACAACTATACATTAAAAAGAGTGTGATTTTCATCTTACACTTTACAATACAATCCTTTTTTATTAGGACAAAGATTAAGATTGAGATTCTTTATGGAAATTCAGGTGTTACAAGTACATAAAAAAAACAAGTTAAAAATGATTTTATGAATCGGACTATGGGGAAAACAATTAGCCAAATTTATAATATAGACATACCACTGAATGTCAAGTATGATACAATTTGTGATATCATATTAACAACAGTAACATAATAATTAAGACGTGAAAGATGTTTTACTGTTGTTGTTATTTGTTTGTTGGAGGAGATTAAATCTACTCTACCACAGAATCCCAGTGATCTGCAGCCAAACCTCTGTAAACCACATTAAAGCCTTTCAAACTGCAACATCACCGCAGTGATTGGGAGTAAAACAGTATTTCACTTGTTCAGCAGGTGAAATCAGCTGCTGTCGTGTGCTCGGCTTTCAGGATGTGACAGACAAAGCAGCTGTTCCTTCGTCTTATTTTTGCTGCTTCTGTTGCAAACGTGTTACTGCGTCGTCCGCGGCGGTGCCAGGAATAGATAGCCCACACTCAATAGATCAGCATCAGTTACTATGGCAACAACCATGGACTAGACTGTGGAGCCAACATGGCTGCCAGCGGGGGGAACAGCAGTGGCAGCCAAACCTTGTCTGTCTGTGTGGATTCGCGC
This sequence comes from Solea senegalensis, assembly GCF_019176455.1. Lineage (NCBI taxonomy): Eukaryota > Metazoa > Chordata > Actinopteri > Pleuronectiformes > Soleidae > Solea > Solea senegalensis. The sequence goes on along the minus strand of NC_058024.1, from coordinate 15,880,785 downwards.
ATGAGGGACACAAATCAGAGTGCAGTCATTTGTAACTGCCATGTCTTTGGGGAAACCCACTTTTCAAGAATCACATCTGTGTTTTACACATGGTATATATATATGTGTGTGTGTGTGTGTGTGTGTGTGTTTAGAAGAAAAAAAATTTTTTTATTCATTCTAAATTTCTGTGTCATTTTAATACAAACAGACAACAATTGTCCTCAGAGGCCTGCTGTGGAGATGCCATTTAATAACATACTGTGCTATAAATGTGCGTATATTTAACTCTAAATGGGAGTATAATTGACAAATAACAGACATTGTGTTATATTGAGGAGGACCTGAAACTTGTGATCGATTTATTTTCCCCCCCTTAATTCTTACCCTAAAACCAAGTCTTAACCCATGAGTCAGGTGTGACAGGAGATCCAGTCAAATGTCCTCACTTGCTCTGTTTGTGAATTGAATAGCAAACACATTATGCAACTTACCACAGTTGTTAATGACACAAATATAATGCGTTTTAATTGGTGTACAGTGCTGGTGCGTGTGACAGTTTACTTTTGTACAAGAAAATACTAAAGAGAATGAATATTAAGGTATATTATTCACTGAAGGTTAAATAAAAATTATTACTTGTATTTATATGGTGCATGTCAAAGTACCCAGGGGTTGCTTCATATAAAATAAAAAAAAATAAAAGAAAAGAAACTAAGTCGCAATAGTGATAATAACAACTAAGATTTAGTTGGTGTTTCCTGGTCTCTGTTAATCTCCTCCACACTGCTGTCACACTGTTAACCCAGTAGCATGATGCCCTCTGCTGTTATCATGGTGCTACTAAGAGTGTTCGCCCCATTTAATAACATACTGTGCTATAAATGTGCGTATATTTAACTCTAAATGGGAGTATAATTGACAAATAACAGACATTGTGTTATATTGAGGAGGACCTGAAACTTGTGATCGATTTATTTTCCCCCCCGATGGAGAACACAGGCCTCACACTTTTCTGTATTGGCTACAGTCTCTGGATATTTTTGTAAACAGCTGACAACAGGCTCACTTACTTATGTAGAACTTCTTAATGTTTTCATATTCTACTTAACAGCTGTTTGAAACTACGTTTGCTTGCTTTTACAATGTGTACCTCGTCCTTCGTAGCTTCAACATTACATTCCATCTGGACTCTGACTCATTTGAGTTCAATCTTAAAACTCATCTTCTCACTTTACCTTCCTTGGTTATTATTTGTTCAGACTTGTTTACTTGTTATCATTATCCCTCTTGCAGATTGGCCCTGGTTTAATTAATCTATAAAGCTTTGTGTTTGATGAAAGGTGTAAGACTGGTTCATCCTTTATCCTGTCTTCTGTCTTCCTCATCTCCTCCTGTTAATCAGGTTTTTTGTTGTGCTGGATCATCACTCATCATCCTCTTGTCTCTCGCTGCAGTTATGGAGGTTGTGTTTTTGCCTGTGTCTGCCTGTCTGTCTGCCTGTCTGTCTACATGTCTGTGTGATATGGAAGAGTAGAATGGCTACAAGGGAGAAAAAATCTGAGCCATTTCAAATTGTAGTGAGATTTTTTTCTCCAATTAAAACAAGATTGTTGCAAAGGTCCCAAACTCGTGGCCGATGGGCCGATTTCATGTGGCCCACCACTTAAACGTGTGTTTTTGATATTAATAGATACATTTTACATCATAAATGTTTCTTTTTATGGTGAACTATTAATATCTCCTTATCAAAACAAAGACCTTTAATTTGAAATCATGTAAAATATGATCACAAATGTTAATATTGTGATTTAATTTTGAGCTCATATATGTAAGACTATACTTCCCTTTTCCATTTACTTTTCTTATAAGGCATTTCTTTGGCCTAGGCAGATATTTACACTCCACTGACTGCCACTGTTTTTATTTATTAGGTTCTTTTTAAAAAAAAAAAAAAACAGTCAGCTGCCAGCACATTATGTGCTCTTTAATTCAACAGCCCTCCCTTCATGCAAATCATTATATTCTGAGTGTGTTATTGATTCGACTAAAAGTTTGTTGAATGCTGAAATATATTACATTACACTAGCAGGAGTTATTAAAGGTGTATATCAATGACTTAAAGGTCGACTCTAGTGTGTAAAATGTAGGTCAAATTATGTCCATCATGTCAATTTGAGATAAAATAATCGTACATACATTTTTGTACAATTATGAAATGTTTCTCATTATCCCAGAATGATCCTTGTAAATGTATACCGGGAGCCATGGTCAGCTCTACAAAGACTGACAATTTGATTTTTTGATGATTTTACAGCTGCCCGGAGGACACATTAAACAGTTTTTGGGTTTTCACGCCAACTGCAGGCTGGATGGGTTCTCCAAAACACGGAAAGGAAAGGGTGAGGAGAGGGAAAGGAAGAGTGAGGAGCAACAAGCAACTTCACCAATAATTGTTACACACTTTAATAACGAAACTACAAATAAACACATTTTTTTATTTCATGTTGAGTTGTAGTTTTGAACCCACTCTCCTCCCACAGTCCAAAGACTTTGGTTGGAGACTCTAAATTTCCCATACGTGTGGATAAATGGTAGATTGTCTCTGGGATAGGTTGGTGACCTGTGTTGCCTTCTCCCAACCAATACCAGCTGGGATTGGCTCCAGCTCCCTTTGGAACCCTGAAATAGAAGGTGCTCAGTCATCCAGGTTATTGTATCCTCAGGAGTGTAGATACTGACGGCATGAGTTACTTGTGGATTTGCAAGTATAGTACACTCCTATAGGTAATGGATGGATGGATCTTAATTCTGTTAGTTAATTTGATACGGTTATGTACATTGTCCACTTCATTATCATTTAATGAATTGCTTTATTACATTTACTTGTATCTCTGGTTCCATCTTTTATTTTATACATAATGAAATTAGTAAAGTTGTCGAGCGCTTGTCTCCAGCAGAGCAGAGAAATAGAGGCTGATAAATCTCAAGGGTAATAGAAAACAAAACATAGTGACGGATGGAGGTTCACCACCATCCCGGGGATTATTAGAAAATAACACGTGTGGTGTTACGGATGTAATTTATCACACATTAAGATGCAGAAAGTGCCTCACATCATGGTTTGTTTCCTCTAGATCCTATAGGTGGAGGTCATGGAGACTTGACTAGTAGAGCAGAGAGGAAATCAGTATTTTGCGTCTGGCTTGCAAAAACCCGAAGAGCACAAAATCTGAGCACTTTTTTGGGAGGGAAGAAAAAAATCTGTTCCTTTCTCCAGCTCTCTCTCTGGGCTTGGGGCCAAGCAAGGGGAGGACGGAAGGAGGATGAAGGGGAGGAGGAGGGGGAATGAAGATAAGAAGGAGGGAGGGAAAAGCAGGAGAAAGCCGACAGGATCTGTGGGGATTGCAGGGGTGCACGGAACAGATGCAGAGTAACTCTTCCTCAGCCAAGCTGCATCCCACCCTGCGGCTCTGCATCCAGCTCTGCTGATTACAAACACAGTTAGCAGTTCTTATTTCATACACAAAGATTCACCCACACTACTGAACTCCTTTTGTCTCATTTATTTGTCTCCTCATTTCAATAGATATATTAGTAGTTTATGTCCAGGGCTGAAAAATGTATTCTTCATTAATTTTGACTAAACCAAATAAAAAAATAAATAAAAAAAGGTTTTATCATCTAAACATTTATGAGAAAAATTTAGGTTTTTCATACTAAAACAATGCTGAAGGTGGTGTTAATAATTCTGGCAGTGTGCAGCTGTCACTGGTTTGGGTAAACATGACGCTCCTTTTAGCTGAATACTTAAGTAAAAACAGTAGGAATTTGAGATGGTTCATAAATAAAGGAAGACAATAAAAATGGTAATCACAGCAAATGTTGGAATCAATTATGACATATTCTCAGTCATTTGAATTAGAAACAGTCTTTCTCAATATATGTGTTTATTTATATTTAAAAGACTTTGATATTATTAACGTGCAAAGAATTATACAACAAAAATTAAAAAAAATGATGATAATAATAATAATAACTTATTTACTTCAATTAACTTAATTTATAAAGCGCCTTTCAACAAAAAAATTTAGGTTTACTTACAGTATCATGGAAATATAGCTCAACAAAAAATGGTAGCTCATTACCTTAGAGTTACTCATTTCTACTAGTGCATTATAAAAATAAAATTCTGGTTATATTCAGGTTATCAGTGCTAAATTAATGCTACACAGTGTTATACTCCCTGCTAGAAATACCGGCATAGTTTCCATGCTGCCTTCAAATTGTGTCATATCTAACATGTGGTTTGTGCTGTTCACAATCTTGAAAGCTCATTTATACTCTACACAAAAGATGGAGACGAACAGAGCCTTTTGTCCATACTTAGTGTTAATTCTGTCCGTCATTGTGTGCCAAGCAGTGGAGCTTATGATGACGGACAAACGGAGCAATACCATCATAAATATCGTTAATATTCCCCATTCATAAGACAACTTACATTTAGTGGGCTTGAAATCCACTTTTGTTTCAATCTATTTCGGATCAAGCACAATAAAAATAACCCCTTTTAATGGTCGTTATGGTGATGCCTGCAACTTGGTACTCGGATCTCCTCTCTAGAGGAAATATTGTGTAAATGTCCATACCAATGCAAAATACGCATGGAGGTATGTAGGAGACAGAGACAACGTTTGGGACCGACGGATGTAAAATGGACAAAAATTTAGAATAAATGGGCCTTAAGTTTAAGAATTGTGACGTGTTTTTTATTGATTAATTTTTGTTGGATGATAAGTTAGCATTTTGTAATTGATTTAAGTTTATTTCTTTAGTTTTTTCTAGTGTTTGCTACTCCATAGTCTCTCACTCTCTCCTTTTTCTTGTCTTTTTCCACCTGCATTACGTTACGTGCCTGCTCGCTTGCCAAATTGTGAGCATCTGTGGCCTCTGGATATAGCATCTCTGTTACTTAGCTGTGGTGTTCTCATGATTTGACCACACTGTAGACAACTTTCCACAGTTTAACCACAAGCTCATGAGTTTCATACAAAAGCACCGTGAGTTTAGAAAAAAAAGCTATCCTGAAAGCACCATTGCTTTGACAGAAGATTTGATTTGGCATAGTTTTTCAGTGCTTTGTTGTTTGGTGCACAGTGGAAGATAATCAGACTAATTCAGGGAGTGAGATGCCATGTGATATGATGATCTAAACAAAATATTTTGTGGCAATTAAGTTTGTGGGAATTTATTCCCTCACATGTCGATTATGTCTAGAGTTGGAGGTTGAAAACCTGTACTGAACTGCCATCAGGGGGCATCAATTACTTTTCTTGTTGTTCAAACATAAAACATGTAAAGCCACCCATGCTGAGATGTCATTGGGACAAGTCAAGAGAGGTTGCATGCATCATTTCACTTCGGGGGAACACACATTTTACAGTTCTCAATGTAATGGTATGTCATGTTTCCCAAAGGTAGCGCATGAGACAGGCAGATACATTGAGAACAGGAAGGGCCCCAGGATTGAGCCCTGTGGTGTAGGAGAGAGGCGCCGTAGAAAATACGAAACTCAAGGCTTAAAAATACCTAACTCATGGGTGATGTCATGATGGTTTCTCACATGGTCCTTCATAAGTTAGGGTTGAACAACATGACAAATAAAGCAGATACGTTGTGCTGGATATTCTCAAAGTGTATACTGATAATTAAATATATAACTTTAATACAAAGTGTAAAGAAACTTTATAGGTAACTTTATTCCACATCACAGTTTTGCTCCTGTTACATCCTCTCCTCCGGAAGCTCTCCTTTTCTCTCTATTTCTCTCTCTTTCCCCCGAGTTGTTACCTGAGAACACATTATCAGTAATTGCAATAAGTATGTGAATGGAAAAAAGATAAAGTATAGAGGACTGCAGATGAGGGGAGTGAACAATAACTTTGAAGTCATTATCAAATGTAAAAAAAACAAGATGGGGGAGGAAATGTAATTTAAATTTTCTGAGAACTTGTGGATTTGTGGGGTCAACTGAGGATGTCAACTGCTGATAAATCCCAAAGAAAAGAAGAAGAAGAGCTGTAACCTAGTGGTGCTGACCAAACTAGTCTCTTGTGTGTTTATGGAGACCTTTATTTTGCAGTTATTGTTCATAAAATAGTTGTGAAGTAAATTGTCAGAGCTCTGCAAGGTTTCATTATGTTACTTCCTGTGGTCACTCGTGATCTACATTAATAGTCAACATGTGCATGTTCACCTCTAACAAGTTGAATAAATGAGGAAGCAGAGGTTCTCTCCGTGTGAGTGGAGGAGTGTTTTGGGGGTTTGAAGCTGCTCTTCTGCCTTTCACTGCTATAATCAAAGTCAGCAGAAAAAGGCTTAAAGGCAGCTGTGACATTGTGATTAACATTCACATGAAAAGAAATCCTTGTTTTCTTTTCTTTCTTTTACTTTTAACATGGATGATGCAGCACTGCTCCTATACACCCGGAAGAAAATGCGTCATTTATGAAACACAGGACGGACAGTCAGCCACAATGACTAGTGCAGTAATTGTGTATGCATGATGCTTGTCTGCCATCTGCACTGTCACTGCGCCGTGCAGCCTTTAGCACTGTCACTGTTAAAGTCAACTTAGCAGCAAACCCCATGCTTCAGTTTGTGCAATTACTGTGTAATACAGTTCAGTGTGTATAAATGGAATCCTCATTGTAAGAAGCTTGTTCGTTTGACTGCATATTTAAAGGTATAGTAGGCAAGATTCATTTTTGACATTATCAGCCCAGTTTCCACCAAGTGGTGCAGTTCAGTTTGGTACACTTGCATTTCCATTGTCAAATGTATGTCCCGGGTTTCGGCACTCTTCTGTTGGGGTAAGCCCAGTGGCCCTGCTTTTACAGGGTGGAGCATGGCACACTGCAGTCTATTAAAAGTGGCTGTGTGGAATTTTCCGTGCCGCCTGCAGCGGTCTCTCAGTCAACGCTTGTTTTCTTGTGATTAACGACCACATGTTAAGAAGAAACAACACAGAATCCTGATGTTGATTGTTACTCTGGGTTTACTGTGTGACATTCTTCTTCCCTGTGGAATTTATTGGCGAGCTACACTGTGTCGCACTGCTATGATGTCAAGCTTTTTACGGAGCTATATAGCTATATATATATGTGTGTAATAGCGCGAGTGAAGCTAAGTATCCATTCTCCACACCATGCGGTGGAAACACAGGCCAGATTAGGGTGAAACCCAAACCGCAATGGCGTGAGCTAACCTCCACTGTACCACTTGGTGGAAATGAGGCTACTGATGAATAATCCCACAATAACCATCATTATAATGTAAAATGCCAATCAGCACCTGATCTGGGCTTTGTTTACAGTCATTGCAAATGCTGTCCCTTGATGGTAGGCTTTGACAAATACTGTAACAAGGTAGTTCAGTGAGAGGGTCGCTCCTGACTGTTTTAAATACAACTGTTTTGCATACAGGTCACTATTCTAAAGCACCAGCAACAACTGTCAATGCTGTAAAGAAACTTTTAAAAAGCATTTCAACAGATATACAATTAAACACATGCCAATGCCAGCAGAAAGTTTCAGAGATGGATTGATTACCTGTGCGCATGAAACAAATATATCTGTCTATTATGTTTAGCCGATGAGAGGAGCTCCTCAAAAGCAGCTCCAATCCCAAAAGAGTTAGTATTTTTAAAACCCTGCAGATGAAACTCAAAAATGAACATTCTGTGTTTATTGCGGCTTTAATCATGACATCATATAAAACATGGCTCCATTGTTCAGTTGTGTTCAGATGCTTTACTTGCACCAGACGAGAGTTTTCCATAATCCACCCAGGATTGTGACTCAGTTTTTCCAGACATATTTCAAGCAGTCATTGACGTTATTAGTGAAATCATTTCACAAAGGGAAGTCATCAGGTATGAACTATATTTGATGTGTGTCTTGTGTTTATGTGTGCAAAAAGAAAGCTGTTGACAGTAGCTGTTCTTCATCTGGTGGAGGGGATTTCTTTTTTTTACTGAGTGATTGCTTTTTAAACATCTTGTTGAGCCTCTGTGTTTGTTTTGGTGCAATAGCATCAGCGTGTTGCACTACAGTGATTCCAGCTCGTTTCATTTCGATCATTGGAGTTTATAGGGAAATAAATGCAATTATATTAAATATAACATACATCAAATAGTATGTTATGTAATCCTTGAATATTTACACACTAGAGTGGGGTTATTAATTATATATATTACACTAGAAAGAAATGAGGATACAGTAAGGCAATGTGATAATTTCAATTTAAAAAATCTCCTTCTCTTTCTGGTTGGAAACTGAACATGAGAGTGGCGGGTCTAATGCTGCCTGATTTGGCAAGATTTTGAAAAATAAAAAATGTGAACCAAGGACATAGAAACACTGGAATCACAAAATAACTAATTTGGAGGCAGCAGTGGATTAATTCTCTTCTGTTAATCTTGTCAAAGATCATTTTTTTAGCAGCGCAATTGACTTTTGAAATGCTATGTTGTGACAGAATGCACTGAGACTAAGCGCAGAATGTGGAGGTAATAGGCTTATTCAGCAACTGAGCTTATTTGGAAATGACCTGAATGTAACGGACAGTGGTTTATATTTAAAAGTTGCACAGTGCCGCTCTAAAACGCTGAAAAGGATCACATATTTTAAAGAAATAATAATGGAATCAAGTTTTTATCACACAACTTAATGATAAGAAATCTTCAGGCAAAGCAACCTACAAGGTCTCAGAACTGTTTATTCTCAAGTAGGCATGGACTTACAGTAAGTAGTTGTGCTATTTGTTACATGGCTAAAATATTTTGTAACCTTGTTTTGTAACCTCTTTAAAACTATATTTCTGGCATTAACACTGGCATTGTCCAGACCAGTCGTCCTCATGGAGACCAAAACCTGGTCCTATGCAGCACCTCATTTCTGTGTGTGTGTGTGTGTGTTGCTGGTGAAAGGAGCAGGACACACACAACAAGGATGGGAACTGAAACCAAAAGGTAAGTCCTACAAAATAAAACAGGAAACATGCACAGGAAACACAAAACATGATGCAACAAAAAGCACATTTAAATAATTGGATCATTTTCATAACTGCCTTAAGAAATAATCTGTTGTTTTTTATGGTCTGCAGGACAGAAACTGTGAACTTTAGCTATTGTAGTCAACATGTGTCGCTGCAATCCTGCAAATGAACAATGAGCAAATACCTGTACAAATACAGTCCAATAAACCCAGTCTATTGCCGGTAACCTTGTTGTTTGAAAGGTCACACATTTGATTCCTGTTGCTGCAGTTTGTCTTGCAAACATGGCATCATGTTTCACAGCACAAGCTCTTAACTGCTTTATTTTCAGTCTAAATATGACAGCTAGGTGTCTCAAATGTAAATGAGTGTGTTTACTGTTTATGTTTAGCTGCAGCTCACACAGTTTTCTCTTATTCTTTTTCCACTAGTGAAACATTTCTGTCTGAAGGTGTTAAGATTAACCATCACTTAAATGTTCCACTGAAACAATACACAGCGTGTATCAATAACCACATTACATACACACCCACACCATCAGTCACAGTTTCAGCTTTACATGTGCAATAATCACCTGTCTCTGTCAAATCCAGAGGGAAGCAATAATCAAAAAACATACACACCACTTTAACTAAGAAATGTCATCATTTAGTATTATTTATGAAAAAAGTTGAGTTTTGAGGCTATTCACTAGGACATTTATACAAATATTGTGGGTTTGAGGCTCTCTGTTCTGAGCCCCTCCCACCAGATGAACACATACAGATGCACATATCTCACACAAGATGACCAGAGGCAACCACTCCATCTTTTTTTTTTTTTTATGTTGGCCATGAAGAAGCACAGCCAATCGGGGAAACCTCACTCTCAGAACTACTCTGTGATTGGTCAAAGAGCCCCTTTAGACCTGGTATTAACATCCATCATGAGCGATCTCATCATAAATGCAGGACGCTAATTACATTGGAATGCTCCTAATATGTCCCAAATGGATCTTCATATCCAATCCAATTAAACCTCTTTCAGAGATGGTTTGGAGACGCATGTTACCACATTCTTTGGCATGGGGTAATGCAATGTGTCATCAGGACACAGTAACGATCGTCGTAGTCTTGTTTGCTCAGATGATTTTACTTACATAATGATAAAAGGTTATTATGCAGTTATTGACCAATAACAACATATCTTGCTTACCCAGCTTTAGTATGAAAATTTATTTTAATCATGTCTTTTGTATCACAATCAAACTGTTGGCCACGGTTGGGGGCAGCCATGGGTACGTGGAAAGGGAACTTGACTTGTAATCAGAGGGTGGCGGGTTGAGTCCCTTCAGCAAGGAACCCAACCACCATTGCTACTTGGGCGCCTGAGTGCCTAGGCGCTGCTCAGTGGCTGCCCACTGCTCCTAATTCTAGGAAGGTTCCTAGAGGAAGGGTTAAATGCAGATAAAGAATTTCCCTAAGGGATTAATAAGTATAAGAAAAGAACATAGAGTGAACAGGGAGGGGTCACAGACTTCAGGTGAGGTGGCTTCATCAGTCTCACAGCCCCACAGATCCTCAACAAACACTGCAGCTCACAAACAGCAACTTCCAAGTCCAATAAACAAACGGAACATCCGGGAAACGAGATCGGATTTGCAAAAGACGTGGAATTTCTCTCCTTCCGCCCTTCAAGCACGCTGGTGATGGAGGAGTAAAAAGCGACATGATTGGTTGACACAGCCAGGAGAGGAGAAATGTAAACCCATTCGTTTTGTTGCATCGGCTCCCCCTCTTTGTCTCCTTTTTTTTGTTTCTCCCCTTTCCTCTCCTTCAATGACAGAAGCAGCAGCAACAGCAGGAGCCAGCCGGGCGGCGGTGTGGGGGGAAGCTCCACTCGGTGGTGCAAGTAGGATTTCCCTGCAAGTCTGCGGTAAGGATAACAACAACAACAACAACAACAACAACAACACCTAGAATAAACAGCAGGCATGCGTGTGCGCAAGGAGAGGAAAAAAACAACACACGCACACAATGCACAATGGTGTTGCCCGGGGCTGCCGCGATAGCTCTCTCAAACTAACCAGGGAGAGAGTCGCTCGTCTTGCTTGCTTGACAGCTGCAGGGCCAATGGAAATATGCACGGAGCCAGCTGCGCTAAAGCTGCAGCCAATGGAAAAATGTGAAATGCGGAGCTGCGACTGGATTCAGATGGTAAGGTTAGGCTGGCTGCAGCAGCAGCCACACCGCCACCGCTGTTGCTGCTGCCGCCGCCGCTGTTTAACTTCCATCAGATACTGAGCTGTTTGTGTTTTTGGCCACTGCAGTGGCCATTTTAGGTAAGAAGAGCCCTTAAACTTGTGCGCGGCTCATCTATGTATGGATGAGTGTCAGCGTGTGTCTCTCTGACTGTGGTGTCTAGACTGGTCTATGGTGATTAAACAGTGCAGGACTCCGGCATCCACACTGAATGAACTCCGGAGCTAGAAGCTTATGTGGATTAAATAGAAATTGCACTGAAGCCGCCTCCTCCTCCTCCTCCTCCTGCTCCTGCTCTTTTCCTTTCTCCCTCCTCCTTCCCCTCCCTCTACCCCCTCACCTCCCCATCCCTCGCTCCCCTCCCTCCCTGCCTGCTAATTTTTTATGCATTTTTCTAAACTGTCATGGCGATTTTGTGTCCTTGGAAATAAAAAGCGCCAGTGATTTTCGTGCTAACCGGAGAGATGTCTCGCCGGTGAGAGTGTGTGTCCGGTGTCCGGAGCAGGTGAGCATTTCGCTGGGGAGGCTTTTCAGTGGGGAAACGTCCCCGAGAATGAGTTTTAGACGCTGCCCACACGTGTAAGAAGGAGAGGGCTGTTATAATGTATTTACAACAGCGATGCAGTGACATTACAGAGCTAGCGGAGAAAGCTAGCTTTGTAGCCACGGCTGCTAACGTATGAAAGAGGACACAGTGTCTCCTTTTTCTGTGTCGGTGTGCAGTGTGTGTTTTGTGTTTGTCACAAGACGCCGTTGTGCTCGCCGGGAACTTCTTTTCCTTTCTCCCCCTCTTAGCTAGCTCTCCCAACTTGTGTGAGTCCAATGGCTGACAGCATTGAGGCTAGCCGTGTGTTAGCCCCTGCGTATGCTAGCCAAAACCTCAAAGAGGTGGAGGCTAGGACGTTAGCCTGTTAGCCCCTTGAAACGTTCGGAGCTGTGGGGACCAGGTGTGTGTGCGCCTGTCTGTCTGCCTGTGTGCGTCTGTATCTGGACAGGGGCACTGTGACCACAGACTTTAACCTGGCGTGGTGTAACACCTCTGGGCATAAGACAAAGCTGCCAAAGGCTAACTCACATCACAGTTGTGTCACTATATGATGTTTTCAAAAAATGTTAATTATGTTGAAAAAATAGTTAGTCAATAGCCAGTAAGGACCGGTAGGTTTCCTCCTTGTGTTGACTCTAGATGACAGGACCTTTTTCCTTCACATTCATGACTGTAATATAGGCATTGTCCTACACACAGGGTGTCTGCATGTCTCTGATTTCACCTTTACTATCTTATATGTTGTTTTTCTGGCAGGTCTTGGGCAATACGTGTCTGTTTCCTGAGTTTCTGTAAAGAAAAATTGACAGCAAAATCTCAAGCACAACTGTACCAGACCAAATCATCTCTAAAATGACATTTAAATGCAATTAATTTAGGTTTTTATTGATTATGCTGTCCATCCACTTATTTTGCAGAACTGGAATTTAAATGTATTTTCATTTTTATTTTATTGCTGCACAGTTGCACAGTGGGGCTTGTTGTAAAGTCATTTCACTGGGGGTGTACTTGTACATCCACATGTGACAAATAAAAATCTTGAATCTATTTTTAAGTGATAATCACTCAAAAATCTTGAATCTATTTTTAAGTGATAATCACTCAATCTCTTGAACAATGTGCCCATGTGACTTATTTTATCACTTTTTAAAACTTTTTTTGTAGGCAGTTGATGCCAATATAGCACCTTTCCACTCAACTTAATGACCACTCAATGCATTCTATACCCCAGTTTTACACACACACACACACACACACGTATATATATACATACAGTATGCAGGGCTTATAGATGGATCAATCATCATATACATTCACACGCTATTGGCTTAGCCACCAGGAGCAATTTGAGGCTGCCTCTTAGTTTACATTAAGTTGAAAGGTTTTGATGAAATTATTAGGGATAGGCTTTAGTTTTCAATTATTTGTCTGATTATGAAAAATCCATAAAAATATATTATTTTGAGGCTCAAGGATTCTATCTTTTTCTCCTGGTCATGTATCATGGCCACGTTCTGTAGCTTTGCCTTGTGTCTAGCTCTGAGTATTACTGGATGTATAGTCAATGTAGGTTTACATTTCTATTTACTGTACAGTCTGTGGTGTTGTGTTGTAGAGTAAAGAGGACTACACATCATTGCCTGTGTCTCTTAAAGAGCCTCCCTAGAAATTATTGATCAATAATTCCAAAAATAAGTTGCCCTCTTTTTGTAACCAGTTATAGGTTGTAATTAATGATTAATGTAGTCAACCATGCAGAAACCCTTTGTTCAGACTAACAGGGTATTAGTCAGATCTTCCATAAGCAGCATTCCCATTTATTTGAATGGGGATGCGTTTCATTTTCCTCTGATTTCATAGTGGTGGAGTTGGAATATTGCTGATCCAATTATCAAGATGCAGTTTAAGGATGAAACTGCTGCAGCATTAGGTGTCCTTCAAAGGATGGTCTTGGGTTGTGTTTCCGTGTACACTGTGTGTTGGTGTATCTTGCCTCTCACAGCCAACCAGACTGACATATAACCATGACTGTTGAAAGAGTCTAATATGAACATATTTGTTCGTCAAACATCTTACATTTGTACTGCTGCTGCACTTTGACTCCATCATCAAAAAAAGTTGCATGGGTGAGGAGAGGGACGGCACTTTCCCTGCTACTCAGTTGTTGAGACAGCTGACTGCTGAAGAGGGAGTTGAAGCTTCTTTATACAGTATGGTATGGCAGAAGTTATTTCATTGATTTAAACAAATAATCATCCACACAACTATGTTTGAAAAGGCAGATTTTTTTCAGTTGCTGTATGTAGAAGAAACCCACTGCCATCGTAGAGACAGAGCAGAGTTGGATACAACCATGTGACCCTTTATTCCGGACATCTTTACCTGTTCATGTCTGATTGAGTAATGTGTTTTTATTCGCAATATTTGGTAGTTTATGTTCATGTGTGACATTGCCTTATAAACTGCAAAAGTAACTTTATCTTCATTTTGTATTAAACATACAGTAGCTTTTTAAAAATAATCTTTTATTTGATCTGTATCAGATGAAAAGAGGATGTTTCATAGAAACCATGAACAAGGATGTCAATTCATCCCCAACATCAGAAACCACTGCTACTAAAACTAATCAAATCTACAGTTTATATTTTCAGCTAAGCTTCTTCTTTTATCACAATAAAGGCAAAAGGCCAACAATATATTAATCTGTAATATGTGGAGCAAAAGCAGGTGTATTTGTCACATACAGTACAGGGAAGCATTATTGGATTTGACCTTAAAAATAACACTTTTCACTGTGCAACAGAAACAAGTAATTTTTATATGTGGACTACAGTACATCTAAAGTAGAGGGATACAATATTGTTGAACAGAAACTCAGGTTGGTTCTTTGATGTTTTAACATTTATTTAAAGTGCTTTTTTGAAACAACAACATTTAATAATTGCCCTAAATTGCATGAGTTCACTGTAGTAGTCTGGGCATTACATTCATATCAAACAAAGCCTAAAGTATTGGCTCTTTTTAAAGAGAGATGTTTGAATTAAAATAATTATAAAGTAGTGGGACACTTACAATGGGAACATGGCATACAGTTATGATATTTTTACCCTCTTAGCAATGGCAATTATGGCAGCAACATGCTTTTCCTTGGTCATCAGGTGATCACAGAATCCAGTTGGCAGTGAGAATTACTGTAAAGAGTTCTCAGTGTTGCTCTCACCCAGTCTGTGATATTTCATAGCTTTTTTGAGGTAGTTTTACATCTCTATAAATTTGCTTATCATTGCTTGTCTCTTAAAACATTCCTTGACTGTAAAAAGTTGGTCCAAGTGTTTTATTAAATGTCAAATTGTAACAGCCGATATCTAATTTCATTCACACTTTGCTCTGTTTTGTCACAGATAAGGGTCTCTTTTAGCCGAGGAGTGTGTGGTTTCTTTTGAGCACTAGATTGTACTTAAGTGTTTCTCCCTCTCCAGAATGTTTGACGTGATTCTTGCCTTGGTAGATAAAGAGGTTTAGTGTGTTTTGATCCTGTTGTGGGGTCCAGTCTGGAGAACAATTAGCAAGTATGGTTTTCTCATTGTATCATGTCATACACAGACCACATCCATTACAACAGATGCAGTGCCTCTTTGTAGGCACAAGCATTTAGTCTTGGTTGGACTCCTCCTCTTCTGTGTCACTTTACTCTGGTTGCCACCTTGCAAATTTCCTGCAGCCATACCCAAAGCACAGCTCAACTAAAATATTTTTTTTGAGTTTGTAATCCTTGTGGAGACAAAATAAACAATTTTTAAAGAGACTATCACTGCTGGAAAAAAAATGAATGAACATGAAAATTAAATGAATTCAGTCTCCACAGACACATACAGCATTGACTCCCAACAGAGCCTGAGTGACAGGTACATTGACTTAAGCGTGGAAGAGACGATGTTGCATGTCACTTGTGCACAGCTGCACACAACAGTGTGATAGGGCGCATTCAAATGAGCACAGAGCGAAAGTGGATCTACAGCAATGGAGCGAAATACTATGTTAATATTGAGTAGAAATGTGTTTGCGGTTAAGTCTGTGCATGTTGCTCTCTGACATTGGCTAATATCAGTGAAAGTTGTATTGTGAGTAAATTGCGTTAATCCAATATTTACACATTGTGTGTATCACTTAAACATATATACATACGGTATATTTCTTTGATTAGTAATATACAGAAATTAGTTGGAAGAGGGGTAAAGGGCCACAGGCACAACTTCCTTTTGTCTGTAAATTCTGCAAAAATAAACGTGGAAACCTGACCCTGGGAAAACTTGGATTTTGGAGTGATTAATTCAATTGGGGTAGAAAAAAGTCTCATGGGAAATACAAATATTTCATTGTTGACCCTTTTAAAAGTATAGACATTTTAAAATATATATATGTTAGCTCTAAATGGTTTATGTGTAAGTGGCAAGCGTTCTTCCAAAAATAGAATTAACTTTGCAACTTAGTCATGACGGGCTACACGGTGATGTAGTGGTTAGCACTCTCGCCTTACAGCGAGAAGACCCGGGTTCGAGCACCGGTTGGAACAAGGGCCTTTCAGCATGGAGTTTGCATGTTCTCACCATTTGTGCATGGGTTCTCTCCGGGTTCTCTGGCTTCCTCCCACAGTCCAAAAACATGCAATGTGGGGATTAGGTAAATTGGACACTAAAAATTGACCATAGGAGTGAGTGTGAGAGTGAATGTGTGATGGACTGGCAAACTGTCCAGGGTGTCACCTGATGTAGCTGACATTGGCACAGCAACCCCCCGCGACCCTCTGGTGGAGGATAAAGCGGTAGATGATGACTGACTGACTTAGTCATGACTTTTATGGTCAATGTGTGTGTCAATGAGTTCAGTTTAAAGCTTTGCATGAGGGAAAACTGTCGCAAGGAGATGCTGCCGAGGTAGGGAATTGCAGCTGAACAGTGATTAACCTGATCATTTTGAGAAAGCTGAGTGTGAGTTTGTGTTGTAACCTGGGTCAGGCTGCCTGTGATGACACTGTCCACTCTTTTGTTTGTTCCCTTGGAGCTTTGTACAGCTGAAGCAGGGATGGAGCAAGGAGGAGAGGTGTTCTATTTTAAAGATATGCTTGCTTTTTTGGTGTGCAAATTAGCACTGACAGAAACAAATAAGATTCTGCTTCTCCTCAAATAAACCATCTCTTGGTGTTTCACAGGAGCAGCAACAGTTTCTCAGGTTTCTCTGCTCTCCTGTGTAATAGGAAGTGGTCGAATGGCAAGAATAAGGTCACTGAAACGGGAACAGCGCTCTCCACTGAGACACACAGGTCTGGCTGTTTAGTAAAGTCAGCTCCATCACCCACTTTCCGAGGTTATTAAGTAAAATAAATCCTGTAGGTTATTTATTTCCTGAAAATAAACTACAGGATTAATTTTATTTTATAAAATAACATTTCTCGAAAATGTGGGTTATCCTGTACGTATAAATAGATCTGAATCTTGGTTATTTTCGTTCTCAATGTGAAATCTTGTTTTTTTTTTTCTAAATAAAATCAATCAACTAACATTTGAGAAGCTCTCATGGAAGACTTTTATCGAGCCCAAGCCATTTGTAGTGAACATCTTGAAGTCCAGTTACACTTGACGCAGTTACATGTGTTTGAGATTTTAGCTCTGAATTTAAAGTCAGGGTTAGCACTGCATCATTTTCATGTATAGCCCTTATTTAAATTATTGTCATTTTCAATTGATCTGTTTTTTTTTTTTCAGAAAAGGGTGAGAAAAGTAATCAAGTTACCAAAACCTTAACATTTTGATATCTCCAATGTCTTGTTTTGGCCACAAACCAGAGATATTCAGTTTACTGCACTAGAACAAACTAACCACAAAATTTTTAAATTTAAAAAGCTGAAATCACTGAAACCAAATAATTGAATTACGCTGACTGCTTTAAGACATAGAAAAGCTCTCATCTGATTTGATGTAAAGCCATTAAGAGTGCAGGACAGGTGTGTACATTTGGGTGAAGTAGGTTTGAATCATCTCTTCTGTAATTTTTAAAGATCATTTTTGTGCAGTTGAGGTTAAGAGGTGGTGATGTGCAGCTGAGTGAGACGGTACAGTTGAAATGTTTTATCCTCAATTAGATCTGCGAGTGAAAAAGATCCACACTATTAAAACTAATATTTAAAAGTTTATTTAATGCCTCTGTTGTCACTGGCTGTGGTTGAGATTCCAGAGGGACTGAACAGTAATTTCTGATTTTTCCAAGTAATCCTTTATTTTTTCTTTTTTTTTTTTTTTTGTAATTGAACTCTGCATGTGTGTGATTACTAAACTGTGTGTTTTCAATTAAACACATTGATTAATAAAGCTCCATTATGTTTAAAATGAAAGTATGATAATGCTGTTCTATTTTTTTTGTCCATATGATGCAGACTTTTAGTCACCATCAAAACATGAAATATCATGTAGAGTACAGTTCTCTCTCTTTCTCCCTCTATGCAGTCTGCATAGAGGGAGCCATGACAGAGGCAGCCATGACAAAACTGCATAGTTAACTATATCTCAAGTCCAAAAAAGTGCTAATGTGACATATCACCCTGCTCCAGACAATCCACACTTAAACACTCTAATGTGTTATGGATTATTATGAGCATCCAATTATGCTGCAGCCCACTCCATTAACAATATATGATGAGAATGTTTCACACCTGAAATTGACTTAAGCCACATGTGGAGAAGGCGACAACACTCGACAGCTGCACACCACTGTCTGTACTTACAACCGAAGCAGTTTACTGGGTGATGTTTACATATTGTGACTCAAAATACTCAACATGTCAGTCAAACCAAAGATATAGAAGTGGGTTTTTCTAAGCAATGAACTAGGGCATAGTCTGTCAGGATGTCGAGCAGTTACAGGAAAGAAATTTTGAAGCCCCTGGAATAAATACAATAGATTATTAGAATATCAGTTCATTTCATTTAAACAGATTACTGATACTAATTCTGGGGACACACACCACAAAACTTTCACAGTCATTACTGATTTTGTGATGACTGAAAGACTGGGGATCACCCATTCAATGAGGGATAACAGACTCTATGATTTGTCAAACTGACTGAACACGTCATACTCTCACGAGAGTGACCGTTTAAAGGGTAAATAAACATGAGCGACAAACAACGACTCGCTGTTGTTTGTGCTTTTGCTGTTTTGATGTTCTTGCTTCTTCCTGTTGTCTCCTGGCGCTATTTTCTCTGTCCCACATACTCTTTTTCATTGGCTGTTGTGCAAAATGTGTTTGAAGTTGGGTTGGTAATCAGTATACACTACTCACACTACTACACAGATTTCTGTGCCAACTAGCCATGCTGACTGTCCCCAACTAGTGGCGACTGGTGCAGACTCGACTTGTAGTGTGTCCCCAGCTTTAGACATTACTTGAGTGACAAATTGGACACAGCCATTTAGTGTGCCTGCGGCACTGGAGAGAAATTGAAACTGCACTTTTTCATACTGGTTCGCTCTCCCACTGTGTCCATTGTTACTCCTCATTGCTCCACATGGCGCAATGTACTGGCCTGCCTCTCAGGGTGAGCTCATTTCAGCATTTTTGGGCCTCTGGATATGGAGGTTCCTTCACACTCTACAGCACTTAAATAGTCAAACATAGCGTCTTGCTTCTGTCAGCAGAGTGTGTGTTTATTGTTGTGGTTTTTACACTTCACTTCCCAGAGATCTGCTGTCAGTCCAACTATACATTGAGTAACCTGACAGTCAACCTGGCAATGAAGGCTGGACTCTGTCTGTGTTGGGTTTTTTGTACCATTCACATCAATATACACATGCCATATTCCTGTCCTCTCAGGATCATCCAGTCAGTCCATTGACGGTGTGCAGCAGTGTGTTTTTTTTCATGGTAATGCTCAAGGCTGCTGGACCAACAACACTATTTGCCAGCCCCCCTTTTTTAAATATGTATACAAAAAATTATGCAAAAATAACCAATCATTTGGAAATCAAGGACATTTGCATTATGGTTGGGTGCACTGTTGCAGCATGGACACTAAATTGACTGTAGGTGTGAGAGTGAGAGTCTATGGTTGAATGGTTGTTTAACTCTGTGTGGCACTGCGATGGACTGGCAGACTGTCCAGTTAACCCCTGCCTATAGCCCTATGTCAGCTGAGATTGGCACAGCACCCCGTGACCCTAAAGTGGTAGAAAATGGATTGATGGATATTGTTGTTGTCACAAAAGAACATTAACAAGTAAAAGAAACAAAACAAATATTGGTCTTAGACTTGATGTCTGCCCGTGAATTCACAAAAAGTTAAATTGTCCTGCTTTTTCCAGCACAGTTGTGGCACATTATTAATCCTCTTGTATACTGCTTCCTCCAGCTCCAGTTAAATCCACAGAATACATTGTTGTTTGTCACAATTTCGAAGGTGGCAGTTGTGAGTCTGGCCCAAACT
The DNA here is from genome assembly GCF_019176455.1 of Solea senegalensis. NCBI lineage: Eukaryota > Metazoa > Chordata > Actinopteri > Pleuronectiformes > Soleidae > Solea > Solea senegalensis. The sequence goes on along the minus strand of NC_058024.1, from coordinate 15,860,485 downwards.
TAAGAAGTGCAGATGCTGCAGTGATCCCGAGTAGTGGAGTTGAGACAGGTAGTGGGAGTGCCCAACTGTGCCTGCTGCTGCAGAGCATTGTAACACAGATGCCATTTTATCATCCATGTGTTAAGCAGTGAAAGGGCGATCCTGCTGAACATGTTCAAGATAGGATGAGCCCCTGCTCTTTTTGTAAAGAGAGGCTATTGTAATCAGAGGTTGAAATATCACCTGTCAGCTTCAGCTTTACAGGGCAAGACAAAGTAAAATAATTGATTAATGAATGATGGAAAATGGGAAAGTAATGTACAATCATACCAGTTTGATAAAACAATTAATATTAGTTTTATTACTCAAAATGGTTTGAACTTTAATTTAAACTCAAACGCATTCCCTCTATCAGGGAAGTTGTGTTTACATCTGTGTTTGTCTGTTTATTTGTTTTCCTGCAGAGTTACACAAGTAGTGCTCAATCTGTTTGCTCAAAACCTAGAGGGATCATTCAGGGTAAATTGGAGAAGTAATTAAATTTTAGATCCAGGATGTTTTTTTTTATCACTTTACTTAATGTTGCCACATGTTGTGGGACATTCCTCAGTGTTTTAGCCTTTCTCTTCGTTTGGATCTTGATATTAGAAATCCGACATTTAGAATTTGCAGTATGTTGTTCTCAAAGTTTGTGCAGATAATCAGAGTATTTCCTGTTTCCTAGTAGTTTTCTATTTTAGGAGCCAGACAAACAATTGAAGAATTGTTTGGCTTTAGTGGTGGTCTGCAACTAAGGTTAATGAGTATTTCCGAAACATATTTCATTTAATGCTTAACTGATTATTTCCAAATCTGAGTAATTTGTGCTGAGGCGAAACAAATGTGGCAAAAGTTCCATGAATGTTGGATTAAGTTATGAATTGGTATAGTCATTTTGTCATTCTTTAGACCAAAAAGGTGATTGTGATATAAGCAGCATTTCATGTGACTGGTTAACATTCAGTTAAGCTTCCTGTATGTTTGATATGAGTAATTTTGTGGAATCAGTTGTTTTTCTGTTGTCTGACCTGTTTCAGAAGTTGCACCATCTAGTCTTCAGATGTGTTTGGTTATGTACTAAAGTCAATGGTGTCAGCGTTGCAGAGACAGCGAGGTTGAAATCTGTAAGAAACGTTCATTAATCCTTTTCTTCACTGCGGTAGACTCGCTCATCTGAAATATGAGTATAACGTTTGGGTTGAATACTTGCCAGTGTCAGGTATAAGTAAATAAACCTAGTTAATATTAGAATCTGGGCTCTTTAAACCCCTGAGGGAGGTAAATCACAAATGTGTTTAACTTTAATTTTCATATGTGTGTTTAAGCTTGATTGGTGCTTTTTACAGAATGACTCTACATGAGACATTCTGCCTTTCATGTGTAAATTCTGGTCATTATTATTACTATTATTAATAAATCTGAACTATTAATTCTTCTTGTGATTATATTGTATCATGACTTCAATATTGGGATAATATTGTGTTGTCTCTGGCGATTCCCACTCTCACTGAGTTGACGCTGTTGCTGTTGTTCACGTGTGTGTGTGCCGTCCTGAAAGAAACTGGCTTTAGCTGCAAGTGGATTGTCCACATACAGGCTATCCTCCTCCTTTTCTATGGTGGGCTGCACTTCAGGCTTCTGCTGCAGGTGAATTTCAATCTCCTATAGTAATAATGATGACATTATTGTTGTTGTTATTATTATTATCATTATTATTACTACTACTACTACTACTACTACTACTAATAATAATAATAATAATGATACATTTTTGAGTCATACAGCACCCTTTGAAAGACATCAAACTCAAGGAGTGTCTCAGAAAGAGTTTAACAGTCATACTACATGATAGAACTGGACAGTATGTTCCAAATCATGCCAGCATAAAAGAAAACATTATCTGATAACCTCAGAGATCACTCACGCCTTTACGGTCTTTACGGTCTGGAACCTGGGGTCACGTAATGTTGTGATGTGCAGCAGGCCCTCTGTGGCTTCATATTTTTCATTGAGGTCGGTCAGGATTTTTGCTTTCAGTGATGTGGTCGGACCTCTGCCTTTTCAACCAATATTGTGGTGTTCAGAAGAACAGGTTTCAGGTATAGTCTTGGAGTGGGCTGAGAGCCTCGTTTGCAGCTTCCAGGACATCCAGGTCTTGCCATGAAGGTAGTAGCTGTTCCACTTTGCGATCTGTTGCGAGAACCTGTTGATAACTCTTGCTGTCATTTTCTGTGTTGACCCCCAATATGTTTGGCAGCCTGTCACCATTGCATGCTCTGGAAGATTGAGCTCTCTCTTTGCCTCCCTCAGGGCTTCTCTTTTCCTCCTGCTGTGAGAGAAGTGGCCCGCAAGCTTTCTGCATGTCCCCACATCCCTGCTGGTGCGATGAGCTTCATCTTTTACAGCTTATTCTCTGAAGGAGAAGAGTGGAAAAAAGAGATGCCCATGAACTTCTCTTATCCTCAAAAAGGTTTAAAGAAACACACAGTGTCACCTGAAACTGCCCGAGAAGCTTAAGTAGTAATAATGAAGGTTGTTTACCAATTTGTGTGTGTTTATGCTTTTTGTGGAAGTGTGTCTGAAATAATTTGCCCTTAAGGAAGTAGAAAGCACAGAGATAATGTTTGTTTGTTTATGCCTGAAATATGTTAGTTCTATTTAATTTTGCTTTATGTTGTTTTCTGTACGGTAATACAGTTTGAATTTAGGAGCATTTTCTGATTACTTGAATTCCCCCTGGCCTGCATGAGTTGATTATATGGACCGACATTGACTCATCTAGTAAACAAATTCCGTGTTAGTGTTCAAATTAATTTCTTTTGAATGAATTAGTAGCAAAATAGCTGTTTGAGACTATGTAGGCCTGATAATGCTGTTTCAATTAGGTCTAATAATAACAAAACAGAACAAATAAGGAATAGTGGCAGATGGGCACAGTAGTTTGGACAGAATTAACTTACCAATGGCAAGATGAAGTCTATGGCCATAACAGTGCAATCTTTTCCAGTTATTAGGCTACACCACCTTGATAATGTCACTAGTGTTGTCTGTAGTAATGGTAACCTGATGCTCTTCACACACGTCTTGCGCTGCCAAAGCCTCCTGCACGCCCGATGCAATGTTTTCTCCTGTGTGGTCCTGGGGGAAGTAAGGTGTTTGTAAGCAGCGGGTTTTAAGCTCAAAGTCATCTTCAATTAAGTGCACGTTCAGGCTTAAGTCATTTCCCTTTGAACGTCACTGCGGTGTTTGTTGTAGAGCTCGGGGAGGCAATGTGAGAGAAGTCTCTGTGAGGGTAGCTGATGCCCTCCGTTCAGTGTGTGGATCTTTTTTCGATCTCCTCCGTGTTAACTGTATATATCGACACTATGTCTTGTGTCAAGTCATTTGTTATTTAGTTGGTAATTTATGTTTTCTGTACCTGAATCCAATGTATCGCCATGTAACATACATTGTGTATTTTATTTACCACCGTCTCAGCCTCTTGTTCGGCATCCATACTGGTCACAGCGCCCTGTACATCCAGGTGGTCACATGACCATACCTGCTGCATACACCAGTATTGTCAAATATCAGTAGACTCCACACAATATAATAGGGGAGAGGTAGTCACGTTCACAGGCACACATGCACATTTATTTAAATAGAATTGTAATTAAATTGCTAATTCAATTAAATTGTAATTAAATTGCTAATTCAATTAAATTGTAATTAAATTGCTAATTCAATTCAAATTGAATTTTTATTTAAGTTCAATTGCAAAAAGCCTTGCCACAGCCTTTCATGTGGTTATGTAATCATACAGCCTTACATCGCGAGCACACTGTTCACATATTTATATTTCATTGAGTCTTGATTCTGCTTTCTGTCTTTGTTTAATTTTCTCCCACCTGCACTGACCCATACACACTGAGGGAAACACAGTTCTAAACACTTCTTAATGCACTAGATTTTCATTTACACATTTGCAAATCTGTTTTCAAACACATAGACCAAGGTATAACTACAAAAATCTCCACTCACATTTGTAACAATAATGGCCTTGTATTTGTGTTTCTCTTTTTGTTAGCACATTGTAGAATAGTATATCACCTCTACTATCTTCAGCTACAACACCAGTCTCCCAGCCTGAAGCCCCTTCAATGGCCGAGGCTTCGAGAGGCAAATCATTGAATCTAGTTGTTGCCGTCTATGCAACCGTGTCCTTCAATACGCCACTAGATTTACTGCTGCCTTTTGACTGTGGCTGCTCTTGGATTCCTCCGGGCTGTTTTCTGAAAAAAAAAATTTGAAGTTGGTTGTTTGTTTTGTGCCCATTTATGAAAATTAAAGGATTTGCACATTCATGAAAGTAACATGATTCATGTCCTTTTCCTGTTAACAGATGCAGTGAAGGGATAGAAGATGAAAATACACAAAAAGGACAAGCAGCAGGTTGGTATTGTCTCTCTCCCTTACAATCACAAACACAGACACACAAAAATAAGCCATTTAAAGAAAAAAGACCACAAGAACATGATTTTATGTGTGTTTTCGTTACGTGTGAAGATTTACAAGCCTGTTTACTACAACAATGGTTAACGCGACACTCAGGGGTTGGTGATTTTACCTTGCCATTACTTAACAAAAGCTCTTGCAGTAAAGGACACACTCATGCTTAAGAGTCTGTTGGAAATTAAGTTCTCAGCAAACATAAACAGAGATGATGCCTGAAATGCTAAGAAGACGGCTTTATTCCCTACAGTCTTCCAGGCAGCTGAACTTTTCGACATGGTGCCTGCACTGCACAGACAGGAAGCAGGACAATCACTCTGTAGCAGAGGTGTTGACATTTGCGTTCTCACATGGAGTGCATCTGGAATATTGCTGGAACATGCTTGGGCCTTTGTGTACGTCTGAAAGCAGCTGCAGTGCACAGTGATGACGATGTAGAAATATTTTTTTATGGGTGACCCGCTTTAGCCAGCAACAGACCTGTATAGTTGTTAAGATGCCCTTGTCTCTGTTTCTACAATTCTGAGATCTTGCATGCATGGCTTTACACATGGCCACTGTGTAGGATACTTTTATAATTATTCATCATATCTGTGCATGATCTGAAAAATATTTTAAGTAGTTTGGAGATAGTTCAGTGCCTATGTTGTGCGTAGTGAAATCTAGGTCTATCTCTTTACTGTCAGATACCCTCATCTGTCTCACTGCTCTCAGAAGCCCTGGCTAGTTGTAGTGTGGTTTACTCATTCACTCACCACTGTACTGTTTGATGCACTGCATGACAGGACTACCGCTCTCAGTAACACTACTCTCGCATGCCTTCGTCCACCGCATAATTGTAGTATATCCAGGTATGTGAAGACTTGATGACAGGAAGTTCTGTTGCTCCCTTAAGGAATTCAGAAACACTATCAACACACTGCTGGTGCCTTAATGCCTAGTAATCCTGCACCGCCCCCAAATTTCAATTTGAAAAAAACCAAAACATTTATACAATCACTTTTTTGGGCACTTCTTTGTGTTTTCTGCCTTATGCACATTAATTTATATATAAAAGTTATTCACTGCAGTTTTCATTTATAATATTCAGTCCTATGTGCTGACTTACTTGCTTATGCAGTTCCCACTCTTTTCACACTGTCATGTCCCGCTCAGAGTCAACAGAGGGTGTGTTTATCCATGTAAAACGCCTCCATTAAGTTTTCAGGTGTCTTACAACCTTCATGCATGTATTGTTGTTGAATATTTCTGTTCAAGGTGTTTTATTCCACACTGCGTTTGGATGATGGCTTGCTGTTTGTAATATTCATGAGTTAAGCTGAGCAGAGTGATGAGTCAGAGTTTTTTTTCTAAGTGCAAGGTGACACAGCAGTTTGTCGGCAGAGCACGAGGCCTCTGCAGTGACGGGGTGCTACCACTGACATTACCGCAAAACAGAATCATTGTCATTTGGTGTTGGTCTAGACCGTTTGGTTGGATGAGATTAACTCGCCAACAGAATGAAGATGTTCATCAGTCATAAATGAAATCTACAATCTGTAATAGAATGTTTGCTCTGCAGGCGCTCATAAGAAATAAAAACATTTTCTTACTGAAGCAATTTCAAAGAAATATTTAAATCATTAGGGATGATGTCACATAGAACCTTTCTTTTAAAACACAGATTTTCGGCTCAGATTTATTTTATTTTGCTTTTATCCATCTCCTCAGCAGAGAGTTGCTCACTTCTTCAGTTTCCTGCATTTGCCACCATGCAATGCGCCAGATACAGGTGCTCCTGACTTTTACAAGGAATGACAAGTGAAACTCGGACTGGCTTAGTTGATGTAATGGCCAAAACACATGTATGAGTAATTCAGACTCTAAATACAACCCTTTTGCACCTTGCACCGAGATTTATGCACTGTGTAAATTGCAAAGTTTGAGTTGAAATTATGAGATTTTTTACTGATTTGGTGAAGGCATGTCTGATCTATTTTCCTTTTCAAATGGCAGAGTTATCGGGCAATCAGCTGCTTCACAAATGTCAGGGAAACTGATGCCAGGTGGGGACTCTCTAGAGAATCATGCTGGAAGAATGACAGCAGAAGATAGATGTTGTCAAAATACTCTTATGGTGTTAACGGATCTATGATGACAGTGGTTTAGGTGAAGGAATAAAATAACATGTTGATTTTAGTGAGGTTGTTCTGGTGAGACTGCCTGTGAAAAGGCAGCCCTCCTTTCACCGACACACTACTCGCGACATAAATCATGAGTTTGAAGCTATCCATCAATCCAATAAAAAGTATGGAGATTTTTTTTACAATTAAATACGAACCAAATGCGCTAGTTTTCTTTGAAGTGGTTGGTGAGATTTATGTCAAAATGTATCAGTATGATGATGTTGTAAAAGGGGGAAATAATGAGCGTCATTGTCAAAGACGTTTACATGTTGCTTTATGTGATGGTAAAAATAGGAAAATATTGTGCTGCTTAATCACGCGGATCACCATATTTAACAATGGAATTTTTAATACAAATCCAAGCAAAAACTCCTCTGGATTGTACCACAGAACATCTCTGTTTATTTTGCTCTGTCAGTGTCTGAGCCAGTTTCTGCACTGATCACTCATTTATATTCAGTTTGTGTCCCTCCTTAACAGGATTTTCACAGTTACTGACGCCCCAGTTTGATGCACTGAATCATTATCAGTGTGCTGCTTAGGTGGGTGAGTGGACCTGCTGGGTGAGTGGACCCGAGTAGACCTCCCACATTTGGAAATGCCCAAATGACACTGACCAACAGTAAATGTTGTGTTTTAGTATTTTTTTTTAAATTATTTATTTAAAAAAAGCGCCAACAAGCTAGATGTTGCTCATAAGGAACAATGGCATCACATTAGTACTCTGCATTGAGTAAAACCTTGACTTTATTTATGCTTTGCAGAAAGTCCAGCTGTTGTCTGGCCACGTCTGAGACCTCCGCACCACATTGCTCTGTTCCTACAAAACTCCATGTAGTAGACCTTTAAAAACCCAGGCCAGGAGCACAGTCAAGTACATCAGGTTGCACACCTGTTGAACCATCCACATTGACAGCAGGAAGTGGTGGAAGGGTGTTAGCCTAGCATCAGTGTTAGCCCGTCCACTAATTCCGTTCACTGTCGTAGTGAAAGGAGGCACCATTGATGAGACTGCAGTGCTCATGGTCTATATTCGTGACAGAGAGACAGATGCTCCCCCCCCCCCTCTGTGGATGTGTGTGCGTACATTGCTTGTTTGTGAGGCAGCATTATTGATTCATAGGCTGCCTGCCTCAGCTGTGTTAGGTCGACTTTACTGGGCTGGCAGAGCCTGCTACACTGCAGCACGTCACTGGAGGCTTTTTGTCAGTGTGTGTGTGTCTGTGTGTCACTCTGAGAGACACACAAACAGAGAATGTAAGCTCATTGAGCCGTGAATATGCGTGTGTGTGTTGATGATGGTCTGTTGTAAGGGATCAACTATGCATGTTTGTATGTGTGTGTGTACTTTTGGACCACTTTTGGACCTTTTACTGGCATAAACACATATGTTTTCAGGGCTAGTAGTCCTGGTGGAGACCAAAATGGTCCTAACGAGGTAGAACCTCATTGGTTCAAGTTTAGGGCTAAGATTTGAATCGGGGTTGGTTAAGGTTAATGTTTTGCATTAACTGCATTAAGTTGTCCAATTCCAAAAGAGTAACTGCACAAGCTGGTGTGTGTGCTGTTGTTGTGGAGATGACTGGACGCGACATTAATGTGCCTGACTTAGCTTCGTGTGTAATTTTAGTGAGTAGTTTACCTAAACTTATGTCTTCTGAGCCCAACACTGCTCCTTCCCTTCATTCTTTCTTTTTTACACTTGTTTTTTTATGATCAGGTAAAGTTCAAATAAGCTTTTGGAAAAATGAAAAAAAAAAAAACCTTCTAACTCAAGGGTCCCTCATGTGAGTGAAGATGTCGTGAAATACAGTAATCACACACCGCATGGTGAAATAGGCTGAAATAAACAACATGCTGTCTTCAATCAGAGACTATATAGTGAAGAAGCCTCAATAGAGTTTTGAACCTAGGAGCAAATGCATGTCTCTATTATGACTGTCACTTTTTTCCCCAAAAACATGTTTTGAAATTATTTATAATGCTAATTATTTGTAATCTGTTAGAATGAATTTGAACATCAAACAATCTATTTTTTAACCCAGCCCTCACTGAAAGACTCAAGTACTTTTAAGAACAGTTTAACAGAGATGGGTGCAGACTGCTGTTAGTCAAGTGAAACATAATTTTTTATTTCAGCTCTTCATGTCAGGTGAAGTTTGTGGCATCATGCAAATGTGGCCTACTTGGCGTGTAGAGATTCTGTTGCGGTACTCATTCCAGTGCAAGTGGCCCAGATAACATCCATGCCCTTCGTCACACACAACACACACTGAGTTTTAAAAGGTGTACACAATGAAACAGAAACACTGTTGATGGTAAAAGAAAAATAAGCACAAAAAAATATGTTATTCAGAAAAAGAAAACAAAACAAATGTTGTCTCCCCGCTTAACCCCAGGAGGAAATGGGGTCATTTTAAGTCCAGCTGGACTTATCTTTTTGGGCCTGGTTAAAACTAAACCTAAAACTAGGCAAACATATGAATCTTATTTTTCCTTGCACTTTAACAGCTCCCAGGCCTTGACCTATGACCCTGTGTTTTTCACTATTCAGTTTCAACTGGCAACCCAAGGTGTGAGTATAGAATAAAACTGATTGGGGTAAGAATCCATCGCCCTGCTGGAAACCTGAATAAGTAATAAGTCTCTGCTCATGCTGTGCTTCTCCTTAGGGAAAACTGTCCTCTATGGCTCAGCAAGATCCAGACTGATGTTTTCAGAGCTTCTGATCTCTAGTGGTTACACATCTATGGCCAGATTAAAGTCTGTTTCTCAAAAGATAGTGAGAGGAAAACCACAGTCAAGAACATTCATATAAAATCCTTATTTTTGGAGATTTTACTTAAAGAAAATCTGTTTTGACAAACACACTAGATCTCAATTAGCTTTAAAGAAAATTGTCTTAGTTGTTGTTTCTGTAATTTTTAAATTTATTCTAATAGTGCATCCTTGCTTAAGTGTCCTTAAGCAAGACATTAAGTCCCTGTCAGCCTCAAGGACACTCAATCTGACTCTGAACTTTGACCTCACTATGAATGGAGTTAAAGTGAAGCAACAGAGAAGGAAGGAACACATGGGGGACTACTCCTTGTAGACCACTATTATTCTGTTCTGTTCGATTGTATAATTTTTTCTTAGGGATTAACCAATAATTTCTAATTAGTCTGTTAAAATATCAATTATGGAAGATGCATCACATTTGCAACCCTTGTTGTAACCCCCTCCAAAGCAGTACATGTATATGTATGATTTTACTTGGCTTTCAAAGGCTGCATTTTGCCTCTGTTCACATCTTTGGGGACAACAGATGGAAAACTAGCCTTTGGCTATAATCTGGTGTGTTTACATTCACAATATTCATTAACATGCAGTGTCCCTTCCAAATAAACTATAAATAATAAATAAAACATTTAGAAATCAGATCCGTTTTGAAGTGTCTCTCTTTATCACAAAGAATCTGACTTTTGTTAAAAACTCTAGTATTAACGTCACTTGGCCGAATAAAGGAAAGCATGACAACCGGTGACTTCACAGGTGATGAATATGTATGTTATTGCACCCTCAAATACATCCGTGTCTTGTTGAGTCTATCATCTCATCAGAGACAGGACATAGATGGACAGGTTTCTGACATGCGGTCTAACACCAGATACAAAGAGGGAACCAATATGTCCATGAGACAGACAGACAGACAAGACACACCGACAGTTGGGAGCTGCTGGCAATGAAGGGGTTACCATGGTGACAGTGTGTTTACGTCCGCCTCCCCGCTCCCTGCAGTTTAAGCACGGAGAGCCAGTTTCCATGGCAACGGCCGTGATACCCCCCATTCCCGAACCGACAGACTGTTGAGTTTGCTATTTGTGCCTATGTTTGTATGTATGTGTGTGTGTGAGTGACTGAGTGATGCACTGAGTTGATTCCTCTGTGCGAGAAGCGGAGTGTGTTATTGCGTCTGCATTGGCTTCACAGCACATGGCATGTCATACCCGTTCTTACCGCATCCACGCAGCAGCTACAAAGAGACACATGCACCTGCTCCACTTCTCACATATCCTGGCTATATATCAACATGGCACATGAACAGTTTTTGTCTTATCCTTTTTACGCCGACAAAAATACATGCATGGTTTCATGTGGACCAACACGCCTAGACATCACTCAATCCTTTCCACGTTGGCCTGACCCGACACAGTCGTCCCTTCACAGTGCACATGTGCATTCCTGTTCTGTGGTTTCTAAATACAGTGAGGCTCATCAGGCCAGTTTTAGACCATCTATCCCTCCCTCTGCTTTGCTGTCATAGGAACCATGCAGTCATTTTTCATGACAACCTCTGTCAACCACATGTACGTTTAGGTGCATTGTGTGGAATCAATGACATCGACATAACCGTGTTGTTGACGGGCTGCGTTTTCAAAGCTTAACCTTTTAAAAGTCCTCGTAATGCCACAGGCTCATTTTTGGAATCACAATCTTCTTCTGACAAGAGCAAAAATAAACTGGTCATGAAATAAGTATGGAAACATCACATATGAACCTGTACCGCCCTGAACCAACGGAATAAGTTTATATTCAAGCAGCAGCACATTGTCTTATTGTTAATTCATGAATTTAATGTGTATTTAATAATTAAAGCTGCGGCACATTTTGTACTATTGCAGGAGGAAAGTTCACAGCTAAAATTCGATTTGTGAAGGACTAAAGCTTTGTAGAAAAGTGTGTGTTATGTGTTATAACTTAAACCTATTTTTTTATATGGATTTTACATTGGTGTAGGAATTAATACCATTAATATTTGCTCAAGTAGATGATTTGGGGACTTTCCTCCTCTGACTGGTATTAATGGGGTTATATTTCACCTGCTGTACCTTTTAGTGACTCAATTCATCAATTTATGTAGTTTTTTTTAAACCCCCCCTCAGTTGTATTATATTGTCTTTTGTATTAATTAGACATTGACTCTGACTCTGCATTTTGACTCTTCTTCCTATGCTATAATTAGTGGTGTTATGGTACACATAGTATTCGTGTACCATATTCTGTTTGGTAGTTTGGTTCTAGTCGCTACGCTGTGTGATTGAAACACTAACTTGAAGGCAAAGCAAGGATGACTGTTGCTTTAAAATGCACTTTAGAGGTAATTGTATGATATCAATGATAAGACAGGATAACAAAATTGGAGTTTTTGCAGCTCATTTTTTTTCATGAGCATTAGTCTCGAGAGCTCTGATAGCTGACGTCGCACAAACAAAGCAATGCATGTCATTTTGATAGGAAACGGCGGCGTTCACATCCACAGATACTGTATGTATAACTTGCAGCATATATATTCACCGGGTGTATTCATGAAAATTGAAGATGGTGGATAACTGTTGTGTACCAGGATGCTTAAACAGCTGGGGACAGGCAAATTGGAGGGCATTTTACTGGTTTACCAAAGATCTCAAGGATGGCAGTTACTAAAACATTTGCTCTATTTGACAATGTCAGGGGCATGATCCTTGTCAGTTAAGTTTCCCCTTAACTGCCGACTGGGAAGCTGTGAATCTGGACGCCAACTGCTCCAGAGTGTTCTCTGGAGTAGAATGAGGAAAAGTTGAAGATGTCGTAATGCCTCAGGTTTGGAATAATGTTCACTCCGGCAGTTTTTATGCTCCTGATTAGCACCTGGAGGTATTGTAAAGATCAGATGAATTCTGTCTGTCAGGGTCTGTGATATATTGCTTGATCTCCATGGATTTGAACTGCACAGTGAACACTTACAGCATGAAAACATACTGGTATGCTTACTACATACTGTGCTGTAATCAGCTTTTCATGCCAACATGAGCCGAGTCATGGGACGTCTGGAGCATTTAATTTACAGAATAAACTTTAACCATTATTTACTTTTACCAATATGTCCATGAGACAGACAGACAGACAAGACACACCGCCAGCTTTACTTTTATGTAAATGTTACCTGTAACTGATGTTAAATGCTTTTTAAATGCACTGCAAACCTTCAGACCATTTACCAGTCTATCTAGTGCAGCCTGGTTTATGGAAGCAAAATGGAACAAACAAAGAAGACACCATAGAAAATCTACCCTATGACTTGTAATGTTGAAATACAAAACTTTTGAGATACACACATGGCTGAGGGATTGTGTTGCATGTTCCTATGTGTGTTCCTCTTCAGTCTTTTCTTTCATCAATTAGAACGGTGTATCTGCAGCCGACAGTGAACATGGCATTTAATCCTGCAGACAATGGATCTATCCCATAACATTGTATAGACAAAGAAGAAGTGTGGGTAAACAAATATGAGTCAGTGATGAGCATGAGCCTGAAACAGCAGCAACATAGTGTTTTATGTAAAGTGGGTTTAGTGCTTCTAGTGCTGGGTTTACACCAGAGAGACAACTCTGTTTGTAGCCATGGGTCTGTTAGCAGCTAAAGTCAATTCCGAATGCATGCATGCGTACACACACACACACACGCACACGCACGCAGACACACACACACACCTCTGTAGTACCTTATTGACTCTCCTACCCTTGACACGACCTTCAGATCAGGTATGAAGGCACATTTCCTCAGTTCATCCAGTATTGCTTAGTTATAAATATTGAGAGTTTGGCTGATCATCAGACAGTTACTCTTTCAATGTTTGTAAGGGCTTATTTCCCTTTTGTGGTAGATGTCATATGTTAAAGTTTTGTGGTTTTCATAGTTCCTCCTGCACACAGGTCTGTTTGCAGCAGCATTCATACGGTGCATGGGCTTCAAATTAATTTCATGCATTTCTCTCAACCGATGGTTGAACAGGTCAATAACGTTGCTTGGTTAAATTAGTAACAATAAATAATAGAAATGCTTGTCTTTTTCTTGGCTTCATTTTTAAAAAAAATTATATTAGTGGCTCATCAGTGAAACGCTATTAGTCTAACAGTGTGTTGGCCTGTTATTAAGTAAGGCTGCAGAGAGCAACTGGGGGTTGGGGTTGGGTAGGGTGCCCATTGTGCTTTATGAAATGGGGCAGAAGCAGTTTGAAGCCCATCAAGTGGCCTGTTGGACAGTTATGCAATTAAGATAGACAGACAGACAGAAGTTACTTGCATTAACAGATAGATTTCTTGTGACTTTATGCCTCCCCTCATTTGTCTTCTCACTCTTTAGCTTGTAAACAAGTCTCTGACTCAACAATTTAGAGTTTTGCTGTGCACAGTCTGCATCAAAGCGTAACACATTCAAGTTGCACTTTCTGTAACAGCCACTGTGCTTCTGTACATTTGGATAGTTTTGATTATAAAAATGATTATTATTGTAACTTCATTTTGTTAGATCCTTTAGTTGCCCTTTAAAAGTCCTTTCTTGCTTAAGAAGACACGGGAAACAAGAGAGTTGAAAACAAGACCAGAACAAAATATCTTGTTTTCTGTGAGCCTTGGGGTGTTTTACGTTAGGAGGTTGCATTCATGTGTTCTCGAACGAGAAACTCTCTTCCCACCAGTTGTTAAATAGACCCTCTGCTCTGACCTTCATGTAGTTCAAGTGAAGACACTTTTTCTGCAGGGATCAATCAGGTGACACATTATTATTCATCACGAAGAATGATTCATTTACACTCTTTCTCACATCCATGGTCAGGTAGACTCTCACCACATATAGAGTGGCGTTCTATCTCACATCATAGAATGGAATTCTATAAGGTGGTTTGTTGTTATTGTCATCCTGGTCAGTGCTGCTGCTCTGTTTCATTCAATTCAAACAGTGCAGCTGTTTGAATTGAGGACACCAAATAACTTTCACATAAAACTGCAACAGAATTAATTAACTGAATTAATTATGTTTCCATCAATTATCTAGACTCTTGAGGCCTGCTATATTCTTATTTGTCCTGCCACAGTTTCATAATAAGCCAATATTTTTGACACTTCACATTATAACATAAGAGATGTCTAACTTGGTGCTTCTTACCTGCTAACCTACCTATTCTGTTGCCTCTTGTTCAGCTATGTGCAGCACTATTTACCTTGGGATTGCTTGTGTGTTCCCTCTCACCTGCTCATACAGTTGCAGTCAGACCTCATAGTTTAATCTGCAGCTCTGTACCTGAATAACCCATGTGTTTTTGGATTGCCTGAGGATACTGTTGCAGCTCTTGTCATGTCAGACATCTAAACTATATGAATTGTGTCTGAAATCATTGTACATTTTTGGTCTATTTTATCCTGAATTTAATTATGCAATTCAGATTTATGTCAGCTGTTGAGAACATTGACCTTTGTTTGCAGCAATCCCATGAGTAATAAGCAACTTGAAATGAAAGCTTTGTCTTAGAGAGGGTATTTGTGCAATTAGTGCAACATCAGTTTTAAAAACTTTTTTATGACAAATGATGTAATTTTAGCTTAATCTACTGTGTTTGCATGTATATGTATTTGCTGAACTTGAAGAGACTTTAATCAGCAGTGAAGCATCACAGCCATCAGGGTGAATCTGGTCTCTGTGGGGAGCCTTGGATCTGACTTTCAATTCTTGAACTTGTGAATTCAAAAGGCTGTTACTGTGAATTTAAATGGCTGTAAAATGTACGGAAGTGATGGAAATTGACTTTGATTTTTAGCAGGTGGGACCGTTAAAGGTGGCAGTACTTTGATGGATACAGAGGAGTGCAAACACATAATTCAAAAGCCTCATATAACATCACTGAATTGTAAGCTTTAACTCACAGATATAAAGTCACCAGTGGATATTGACATGTCTCTGCATTTTTTATTTTGCTGGATAGAACTATTAGGCCATGTACTACACTGACACAATGTTGCCATGCTGAAAATCAACATTTCATCTCTTTCACAGTACGGCTGCAAGTTAGTCGGCTTGGAAATGGTGTGGACATGAAAATGGCTCTGTTAAACCTGCTAAAGCGTCCTGGAAGACTTGAGGGTTATGGTTATGGTGGCTGCATACTGTTTTTCACCAGTTTTCAGGATAGTTCGGGAGGATGGTGGAAACATTGAGGTGACTGAGGGGCTGTCTACATGAAAGCAAGTCTTTTATCTCATTAGTGTTTTATCCACATGAAAAATGGCTTTTTGGCAGCCCTGAAATGCTATTTCTCAAAACAGGTCCCACAGTGAGAAATTCTCAAAACAGCACTTGTATTTTCATGTCGACGACCATTGCGCTACTTTGGGAAAACAATAATGTCATACTGACGCTATCTTTGTCGTCGTTCATTCTCCTTTTGTGTTTTGTTTGGTCTAATCACTTTATTATCACTTTATCATCTCTGTGATTGTATACATTGTAATGTATACTTATTCAAATAAAAAAAATAAATAAATAAAAGAAACAATAAACGAAATGTTTGCAGGGTGCATGCTTAATATGCATGTTCAACGTTTTCTTCTGCGTTTTTTGGTGTAGCGGTGTTACAGCGCCACGTACAGGCCTGGCATGTAATACAGTGTTTGGAGTCGTTTTGGTTAGTGGATGAAGAGATTTCTTGAAATCAGGGATGCACCGATATTAATACCAGTTGGGTTTGATGTTGCCCTTATGTATTCATAAAACTACTCCCATACTGCTGCACCAGCAACCACGTTACATATCTTCTTATAAATGAGCTGAGCAGGTGTGTGGCAATAAGTGGATGTGTCACTATGTCAGCAGTTTGCAAATACTTTAAGATAAGCGATGACAAAAGTGGAACAGTCAAGAGGAGGGGCTTAAAGTAGCTCCCTCAACACAAGTGATATGATAAAACATCTTAAAAAACACAATGCACAGCAAAGGATTTCCCACTAAATATTAAGTATCTGCTGGGGTGAATTACAATTTCTTTTGGAGATTCTGTCCACTCATCACATGTCCAATAGTCTCAATACACAGCCTATTTAATCTCTGCTATTGTTTTCTAGCCTTAAACTAACCAGAATGAAGGAAACATCAGGCTTACAGTATAAGCCTCTACATTCTCCACGATGCTCAAAAACCCTTAAGCCCAATTTGATCCCCTGTGACATCACCAGACCTGTGGTCTAGAAGTACTTACCTGAGAAAATATTGAGGTCCTTTTGGCCAATGTTAAAATGCAGTGGCACATATAAGCCTACCAAATTCATATAGATAATTTTATGAGCTGCAACCAAGAGTTATTTTCATAATCAAGTAATCTATGATTTATTTTCTCGATTAAATACATAAAATGCTATCCTTGTTTTGTCCACAAACCAAAATTAGTTAGTTTCAGTGATTCCTTTGTTAGCTAAAGGAAATAAACCAGAACATATCAGGAGAAACCTTAAACTGATTGACCTATATTCAAAATGGTTAGTAATTGATTCATAATTGATTAATGGATGTTGTTGCAGCCCTAAAATTATTGTCAACTCGTTCAAGCCAGAGCCACTCTGTAACTGACACTTCAACTCTTCCTCACAGGGTGAAACAAAGCCCAGAGGAGGGATCCCTAATGGATCTCGTGCACAGATAATAATAACCCACTTTTTACTTGTGCACTCAAGATAAAATCATTAATATGGGACTTAAGGGCTCAGTTAATCTCACAGCAGGAATGCACAAATTCAAATCAAATTGTGTCCTGGATGCATCTCCTGCGATCACATCCGATTTTGCTGCACTCGCACTGTATTCAAATACACGCTAACATCACGTTTGTTTCTGAGAACGAAATTAGGTTTTTAACAAGTCTGATGGAACAGATGTGTCTGCTGTCAAAGTGTTGGTGTGGGAGTGTGCATGAGAGACAGAGAGATAGAAAAAGGAGGAGAAATGCTAGCATTACAAGAATGGTATAACCAGAATAGAAATAAATGTGACGATCAGTGTTGATATTGTGATGGTGACTACAAATACATTAACGTATGGTGCTGAGAAGTGGGTCAGAGAGGACATCGATGTGGAGGCAGTCTTCCCGAGGATTCCAGTTCCACTTGTAGCCATGAGAGTGCAGCTGCTCCTTCATCCTCATCATCCTCCCCTTACTCACACATGCTGCTGCTCCACGCTCCAGTCAAAATCCCTCTGGTCTACTCCACTCACAGCCCTTGTATATATTTCTGATATTTCCATAAGTACCACTTGGGGGGCGTTCACGTACCGCTGGTGGTGTGAGTACTATAGTTTGAGAACATTGGCTGTAGATAGCCTCTGCTGCTGCTGCTGAATCAAGGTCAATGAGAATAATGAGACTGAATCAGAACAGTTGAGCCAAAAGAATGAGCTGAAAGAAGCTGAACAAAATTCAAGAGCTCAAGGAAATTGCGTTCATCGCTATGATAACTTGCCATGTCACCCATTTATGCAATTTTCAATTATGAAAAACATTTAATTAAAAATAAATAAAAAGAATGCAATACATTTATCGGTACTTCTCCCTCGTAAAAGACATTTTTACCTCAAGAGACTTCCTGAATAATTAAATACTAAACGATGCCTAACACTTGATTCCAATTAAAACTGTACATTTTACATAATAGATGGCATTAAAATAAGGAACAGTGCAAGCATTTGGCTCATTTGGCTTTTATCCAAGACAAGTGAAGAAGTGCCTCGAGCAGCGCAAACAGAAGCTTTTCTCCAGTGTAGTGCTTCTCAGTGTAAGTAAATTTCGCTAAGTGTGGCGGTATAAACAGTGAAATAGTTTTTCTCGTTAACTGAGATGCTGCGTTCATTAGTTGTTTCTACGAGTTGTTTTTGCTGGTTTTAATCATTGGTAACAGATCTGTCGTTGAAACCTAACACCCTCTGCCGATGTCTCACATTAAAAGCTAATCAGGAAAGCTGCTGAAACGCTTTTAATATGAAACACAAGATCAGTGGCTAATTGGAAAAATAGTCAAATAGAGCTAATAATCATGAATTACAATTTATAGCGATAAACTTAATGTGTATTTTTTAACTTTACATTTTCAGATGTTCACTGGTCTCCTGAAGCACACGCCACCTCTGGCCTCTGCTGCAGCGGCCTCCTCCTCTGCCTCGGACCAAAACAGCAACGCACAAACCACAGTCCCTACGATCCCACGGGGACACCTGGTCTTGGGCCCCAAGGACCAGCTCCGCCTCGTAACCCCAGTGGGCAGCACGGCGGTGTCTAATCACTGCACGGTCACTGGGGCCCACGCCACTAAGCACTCCGGAGGAGCCCCGAGGCCTCCCTCCTCCATGAGTGAGGAGGACGATGGAGGAGGCGGGGGCAGGGTGAAGAAGAAACGAAAGAAAAAGGACAAGAGAGAATGGGAGAGAGTGGAGGTGGAGGAAAGGGAGAGCAGCAAACCAAAGAAACGAAAGGATGAGAGGGAGGCGACGGTGGTCACACTGAGGAAGAGCAGGGAGCCCAAGCCAAGCAAAGAGCGAAAAGAGCGCAGGAGTAAAGAGAAGGAGGGCAGGAAAGAGAGCGGGGCAGGCCTGAAGAATGTGGCAGTTGGGAAAATGTCTTCAGCCGCCGAAACAGCTCAAGTGCCCGTTAAAGTTCCTGGCAAAAGGGGAAGGAAACCGAAGGTCAAGGTCCTACCTCGTCTACCCACAAATCAAAGTATGCTGTCTGTGTGTGTGTGTGTGTGTGTGTGTGTGTGTGTGTGTGTGTGTTAATGATGGTTTTTAATGGTCATGTATTTGAGTGAAGTTTGTGTGTATGTGTGTTGGGTGGGAGGACTTTTGAATTTCTTTTTAGTGTTGAAAAATCTGCCTCAAGAAGAGCCTGACTGATGTATGAATGTATCAAACACACTGAAAAATATAAAATGAGACAATTGACCGTTTTTCTCTTCATTGGGAAATTGTGACATTTTATTTTGATCATCAATTTCAAAAGAAAAAATTCAACTGATGAAAATGTTAATTTATACAGATTTTTTTTACAGGTCTTTTACATGAGATTTTTATCTCATGTAAAATAACATGAGATCCAGATCCATGTTATTACATTTTTTTTTTAGCTTTTATCTAATGTATATATTTATAATGAACTGGAGAAAAACTGTTTTATAGGGAAGGGTGGCTACAACTACTTGGATTAATAATTTATCAGTCAACCAAAATTAATAGCCAAACATGTTTATTAACTATTGATGAGTGAGAAGTTATAAACCCAAGTTCTCTTTTAAATTTTAGTATTATCTGTCTAATATCTGCATGCAAATATCTTTGGTTTTTGGACAAACCTAAACACTTGAGAGTTAAGAGTAAAAACTGTAGACTCATAACTTGTAGACTCTGAAACATTTAAACATCAATTGGAATATGCAGATCATGTGCTATCCTTAAATGTTTTTAAATTATGATCAGACATGTCAGGATAAATTAGTTTTTATGATGATGTGATTTAATTAAGGCTCAGTAAGTGTGCTTGTTTTGTGTGTGGGTGTTTGGTTTCATTAGCATTGAAGGCTGGGAAAACTCATTTTGTACAAGAATCAAAAACTGCGCCAGTGCCAGTCTGAAGATGCGAGCCCTCTTCGAAATTTAACCACAGGAGTGAATGTGAGTTTGAATGGTTCCCTCATACCCTCATCCCTCATACCCATGTTTTCTCTATTTGTCACTCTTTTCTCTTCCCCTCTTCTCCAGCAGCAGCTCCTCCTCCAGGACTTCATGCTAAGATCCCAGTGCAGGCGCAGAGTGCCCAGGCCAAGAATCATGGCCAGGCCAACAGTAAGACTCCAGCCCCCTCAGCCCCAAAACAGAGGGGCCGCAAACCCAGGTAAGTCAATGGAATGATAAGAGAAAGAAAAAATGATAAGAGAATGTCTGATTCTTTCTATTTTCTGCTCAAGCACACCATAAAGTAGTTGCATGACTAAAGAGTGACATTCATGTGAAAAAAATCAAGGACGAATTCCAGAGGGATACAAGGACATTTGTGTGATATGTTGAGGCTGAGAGTCAGATAGTTCCAGAGCCTGATTGCGATCAAAGAGTCATGGTCAGGATAATATAATATGGAAAATAGAGAGGAAATGAAAGCAACAATTTTACGAGGTAAATGACAGAAGAGTTGAGTATTAAAAATAGGTTTAAATGAAATGGTGACAGTAAGTGTCGCTTTCTCAGTAGCAACATAATAGAAGTCCAATATATAGGTCACTACAGTATAGTCAATGAAATACCTTGATTTTTCTCGCCGACTTCCCTTTCCCAGTCAGGAAATAATGTTACCAGGGAGAGATTTGTTAAAGATGCAATATTTATGTCAGACTTAACTATTGTAACTGGATCTCTGCAAATCCCAATGGGATGAGTCAGGTTTCCAGTGAAGATGCTGTTATGGATAATTGCTCATCAGAATTCTCCATCTCTTGTAGAGATCCTGGTGTAGCGCCAGTGGAGAAGAAGAAGAAGGGGAAGAGGAGAAACCAGGAAGTGGCTGTCCAGGAGGGTGCGGAGAGTGATGACACTACCTCAATGTCTACCCTCAACATGGGTGAGGACAGCCAGGACCCTTTGGATAGTGCGGTAAGGGGACAGTAACTTTTTATTATGAGCAGTAGCTTTTTATTATGCCTTAGACATTTAGTTAAAGATGATGTACTGTATATTGTTAGAAACAACCTCGACAAGTTCCCAAAGGAAAAGAGGCAGTGAGAATGATAACATTAACTGTTGTGTTAGGGATTACTTTTCACATCAATCACTTCAAGATGGCAGTTACACCTCACATCCCAAAACCCAAATTAATGAGGTCAGAGACTTGTGACCCCTATTATCTCAAAGAACATTAAACACATTACAAATGTTCCTGCGCTTTGGTGCTCTAATTGACCTCCTGCAGTTGGCAGTCAACACATTTGTGATACTTACATCAGTGGTCATGTGGGTAAAAAGAACCAGAATACTGTGACCTTAAATAATCAGGGTTAAAATCTATCAATAGAATGGTGAGATTCCCTATTTTTTTAGAGACATTAACTAGTAGCAGCAAATTAATAATTTTATTGGCCTTCATTCCTCGTTTACTTCTATTCCTCTTCCTCTTGTTTGATCTCATCCTATGTCATGCATTCCTTTCCACTGTTCTCCTTTCACACGTTCACCATTTTACCTCTACATTTCCTACTTCCATCTCACCTCTCTCGCTTCCCTCTCTTATTTCTCACTTTCTTCCCCTTATTTCACCCTAATATCTCATGGTGTTATATTCTCCATTTCTCCATCGCCGGATCATCCTTTTAACTCCCTTTTATCTTCTCTCCATCGCTCTAAAACCATCCTTATTTTCTCATATCTCACTTTCCCCTCCATCTCCCCTCTTCAACATCTTTCTTCAAATCTGTAGAAGCGGCGGTCAGGACGACAAGTCAAGAGGAGGAAGTATAATGAGGATTTGGACTTTAAGGTGGTGGACGATGACGGAGAGACCATCGCAGTCCTTGGAGCCGGTCGCATCTCAGCACTCAATGCAACTGCTCTGGCGTGGCAGGCTGAGGTAAAGATCCCCACTTTGTTTTTGGTTTGTCTTCTTAGCATACTCACTTTAGTAGTCCATCTTGCCTCAGTCAACACCCCCCCTTCTGATATATGTACAGTATCAAAGTGGTTTGTCTGTGTTTGAGATGTCCCCTGTCTGTGAGGGAGGCTTTCTCTCTGTTGATAATGCAGTGCACAAGCAGGGTGGAGTGACGGTGAATGATACATTTAGCAATTACTGAAACTTTTTGTGTCAAGTGTTTGTAACAGTGGAATGTGCTGAATATGTGAACTGACCTTCATCTCTTGAGGCCTGAACATTTTCCCTGTGCCTTTGTCTCTAAGGAACCACCTGAAGACGAGGCCAACATCATTGAGAAAATCCTGTCTGTCAGAACCGCAAAGAAAGAGGTGAACTGATGTTATTATAAATGGGACTGTTTTAAATAGATAATCAATGAATGCTAAAAATACAACAACACATTTTAAAATTATTTGAGCTTTATTCTGATATCTCTTGCTTTTGTTCACTCTTTTATTTATTTATTTATTTTATTTTATTTAAATGTTTCTCTTTAGACACCATCGTCAGAGAACCAAGCGGAGGAGACAGAGGAGTTTTACGTCAAATACAGAAATTTGTGAGTTTCTTCATCATCATTCAGTTGTACATTTTATATTTTGGAAGTTTATATTTTAGGAGTTTGATTTAGCTGACATTTCAATGGCTTTGTTTTTTTAAGTGTGGTGTTTAATTGTCTCTGTTTTGTGGTTTTTGGGGACCTGTCATGCTTAGTGGACGAAAGTGAACATTATACTTGATAGTAAAAACTGTGCACACTGTCCATGCATACTCTGTGTAATGCAAAGCAGCATCACCATTAACTCTGCTGGCTATGTGCTTAAATGGAGTGCAGTTGGCATGACATTGCAGATCATGTGTTGCATCACTGTCAGGTGGAAAATAAATGACTCTGATTGGCTTTACAAAAGTAAACATGCAAAGCTGTTCAATTTTCTCATCAATCACCCCATGAAGCCTCTTCTCCTCTTCATCTAATCTGGCATTCTCATGATTCAAGCCGTATTCCCTGGGCATTATTGTGTGTGCGTGTTGTGGGTCTTTTTTTGCAGTTCTTTGGCTGAAACTAGCCGACACAGTGGTTAAGTGATCTGATACTGTGGTTTGCCTTCATTACAAAGTTTCTTTGGTGTGTCCTAGCTTTAAAAGCTAGCGTCTATAAGCTAACATCTGACCAAACTGATCTGACCATAAATGCTGATATGGTCAAAGACATTGTTTCTAATAATTATGACTTGTCAAGCATCAAATCACTCTCATGACTAATGAGCACATATCAGGAGAGCTTTAACTTTGTTAAGTTGATAGTTATTATTATTATATGACATTGATTTCTCCCAGAGAGGTTGACTTTTGCACACATGGACTGTTTTTCAGCTGTGGTCTAGTCTCCAGAGTCAGTTAAGTGCTTCTCAGCAGTACGTAGCTGTTGTGGGAGAGAGTTTTTGTTCATCTCACTGAGACTCGGCTTGCGGAGCTTGGTCTGGCGTTCTCTGGAGAGCGTCATGTTTGTTCCGTGTTTAAGAGTGGTCCTACGCAGTCGCCCAGTCGTTATGATTGGAATTTATTCTCGGGTGAATAATAAGACGTAGAAGATTTTTGTCTGCCGTTAATTGAAACTGAAAATCATACAGTGAATGCTGTACATTTGTATATACAATGTATTATTCACAAATCAAAGAGCGACAGTAAAGTATATATGAAGTGTAAAAATCCTGACTATACATCATACACTGTCAGATAGGGATGCACAATATTAACGGTGCAATATCGATATCGCCAGCTATTGACTTTAAAAGTAATTATAGGACTATCAGCAAGTACGCCAAGGTCCCCCAAAATGATAATGGCGGCTATGTCCTCGACATCCATGCCTGCTTCCTCTTTTACTTTTTCATATTTATTTATTTTACACAAGGAAGAAAATGTGTATCTACATCTGCTGCAAGTTAAGTACAAAACGCAGGCAATAACATATGGATATCGGTATTGGTATCGGTTATCGGCCCAAGCACCCCCGAATTCTTAGCACATTGAATATCGGCAAAAACTGCAATTTCGTGCATCCCTACTGTCAGATGTAGAAGTAGATGTATAGGGAGTATATTTGCAGCACACTGACTACCACCTTGTTCACTGCAGCAACATTTACTGTAAATGTGTCCATTTATAGATTGTGTTTAATGGATTAAATTGTGCGTGTCAAACTGTAGCCATAGTAACATTTGTGCTGCTTTCCCGTGGACTAATGATTAGAGAAGTCTTTACTAATTCTTTATTTGTCCCCTTAACATTAACATAAACAGGAAGATAAATATGATTGTCTGAACAGTGTAGAGGGTACAGAGGAGGAATCATGGCTCATGCTCATTAAAAAGTAAAGCTGTGCCTGTTCTCTGATCCCAAACTTCTTTCTGACCTCATGTACACCTTATCAGAACGACCGTGTTCATTAATTAAGTTGTTCAATCATCTCTCCACTGCATTTTCATTGTATTTTCATTTTCAAGCACTTATTCTAAATGCCACTTCACATTTTTCAATCAATTTAGTGCCTACAAAAAATGTTCATGCAGTGCATAATCTCTCCTACAACTTTGTAAACATTATCTTGATCATTGTATAAATCTAAAAAAAAAAAAACATTTCCAAAAGGTGAACATGAGTGTGACATCATACTGGTCTGCAAAAGCACTTCTCTTGCATTACTAGAAGCTATAACTTGAAGCTAAATTTTAGTGCCCACAATAGGACTGGTTATTGTTCATTATATGCTAAAATATTTACAACATACATTATATTATATCAGTTTGTTTATTTTCGTCTTGTCTGTTGTTTTGTAGTTCCTACCTTCACTGCAAATGGGCCACTCTGGAGGAGCTTGAGAAGGATCCCAGAATCCACCAGAAGATCAAACGCTTCAGGACCAAACAGGCTCAGATGAAACACCTGTTCACAGAGGTAACCATCATCCTCATTTCCCAGTGTGGCTAGACGACCAAAATTCATGTTTTATTATCATGCTAAGTCATTATCAAAGCCATTAGTCTGCATCACAAAGCAATTATAAAGATGTAAACCTGATGACTTCAGTTGTGCATTGAAAAGGTCACAGTACCTGATTATTCACAGCACGTTCATCCGGGGTCTCAGCAAAGAGCTAAACGTGTCAAAGAGGTCAGCAGGTTAACTGTAACCTGGCAACTCTTCAACATAGAAGCATAATTTACTGAATAACTCAAACGTCAAGGCAGCATACGTTGTTGCAATTAATTTGTGGCATCAGTCAAAGCTTTTAATGAGAAATAAAAAGGACTAAGTGGTGAATCGTAGACAGCAGGATTCAGAATTAGTTTGTGTTAGCACATTATCAATCAAATCTTGTCTACAGACGCATGGCTTTGCGTAACATTGAACTTTATCCTCCACCAATTCATAAATAAGACAGATGCAATGCATTTATATATTTTAGAAAATCCAGTATCCAATAATAGTGCAATAATGTGAATTTGAAGTTTGTGTTTGTAGTTTAGTCTTTTTTGGATTTTAAAGGTGTTGTATGCACGTTTTTAATATAATCAAATTTCTGATTTTGATTGAATGGATGACTATGTGGCTATTTATGCCAACCACAGCTGCTGCTGTTCCTGCACCACACAGCTCCACATTTCCAGGATGAACAAGTAATGCTATGTTTAAAGATAGATTTATAATAGATAAACACTGTTCAAATAAACATCAGAAGATAGCACTGCTTCTTGCTTTTCTGTGAGTGTGTGTATGCATGAGAGGGACGGCGGGAGAGACAGAAATAGGTCATATAGACCACACTATTTTGGTAATTACTCAGGCAAGTCCTCAGGGAGCGATAGAGGTTCCGCAGTGGAGCTTTCACTGATTTTCAGAAAAAAGCATTTCTAATTTTCTTGCGCTGTACAATAACAATAAAGACTTTCTCTTGACATTTTTCAGGCTGTTGCTTTATGAAAATAATATAATTTCTTATCGTCTCTTTGTGTTCCCTTTTCCAGCCTGATGAAGATATATTTAATCCAGACTATGTAGAGGTGGACAGAGTGCTGGAGGTGGCCGTTACCACAGATACGGAGACAGGAGAGGTACGTAATGATTGAACACAGACGCACCGTCTGCAGCAGTGGTATGAAATGTAATATTTCTGATGGTCCTCCGTATCGTGGCAAAGACAGGCTATGCCCACACTCATTATTTTTAATTTTAAAAATGTTGTTGTGATACAAGGCCAATCTCTGCCCATCCAGACCTTAAATAAACCAGCAGTGTTTTCAGTTTTTGTCTCCTGAGTAGTGTGGACGCAGCTGTGCATGCAGCAACAGTGATCTATTTTAAAAGTAGACACTACCTGTTTTTGTTTCTGTTCTTATAGGAGGTGACCCATTACCTTGTTAAATGGTGCAGTCTCTCATACGAGGAGGCGACGTGGGAGCTGCAGGAGGATCTGGACCCAGAGAAGGTTAAAGAGTTTGAGGAGATCCAGAAACTGCCGGCAGACCTGAGACACATTGTGAGTAGAACCATAACAAAAGACGATAACAGAAGGAAGAGGAATAAGTGTTGAGTTTGATGCAACACTTTGACATAATAGAGAAAAGAGAGAGAAAAAAAACACACTGTTTTTGTCTCCAAGAAAAAGCACCATTTACAGATCCATTAAACTGCTAGATTATAACCTTTATGATGATATTTGTAGTTTTTTTGTGATTGCTATTATTACGATAAAGCAAAAACAATACTACGGTGTCACATCATGTTAATATTACCCAAAATCTGACTGAGAGTATGGTATATTTGAAATTATTGAGAGATGTGATGAACAGGACAGATATCTTCAACTAGCTGATATGAGATACCAAAGAGAGAGATAATACTCAAAGAATACACTGACAGATTGATTTGGTTAGAGAAGCAAAGAAAACAAAAAGACAACACAACACAATAATGGTTTTATGCTGCAGGAAAATCTTTTCTTCCCACGTCTCCACAGTAATTTCTCCTTAAATTCAAATTCTTGGCCTTGTTTCTGTTTTTAGTGTTAATGAGTGCAAACACAAATCAGCACTCTGAGGTTTACTTTCTTCTCAAGCTGGTACTGTTTTTTTTTTTTTTGTTTTGTTTTTTAGAAGTGACACAAAGGTTTTGAAAACCTTCACTAGCAAGTACGTGTAAAACATCTGTTGCCCTTTAACCCACTCTCGTCTGCACATCTTTGCCTAATTGCTCAGCACAGGTGTCCCTTTGAAGCACAGACAAAAAAACAAGGCCATTTTAATATGAGCAGATCACAGATGCTCGCTGATGATTTTATCTGCTGGATGTTGAATACAACAGCCTCCTTAATCTACAGTTAATCTATAGGAGAGAGACCCAAACAAACCATTCCCTCTCTTTTGCCTTTATCATTTCAACACTGACCTCACCTCTGGATTATTTACTGGCAGCGTAATTTACATTTTATGTAATGTCTTTTTTAATTTATGTGCTCATGTTAAGGAGAGGCCTCCACCAGAAAAGTGGCAGAAGTTGGAGGACTCCAGAGATTACAGGAACGGAAACCAGCTCAGAGAATACCAGTTAGAGGGAATGAACTGGTTATTGTTCAACTGGTATAACAGGTGAATAATCACTAATAATCGATAATCTGTTGGACAATATGTGAATACATATGCTTTATAACTGATGGCAAACAATTTTAACTGTAATTCACAGTAACCCCACCAGTTAACACAATATTGTAATACGTTATTGAGCCCCTCTTTCTCTCTCTTATGCTGTCTTTTTTTCTACCAAGGAAAAACTGTATCCTGGCAGATGAAATGGGTTTGGGAAAGACCATCCAGTCCATTACCTTTCTGTATGAGATCTTCAGCATGGGGATCCGCGGCCCCTTCCTCATCATAGCCCCACTGTCCACCATCACCAACTGGGAGAGGGAGTTTCGCACCTGGACGCACATGAACGTCATCGTGTATCATGGCTCCCAGATCAGCCGACAGATGATCCAACAGTACGAGATGTTTCACAGGGACCCGCAGGTAGTGTTCGCCTCTCATCCCTCACTCAGTGAATCAGTGTCAGCTGTGTGATGTCCTCACAATACAAAGAAGTGAAGTTCATCCTTCAAAGTGCTGGCATTCGGCTGTGGCCTCTTTAAAAGGAAATCTGGTTACTCTGTTGCTACCATTGCTACAGTACATATCTAGTCTTGGATGTATTCAGAATCAGGAATACTTCATCGATCACTGGGGAGAAATTGCTTTTGTTACAGCGACAGCTACTAAGAACAGAAAACAACAGATTCACAGCCTATACTAAGATTCACATACTAAGACATTAACAATATAAAAAAAGATTACATACAATACAATATTTATTTCTGTATCAAATATCCAAGAACTGAATAAATAAGTACTAATATACTGCATATAAATAGTATTAGCAAAGTAATTAAACTAAAATGAACTGTGTTAAAGTTATGTATAAACAGTTTTAGAAAAAAAAAAAATTTAACCTCGGTAAGTGGATTGTGTAACCTAATTTATATTTTAAGTTTCAAAACTTAAAATGTAGTTACCATTACAGTAGAATGCAGCTGCACATAATAAGTTGTATAAGTATAATAACCTGGGCTGAAAAGACAGTTGTGCAGCTACTCTTTACTTTCTAGTACAATTATTTAAAATTTAATTCCTCTTGCCCTCAGGGTAACACCATCCCCGGTGTGCTGAAGTTTCAAGGGTTGATCACCACTTTTGAGATGATCATGGCCGACTGTCCAGAGCTGAAGAAGCTGCACTGGCGCTGTGTGGTGATCGATGAAGCTCACCGTCTGAAGAACAGGAACTGCAAACTACTGGAGGGACTCAAACTCATGAATCTGGTCAGTCTTTGTGTCTCTTCATGCTAGATATCAAACCTCTAGGGTCTGATCTACTCTACCAACAAATCATGACATGTATGACAGGTGGCTTGCTGTAGACCGATTTGTGTGGAGTGATGGACATTTTTAGAATACTTGTAAATAAAAAAATAACTCTTAACTCATATTTGTATATTAATGTTTCTCACAGGAACACAAGGTTCTGCTAACAGGAACCCCTCTGCAGAATTCTGTGGAAGAGTTGTTTAGTCTGTTGAACTTCTTGGAGCCACAGCAGTTTCCTTCAGAAAGCAGCTTCCTGGAAGAGTTTGGAGATCTGAAAACAGAGGAACAGGTATGTATGCATATACAGTAGATGTTACATGCCATGAATTGCTTGTTACTGGTTGCATTGTGACTAATGAAGTGAGTGGTTATATCCAAGGAAAATTAAACTGAAATAATAAATTATGTATCTAGTTCTTCTTTATTACTGTTTTAAAACGTCCCTTTTTAAGTCTGTTTTGGGAGAGTTTGTACCTAGAAAGGCAGCTGTAGAAAGGTGGTAGTGTTTGCATTGAATACATCCCATCCCCTTCATTTTCTAGCAGTGTCTTGTTGCTGCAGCTGTGTTTTATTTCATCCCTGTGTTTTAGCAAATATATATTTAGTGTTGACATTAGAGAAAGGAATTTACAAATGTGACCAAATGTGCTTTCACGTCACATTTACCCCTTCCCTCCCCTCTTCTCTCCTCTCTCACAGGTGAAGAAGCTTCAGGCCATTTTGAAGCCCATGATGCTGAGAAGACTGAAAGATGATGTGGAAAAAAATCTGGCACCAAAAGAAGAAACCATTATAGAGGTAGAGTTAAAAAAAACAAACTATTACTATTATTATTATTATTAAGATATTTTATCCAATTTACAACTTTTATGTTCATTTAAATGATTCAGCTCTGTCATTAATATATCCAATGAGAATTGTTTTTGACACATAAACCAATTAGTGATAGTGAATTTGACCTCTGCATTTAAACCATCCTTATTACACACCAGTTGTGAACACACACACACACACACACACACACACACACACACACACACACACACACACACACACACACACACACACACACACACACACACACACACACACACACACACACACACACTCGCTGGGCACAGGAGCATGGGCCAGCACTTTGTGCCTGGGGAGCAATTGAGGATTGGGTGCCTTGCTTGGGGGCACTCAGACCTTTACCCGTCCTGGAATTTGAACTGGCAACTCTCTGGTTACAAGCCCAATTGCTTTCCTCTTGGGCATGGGTTGCCAAACATGAGTCAGTATGAACTCTATTTAATAATTATACCATATTAAAATTGTAAAATTAGCTTAAATATTAAAGGATCAGCTCGACTGCATCCTCAACTGTGTCTTTTTATGTTTAGGTCACTGGACAGGATAACTAGCAATTATACAAATGATTAGATGTTTTATTTCAATCACAATCAATCAATCAGCACTAGGTGGAGGAAAAACATGGTATGACAACAACAGCAGCTATAATTTAAAGCCATCCTGGATACTAAAATGTGGACTTTTTTCTGTCTTTTTGTTTGTGTTCATGTAGGTGGAGCTGACCAACATTCAAAAGAAATACTACCGAGCCATCCTGGAGAAGAACTTCTCCTTTCTGTCCAAAGGAGCAAACCAACACAATATGCCCAACCTCATCAACACCATGATGGAGCTCCGCAAGTGCTGCAACCACCCTTACCTTATCACAGGTGAGAACAATGACATGGTCACACAAGGAGCTAAAATACACAGGATTACTGTGGGTTATAAACCTCTCTCTGGCTGGGCGATATCTCGATATTTTGATATACATCGATATATATTTCTAAACGAGATATAACATGGGACAATATCGATTGTATCGATATAGTTCATTTTGCTTTAAAATGACAATACATGGGTAGCAAGTTCACACGTATTTCTCCTCTCCCTGTGTCCTTTTACTCACACACACACACACACACACACACACCGGAGCGTCGCACCTGTGGGGGATGTGCTTTTTCTGCAGTTTTTACACAGTTTTGTACAAAAGCCTCACTGCAGTCGCTCCGTTTCTCTGGCCGCTCTGTTTCTGCGCTCGCTTCGGCTGCCTCCTCTCCTCCTCCCTCTCCTGTTGTTGCCTCAAACATGACACTGGCTTTGAGTGGCTTATGATTGGGTGTTCTGCCTTAAGTCCTGCCTCTCTTGGTGTGTTTGATTTATCTTTCAGCTCGTGCTGAGGAGGTGGGAACTAGCTGGTTCTTAGTTCACACACTATAGAGTTTTTACTTATTTTCCATTACTGTCACATTTGGACATATAATAAAATATAAGACATTATTTAAGAGATTTGTTTATTTTTTTCAAGGAGCATTTTTATTTCAGTGACCTCTGACATTTAGCATGTAGCTTAAACTTATAACGGACTCTTTGTTTATTTTTTTAAAGGGTTTGCCTCTGGAAAACATTTTTTATCTAATATGCTTTAATGCTTTGGGGGAAACCCTAATTACATCACAGAAAAAATATCGAGATATATGTCGAGTATCGCCATTCAGCTAAAAAATATCGAGATATGACTTATTGCCCAGCCCTTATCCTCTCCATCAAATCTTCACTCTCCTTTATTGTCTTTTTTTCAGGAGCCGAAGAAAAGATTTTGGAAAGTTTCAGGAAGTACCACAGTCTGGATGCACCGGACTTCCAGCTGCAGGCCATGATCCAGGCAGCCGGTAAACTGGTGCTGATCGACAAGCTGCTGCCCAAACTGCTGGCTGGGGGACACAAAGTCCTCGTCTTCTCCCAGATGGTCCGCTGTCTGGACATCTTGGAGGACTACCTCATCCAGAGACGGTGAGGAGGAAGGACATATGATTAAACGAGATGGTAGAAATGAAGGAACTAAGGACATGTGGAAAGTGGGAAGTAAAAGCTGGAAATGAAGATCTGGCAGAGGTGGACAAAGAGTGTGATGCAGAGGTTGGCAGGGAGGATAAAGAGATGTGAATACATGCATTTTTTCTTTACTATATTTTTGTTTTGTCCAGCTACACATATGAGCGCATCGACGGCCGTGTACGAGGGAACCTGCGACAAGCAGCCATCGACAGGTTCTGCAAGCCGGACTCGGACCGTTTTGTTTTCCTGCTGTGCACCAGAGCTGGAGGGCTGGGAATCAACTTGACTGCTGCCGACACCTGCATCATCTTCGACTCAGACTGGAACCCTCAAAATGACCTGCAGGTGGGCAAAGAGCTTTGTCGTGGCAGTGCAAGTAAACACATATATGGATACTCTAGGAAGCTGAACACATTTTTTTTAATTGTTCTAACCTGCTGTTTGCTCTTTAATATATGGTGGCATTGTGTTGCCTTTTTAAGTCTGCATTGAATAATGAATGGAATATTCAGTGTTACCTGTCGCTGGCTGGTGTTTCCTCACCACAGTTCTAATGAAATGCATGTTTTACTGTTTTTACTGTTTTGGCATTTATTTATTTAAGTAAACTTTGAATTTCTTAATTGTGAAAGCTGAATTACTTGTTGTTAGATGTGCAGCCTAATAAGTCTTATTCGTCGCTGACTAAACAAGATAATTATGCACAATTCTTGCTTTTCTGACAAAAATTTCATCTTTTTTTATATATATATATACAGGATAACATTTAAAAAAATATATAATAACTGTCTTCCAAGTCAAAAAAAATAGAGGACCCAAACCAGGGTAACTGAGAAGATAAAAAAACTAAATTTAAATTTATATTCAACACAATGAATTAGAGGAATCCAAAATAACATGGTTAAATGGTCAAAATAGTAGGTTAAAAACACCAAATCCAAAATACTGTACTAAAAAAAGCAGTTCCTCGGCTAGTTTTGATGAAAATGAAGAACGGAAAACTGTTGCAGAAGACTGCAAGACTGAGGAACTACACGTTAAACAACAGAATTCCAGTGACAATGAAAATAACCTTAAGTAATTCCAAAGTATAAATCCAATAAAACACAAATCTAAACTTCCAACTGTAGAAACCTTAATGTCCAAGTGTAGTCTGCAAGTGTAACTAAACCCCCTCTTCTGCAGATAACTCCACTCCAATAAAAAGAAGTGGGCTCAGCCCTGACTGAGAGAGAGGAGGGGGGGAGAGTGCAGAGCAGCTAGGGGGCGTGGTCTGGTCTTTAATTCTGTATAGTGGCAAGAACAGTCACAGTCAAAAATGTAATCTGTGCCTTTGTCCTGTCCCTCCCTGTTCCAGGCCCAGGCACGCTGCCACCGGATTGGTCAGAGCAAAGCGGTGAAGGTCTACAGACTTATCACCAGGAACTCGTACGAGAGAGAAATGTTTGACAAGGCCAGTCTGAAGCTTGGTTTGGATAAAGCTGTTCTCCAAGACATCAACCGTAAAGGAAGCCTCAACGGGGTGAGAAATTACATTTGTTAGATAAAATTATATGTGGTGATTAGCATCGTTGTCACCAGAGACATGTGCTCAATAGATAGAAAGCTGTGTTGCCATCTGATTATGTTATCTTTTGGCTGTAAATGTTGTATGCTGTACTTGTATGTGGATTAGTAAAACAAAGAGCATGGACCATAAACGTGTTTGACTTTTCTGCAGGTGCAGCAGCTTTCGAAGCTGGAGGTGGAGGATCTGTTGAAGAAAGGGGCATATGGAGCACTGATGGACGAAGAAGATGAGGGCTCCAAGTTCTGCGAGGAAGACATTGATCAGATTCTTCAGAGACGAACTCAGACCATCACTATCCAGTCTGAGGGGAAAGGCTCCACGTTTGCTAAGGTACTGGAGCCCAGAACTCAGAAAAGGCCCCAACTTGTACTGGAAATATTTGAATTCAAGTGGTGTTTTGGGAGGAAGTCCTGAACACATCACTCAACAGGAACCTTTTTTTCAACCATTTCCTGCTTTTATTTCCTCAGGCCAGTTTCATCTCATCAGGTAACAGAACAGACATTTCTTTGGATGACCCCAACTTCTGGCAGAAATGGGCCAAGATCGCCGAGGTGGAGATCGACTCCAAATCTGAGAAGGTACACAAATAAAAAACACTGATGGCACCATTCTCACAGACATAAAAAATAAATAAATAAAAAATAAATATAAAGGTTTACCAGAAACACTTTGGCAGTCATTAATATACAGTTCATGGGCAGCTTGCCCATGTAAAGTCTGTGTTGGAAACACTGAGGGAGCAGAATTGAGAGGGGCATCCCTCTCCTCTCCTCTCCTCGAGGATAACAACTGTTCTTCATACTCCCTGATGTAGGAGTCCCTGGTGATTGACACGCCTCGGGTCAGGAAACAGACCCGTCACTACAACTCATTTGAGGAGGATGAGCTGATGGAGTTCTCAGAGCTGGACAGTGATTCAGAGGAACGACCGTGTCGTAGTCGTCGCCTGGGTGAACGCAGTCGACGTTACCTCCGTGCTGAGTGTTTCCGTGTTGAGAAGAATCTGCTTATCTTTGGGTATGGAATGCATAAATCCCTCAAACCTCACCACCTAAATCATAAACCATGAAGGGTTACATTTGAATGCTCAGTCAGATAAATGTGCGCGTTAAGTCATATTTTTGTTTACACACAGTAGTTGAAAGTGAAAATATAAATGTAGACGAATGCAAGAGTAAACATAAATGTTCCAAATATAAAAATAGATCAGAGGTGAAGAGAAGAACCTAAAGCTTATGTACTGGTCTCAGCAGTTCTATATGACCTGTTATTTTACCTCCTTCTCCAACGTTTCCAGCTGGGGTCGGTGGAAGGACATCCTCAACCACGGTCGGTTTAAATGGCACTTGGCTGAGAGAGATATGGAGGTGATCTGTAGGTAAGGAGAAGTATCTTTAATGTTTTATCCTACAGAAATATTGCAATGATTCTTAAGAATAATTTGCAATAAGTGCATCAGTTAAAATAACGAGTAAACGTAAAGGTCAGCACTGTAAGGTTTGACGCTAATTTTTCTTTTGTGACGCAGAGCTCTGCTGGTTTACTGTCTGAGACACTACAAAGGTGACGACAAGATCAAGAGCTTCATCTGGGATCTGATCACGCCCACAAAGGAGGGGCAGGACCAGGCGCTGCTCAATCATTCTGGTGAGCAGTTCACACGACATAATCATACTAGCTCTAGCCGTTACATGGCAACACTTTGGGATTTCTTTTTTGGATGAAGTATTAAAGTATGAAGTATGAAATATTTTCCTCACAGTTGTTTTGCTTCCCTCCCCCAATCCTATGTGTAAATGTGTTCCACTGCATCTCTCAGTTTGACTCATAATAACTTTGTAGGAGGAAAACAATTAATAATTCGAACACCCCACTCTTCCACTATACTGATAATTTCCATTAAAACATCAGCATGTTCCGCATTATATACAAATTCATTGTTGTTTTTCCATTTTGTTGCAGGTTTATCAGCTCCAGTTCCTCGGGGTCGGAAAGGGAAGAAGCTAAAGAATCCATTAAGTGTCCCTGAGGTGAAGAACGCTGACTGGTTGGTCAGCTGTAACCCTGAGGTGGTTCTGCAGGATGAGAGCTACAAGAAACATCTGAAACAGCACTGCAACAAGTCAGTTTACTACCAGTGTGGCCATCTCCAATGAATATGAGACATACGTACATAACATAACTGTTCTAACTCAGGTTTATAGATGAAATAGTGCTAATGTTGAGATATTGGCGGCTGTTTTTTTTCCTCTCTGTTGGACTACACCAAATTTCTATTTTTAAACTAATTTCAACTAATAAAGTTATGTAATTGATAAACTGCAGAATAACAGCGACCAGAAACATTACAATCAGCAGTGTGGTCAGTAGTTTTATTTAGATAGTTTAGTAATTTAGCTTTTTTTTTAAATATTCTACTTTCTGCTCATACATAGTATATTAATATATAACATTTTAATTTATTAACTATTATTATGCATTGCAATGAGTTAGTGTGCTACCACAAGGACATCAGGCTGTCGAGTCTTGGGTCCCTGGGCTGAACATCGGTTTGATTTTCTGCTCGTCATTCCCCTCTTCCTTCTTTCCTTGTGTTTTCTGTCTCTCTCTCTCTCTACTCCAATAAAAACAAAATACCTGGAAATGTATATACATTTGAAAAAGTGATTGGTGGCAATGAATACATGCCTGCAATCCACCGGTTATTCAATGTGAGAGTCAGTGTTACAAAAGCCTATTGAAGTGTTAACCCCTGCACATATCAGTGGCTTACTCCTCCACCTGTGTGTACTCAGGGTGCTGTTGAGGGTGAGGATGTTGTATTACCTGAAGGTGGAAGTGCTGGGTGAAGCTGCCAATCAGGCTATGGAGGGGATACCTGCCAGGTATGGAGAATATTCTAAGCAATGTTCCTGTTAAATTTGATTTCATTCGATTGATGAATTGACTGATAAACGTCATGTCTTTTCTCCTTGTCAGTTCCATAACTAACAATAAATTGTAATTTCTTGATCTATTTACTTATTACATCGCTTTGTCTTCCTACTTATTTGAATTGATTAAGTTGATTTTTGTTTCTTTGTGTTTTGACAGTAAACTTGAAGTGTCACTACCAGACATCGACTACATTGAGATTCCAGCAACATGGTGGGATGCCGATGCTGACAAATCTCTCCTCATAGGTGTACACAAGCATGGTGAGGACGAGTGTCAACTTGTACTTTGCACACTTCTTGTTAATTCACTGGTTGTTGTAGTGTGTAGAAAAAATTCTTTCGGTTCACATTTTGAAAGGTTGTCTGATAATAATACTGTAGTATTCATCTTTTTGCCATGATGCTCCTCAGCATCTGTATGTCAGTCAACTACTGTATTTTTTGCAGAAGAAAATATTTGCCATGATGAAATTGTTTTTGGTTTGGAGTTATTGTCGTTGAGCCACAGCCTTAAAAAACCAAAACCCATGTTATTGTCAGTACCCTTGCAGGAGGATGATCAACTGCGTGTCAAAATCTTTCTCACATGTCAAATCTTTGTAATTATGTATTTTTCATTATTGTTCATCCTTGGACAGGATATGAGCGATACAATGCCATGCGTGCCGATCCAGAACTGTGTTTCCTGGAGAGGGTCGGGATGCCAGACGTCACTGCGCTGTCTGCTGAACAGGAAGGAGGAGAGGTGGCCTCCGATATGGCTGAAAAGTAGGCTCATACTGTACCTAAACTGTATTTACACAGATCTGGAAACACTGTCACAACTGTGTTTTTTTTTTTAAAGCAGTATAGTTAGCATTTTATAAGTAAGGGGGGAATAGATTGTGCAAATATGACAGTACAAAACAGTAATATTTTTACCATCTGAAAAAAGAGTTTCAAAAGCATTTCTATACACACAATCCGTATTGCTTTCAAGGTCTTGTTTCAGAACATACATCATTTTACCACAAATACTGTATTACCAATTATTTTATAAACAGGGTAAGATCAGATTAAGTGACCGTAATGAGCAGTTTCCCCTACAGTTCCCCCAGTGCTGTGGTATTTACGTATTGCATATTGCATGCATGTTCTTATGAGACCTGTGATGCTTGTGTCTAATGTGAAGATAAGGCTCATTCTAA
The DNA here is from genome assembly GCF_019176455.1 of Solea senegalensis. NCBI lineage: Eukaryota > Metazoa > Chordata > Actinopteri > Pleuronectiformes > Soleidae > Solea > Solea senegalensis. The sequence goes on along the minus strand of NC_058024.1, from coordinate 15,822,754 downwards.
TGCAAATGGGCTTTTCCTCCCTCAGTTTCTATGGTTTGACATTTTCCATCATTTTGTAAACTGCTGGTATCACTTTTTTGCTTTTTTTTTTTCTGCTTGGTGTCAGCATCAGCTAAAGAAAATGGTTTGGTTAGAAACTGCTGTAAGATGAGGTGCTACAGAAGACACCACTGTATTGGTTGGTGCATATTCCAGACACACAGTAAACCTGCAGCTTTCAGGGCTTTCAGTTTTCCTGCTGTCACCTTGTTATACCTGTTGAGAAGTGGATGCTGTCCACACATTATCTTCATTAGGAGCCACTTACTTCTTTCACCACACATTGTTTCTTTCTTTGTAGTAGCGTTCACAGCAGGTGGCAACACTGGTGTGAAAAAAACCCAAAAGGATCCTGTCTTCTCTGATGCCATGTTTGTTTTTGTTGACACTGCCACTTCCCCGCCCACATACCTGCTTTACATTCTGGCTGTGAATAACAGCAAATCCTGAGAAATACACACATCAGTGCAGCCAGTGATAATAGGGTGTCTATTATCTGAATAGCAATGGGGTCATGTTTCAATGACAGCAAACAAACAGACACATGCAGTTGCATGTCTGTCGGACAAAATAAAACAATAACAGCCTTCTCAAATCATCTTTTGGTCATTTTCACATTGTGATGGTTGCAAAGAAGAACTTGTTTTGAAAAAAGCCGGAGAAAATACAACAACTGACTCGCACAGTGAAAAAGAAGAGAGGAGTTAACACCGTGTGGTAAATTGATTTTCCGCACGTTGCTCTGACAGTGGGAGGCAGAGCTGTGAAGATGAGATGTGCATGTTTGCACAAGAAGCTTTGATCCTCTTCCCGACGATAACTTAAGTTGTCATTTGTCTTGTTACCTGTTAAACATGGAGCTGTTCCCAGCTGAGCTCAGAGACTGAGCTGCAGGAACAACTACAAGTCTTAAAACCTCAATGTGGGAAGACTCTTTGTACGCAAACGCAAACAAACACAAATAAATACTAAGGGGGGATGCTTAATCTATTCACTTTTCATCATTGCTGCTGGAGAATGGCACAGCACAGAATGTTGAAAAACAAATCCGATTTCTAGAAAGCCCAAAAGTTTTGAAGTCTGCACAAGGCATTGTCAGTTGTTAAACAAACATGAATTCATCAATTCACAGTTTCTTTCTAATCCTGCTTTTTATTATTTTACCAAATTTTCACCAAATTTATCCTTATTTCTATTTTATATACAATATTTAATTTTAATTTTATGCCTGTGTTAATTTTGGTGCAATTATTTAAATTTCATATCATTTTTAATTGCTTCTATTATTTGCCCCCTTTGTAACTATGTTATAAAAAGGTGCTTTGTTAATTATGCATTATTATTATCATCATTCATGTTATTATTATTATTATTATTGTTAGGGTTTTTAAAACCAAAGTGCCTGTATATTTTAGGCACTTTGACATGATTTCTTAAGATTATACCACTACAGGCAGTTTTTCAGTCAGATTTTAGTCTGTTTTTTCTACTCTCATTATTTTGTGATTATTAATTTGTGTTTTTTTCCTGCTTTTCATTTCATCCATCAGACAAACACCTTGAGGTTGTGTCCATTGTGCAGTACCTCAGGAAATTGAATCTGTAACACACAGCAACAGTTTTTTCTCTTGTCACATTCTGGCAGGTCATAATTCGAAAGCAGCCTTTTGCTGTTGTGGAATTGTTTTTTGTTTGACGTGGCTGACATGTTTTGTTTCAAAGCAAATGCCAATGACACTCTGGTTTGTCACAGTTTGCGCTGCTCCGTAACTCTATCATTACACGATCCCTCAGTTGTTCACCTGTCTGGCTCTATAAGACACTGTCTTAGTTGTCACAGCATTTTTCTTCTCCCGTTTGTCTCATCAGCATGTGCAAAACTGAGGAGGTGAAGGATGACACTGATGTTAAAGCCGATGGAGGGGAAGATAGAGACGAGAACAGCAAGGTAAAGAGGAGACACTCACTCACTCACACTCACTTGGTGCTTTACTAACAAGTGTTGTGTAACTATTTAGAATTAGTTTTCATCATCTGAGAGGAATTCATTATTAATTGCATTGTATATTTATATATTCTATTCATATTATGTGATGATAAAAGCTGTAGAAATTATCCCAATCATAAATGTTACATGAATGAATGAATGTTTTTGAACTGTTGCACAAAAAAAGGAAAATGATGACAGTTTTGAAAGAATTGCATAAATCATTTGTTTTGAGTTATTCTTTTACTAGAATCATATTTCAAAAGTGACATCTCATGTCACTTTTACAACTCATATCTTATTTATCCTGTGTTCAGTTTAATAGTAACATTTTACACATTATACAATGTAGCAACGCTACATCTGTCTCTTTTTATTGAATTTAAATACAAGTAAATTGTGGTATATTAATATTAACAGAGTTTGTAGTCTTAGGACAGTGTGTAGTTTCTGGTAATTGTGTGGACAAGAGCTGCACTTGTATTGCTATTGTGTTCATTTGTATGCTTTCTGTCTGTTTGTGTCTTTAATGGACAGGGCGAGGAAACCTGCTCCAGCACCGATACCTCAGACAAGCCAGACAGCACTGGTCCAGGTGAGACATGCCAGGCTGTAGTTTTTTTTCATTAGTTTCCTCAGGAATAAAGAATTACTCATCAGGCCTTACTTTCAAAATCATCCACACTCACATTTATTTTCCTCTGTAGAGATTTTCTTGTGATAGGTGGCTGTATAATATCCTCTCTGACATCAGCAGCTCGTAAAAGCAATTGAACCATCATTTCAACTCGTCATTGTTATGTTTTCCCTTAATGAGTCCGACACCCTTTAAAGACACTGTGATATAGCTTCTCACCGCCAAACCACAACTCATTCCTGTGTCGTTTCCTGTGTAAATCCATTTGATCTTCGTTTCGCCGTGTGGCTTTGCAGAGTGCAGGGATGATCAAATGTGCAAAATGAGTTTTGATGGTTGTATCGGCACTCGTGGTCTCAGTGGGCACATTTAATGAACATCCAATTGTTGAATGGCTCTCTGGAGAAAGAGCGCCTGGTAAGATATCCAGATAAATACTCTGTTGTTCTGGTGTAAATGGGGGAGCTTAACACGTTTTCTTTTTTTAGCAAAAGACTGATTTCCCATTTACTGTAATGGGAAATATGGGGGAAAAACTTTGATCCCAAATTTACAGCTTTCAGTTATTTGATTTTTATGATTTGCAGCTTCAAGTTTTTTGGGTTGTGCTGGAAATTCCTGTGACCTTTTAGAATTTGAAATGAAATTGAATTACTTTTCATTCAGCTGGAAAAAGAAAGTTGCATTTATTGCTGTCAAAATGTTTTCTTTCTTTCTCTGCACAGACCCCCAAATATCTGCTGATGTGTGCACCCAGAATGGGACTTTAGTCACAACCACTACAACAACGGGAACGGGAACAGGTGTGGCAGCTCTGCACGTGGTCCAGGCCCGACCCCTTTGGCCCAGTGGCCCTGCCATAACGGCACGTATACGACGCCTCATCACTGCCTACCAGCGGTTTACGCTACGCCGAGAGCCTCTGCTCAGACACGACTTCTTGCTTCACGACAGCCTCGTGGGCATGGGGGTCGGTGGAACTGGAGCCTCTCACAGTCATCACACTGGTGGACCACACACGTGGCAACTGAGTGAAGAGCTGAGGAGGTGTTCTGTGGTCAGCACAGAACCTGACCCCCTGTTTCTAGAGTGGCAGAGAAGGTAATGATGCCGAGATTCTTTTCTGAATCGACATAAATGCTGATCAGATTTTTTAATTTATTAAAAAGAAGTTATCAAGTATGATTTCATTGTCATTTCCTTGAACTAGAAACTAATAAACCTGTATATCTTAAAGCTGCGGTAGGCAACATATTGTTTGCCATTATTGAGCAATAATACCATAATAACCTTTCACCTGATATGAGAAAGAACTGCACCTTCTCAAGGCAACATGTGATTTCCTCTGTAACACCTCTGACACAAATATTGAGTTGTGTTGTCCACATCTGTCTTTGTCTACTCGGTCATGTCACAGGTGGACTCGTCGGGAGCAAGCTGATTTTTATCGCACCGTGTCGTCATTTGGGGTCGTGTATGATTCAGAGAGGAAAATCTTTGACTGGTCTCAGTTCAGAGCATTGGCTCGACTGGAGAGGAAGACGGACGAGAGTTTGGAGAGATACTTCAATTCCTTTGTCAACATGTGCAGGACAGCCTGCAAGCTGCCTCTGAGAAAGGAAGAAGGTATGATTTAAATTTAATGGACATGTGCTATATGACAGTGAGAGATGACCATGGCTCTTTCGACCCAGTATTTTATTTGTCCTGACACAGTTTTATAATGATCTGATCAGTTCAGATACCTAAGAAAAGATACTTAACGTGATCTCTATTACCATCTTTAGTAGCTCTGCTCTTAGTTACCGATATTAGATATATAGTTTTACATTACCACTGCCTGGAGAACTAGAGTATACATCGTGGCCCATTTCTCATGTCATCACACTAAATTGCATAACTTTTTCATGCCATTGTAAACATACAGTGGTCGACAGAAACCACTTAGTTCCTTGAAACAGGTTCCTGGTACTGCACAGTTCCTGGAACAATGAGGTAGACACACCTTTAAACGCAATCAAGTGTAATAGCTGAGCCATCGCCTGGATACCCCCTCTAATCCTGATCCACACTGAATTTGAATGTCCTTGGTTCATATCCCATTTCTCCTTCCACACTGGTTAGTAAAGATATGTTAAGTAGATTTTCACTGCTAACAAACAACCAAAACAGCATCTGTTGCTGTGGTCACCTTCAAGTTTAATAGTTTAATTTCTACTTGTCTCCATGCCAAAGTGTCTTTGGGCAAGTCACTAAATCCTAAATTAAACACTCAATAGCCTTTGGCAGAATTGACCGTGTGTCAATGGGCGTGAAAGAAAAGCTGCTGCTTTGAGTCTAATGTGTTTGCCTTAATCTCTGAATCTTTCTCTAGCTCAATGTTCATATTGATTGTCCATCCCTCCCTCTCCTGTCATTCTAGGCCTGGTGGACCCCACCTTGTTGGTTGAGCCTTTGACTGAGGAGAGAGCAGCCCGGACTTTATACCGCATCGAGCTGCTCCGCAAAATCAGAGAGCAGGTGGGCACTATGAAGGAAAAAATCATTAACACTAGTTCATCTCTGTGTTAGAACCAAAGTCCAGAATATTGAGGAGATAAATATCCATAAATCTATCTAGATGTATCAATCACTTCAGGCTACCAAAAGTGGGACTTAAATAAACTGTTTTACTAGTCTGCTTTACCCAAAGCACAACATGATGGAACACACAGTGAAATACTGTATAAAACAAACAGTCTATTTCACAGTTTTTTTTAAAAAACACATTTTAAAAAATCATCCTGAAAATAGCAGCCTGTGACACACTTATTTTTACTGTATTATGAATTAATTCAAATATGTGCATGCATTCTCTTCTAAAACGCAAAATCAAAATGGTTGCACAAATCTACATTTTTCCTTGTGAATGAACTATTTGTTTTTTTTGTTTCATCTGATTCTGTTTCTCCCTTCCACACAGGTTCTCCATCACCCTTTACTCTCGGCCCGCCTCCAGCTCTGCCGCCCCTCCCTCTACCTCCCAGTTTGGTGGGAGACTTGCAAACACGACCGCGACCTCCTCATTGGGGCAGCGCGCCACGGTTTGAGTCGAACCGACTTCTACATCCTCAACGACCCGCAGCTGAGCTTCCTGGAAGCGCACAGGAACTATGTCAGGGGACAGCACTCCTCTCACATTCATCCTCAGAGTCATCATCACCCTCACCATCCATCTTTGACTTCTCACTCTGGCATCTCGTCCTCCTCTACGTCCTCGTCTCATCCGCAGCTTCCCCATCCTCACTGCTGTTTGTACGACTCTGGCCTCAGTCACCAATCCCCTCAGCCTCCAGAATACCCCCACCAGTCCTCTCACCACCACCAGCATCATATTGTCTCTCCATCAGCTCCTTCTCCGTCCTCCTCCTCTTCCTCCTCCTCTCACCCACACCTCCAACCTCCACCACTGGATGCCCAAGATTCGGCCTCACCAAGCCTGGGAATCGTGTCTGGATCACGGGGCGATTTCCTTGACTGTCCTCCTCTGGATGAAACTCTGGAGCTGAGTTCCCTTCAGCATGACGCCATGTCAACAGATGCTTTACACGGAGGGAAGACCTCTAAGGATGCCCTCAACGGTTTCCCCTTTAACTCGGCTGCAGGAGGTCAAAGCATGCTCAACTCATATGGTGTGGGTACGACAGACTTGGATTCTAAAATAAGGAGTGATGTGCTCGTAGGTGAGCAAGGTTCATCAGAGGAAACTGGGCTGATGGCGCCATCAGTGGAGCTGGACCAGTTACAGGTAAACACGGTATTCTTCATCTGGAGTGATGAGCTGTTAAACTAAAAATGTTTGATTAAGTATGTTTCATAGCAACTGTAGATTAATTTGAGGTAAAAACCTCTGTTATTTAAATTATTGATTAATCTAGTTTGTCTGATGATAATTCTATTATTGTTTGATTTGGAAATTATTGCAAAGTGTTGAGAGAATATCAAGTAATTTAAACATTTTCTAGTTTTTCTTTTAAAGACCAGTGTGTGTGATTTAGGAGGATCCATTGGAACAAATAACATAGTATCACAGGTTTCGGCCAGATGCAGTCTGAAGTAGTTGGCAGAAGTATACAACTGTATGAGGTGTTCTTTTTTTCATCGACCAACTCCATCTCTGCAGGCTCCCTGGGACAGTACGGACCACTCCAGTCCTACTCACCACATGTTCAACGAATCTGACCCAATCCTGGGTCCCTCCACTCTGGAGGCTGGTTTCCTTGAGGAGGAGGATGAGGAGGCACAGGGAGGAGACAGAGGAAGGGAGGATGGTGGCATTCTGGAGGATTGCTTAGGCCTCCCACCCTCTTCCTCTCCTTCTCACCCATCTGCAGGAGACCCTGTGGAGCCACTGTCCTCAAGTTACATACTCTTTAAGGTTAGTTGCCTTCAGGTAGTGGAGACATAATGATCTGAAGTTATTTGTACAGTATTATTTGTATAGCCCCTCACTAGTCTGGATGACCACCCAAATTGTGTTACGGTACAGTTTTACAGTTCACCTGTGCAGTGGTTTTTATAATGAAACTGTAGCCACTCTTACAAACTTACAGTTGGGAGATTACACCCGTCTACCCACCGTCTACCCATCGTTTTCAGTGTTACTAAAAATTACTGTTGTATCCTCCACATGAGGGTTGCACTGGAGTCAATCCCAGCTGACACAGGGCGAAAGGTGGGGTACACCCTGGACAAGTCCCCAGTCCATTTCAGGGCCAACACACAGAGATGAACAACATTCACTATATCATTCAAATTATATTAAGTCACTCTAGGAAATTAAGAATCATCTTCAGATGTTTCTTGTGTTGAAAGTCACTGAGATATTACGATTTGTTAAAATGGTCTTTCAGTGAAAATGCAAGTAAGATGCTTGTGTATTAGAGCATTTCAATTAATTTCCACTTATGTAATTTAAAATAGCAGTTGAAATGTTAAAATGGCAGTTCTGCCTAAATCTGATTTTGACACTTGTGTTTTATTCATCCAGGACATTGGCGTGAGTGAGGAACCCAGTGCCGATCAAACAGACCTGTCAGTGAGCCCCCCTCCCCCTTACGTCCCCCCTCCTCCTCTCTCTCTCTCTGACATGACTGCCCATGAGCCGCAGGTTAGGCTGAGCCACTCAGATGTTGCCGAGAGCCTGTCCAATCCTGTGGATGAGGGAGATGAGCAGGAGCAAGGCACAGGGTTTGAGTTTGATGACAAAGAGGAAGAGGATGTGGAAGACTTTGCTGGGGAGACCATGGAACAGAACATTCAAAAACAAGGAGATCAAAGTATGGAAGGAGAGCACTGTGATGCATACCAAGGTATGCTGTGGGAAAAAAAGCTGACACTGTTTTAATGATGTCAATGGAGGAGGCTTAAACTGATTGTATTGACCTTGACCTTGAAATTGTTATTGGTGGTATTGGTTTGTAAGTAATTGCAGGACAGGACTTCTTTTTCCTCCTTGATTACTTATTGATCGAGGTTGCTGTAAGATTTTATATATATATGTGTGTGTGTGTATATATATATCTATATCTATATGTGTATGTATATGTGTATATATATATATATACACACAGTATATATGTGTGTATATATATATATATATATGTATATATATATACATATATATATATACAGTATATATATGTGTGTGTGTGTGAGTGTGTTCCTAATTGAACTGAAATCAGTCAACTAATGTTGCAAGGTTTTATTTGTCATCCAGATGCAGACCAAAGTTTGGTATTAAATCCTGACATGGACCAGATTGATGGCCTGGGAGAACAGGATGAGAGGATGGTGGTCTCAAACCATCTGTCTCAAGAGCTTCAGGAACACATTGAGCAAGGGGAACATAAGACTGACTTTCCTCAAGTGCATCATTATCTTGGGAAGCTGGATCATTGCCCTCAGTCTATTGAAGAATCTGGGGAGGATATGGATGGTTTGATCTTATATCAGACAGTCGATGGAAAGACAATGGAAAACTCTGCTGAATCTGGAACGTTGATCCCAAATGCGTCAGGAGAGTTCCTGCAAGTGAGAGAAATTGTAGAAAATTCCAGAGAGGAAGGTTCAATGGAGAATTCGGATCTTTCAGATCAGTTGGATGAGATCTCAGATGGTCAGATCGATCATGTTTCTCTTATGGATATGCCACTAATTCAGCCCTGTGATGAAACGGGAGTAAAACCGTCAAATACCAAAGCCAGTAAGATGGAGCTGGACAGCATTTACTCAGAATGCACTCAACCTCCCTGCCCCTCTGCTTCCCTCTCATCTGTTACATTAGCATCGGAGTCTGATGAGACCTCCACAAAGAGCAGTGCAGAAGTTGGAGTCAAAACAGAGGTTTCTACAGATCAGGTGAACTATGAAGGTACAGATGAAGACTGTAAAAATAGAGCCCTGACAATCTCCATCAATGAAGACAACAAAGACAATCTTCTTGATCAAAATAAAATTGATGCCTCTTTACCTGAAAACAGCATTGACACTAAACCATTGGATCTTAAGTTTCCTCTTTTACCAGGTAGTGAGAATAAAACGGCACAACTGGAGCTACCAATCAAAGTGGAGGAGACAAAGACAGAGATTGTTGAGGAAGTATTACACATTTACCCTGACAGCTCTCACATGAAACAAGAAAAACTTTTTTTCCACCCCGTAAAGTCAGAGGACTTGGTGACCAAAGCTGAGCAGCTGGACTATCCTGTGAAAGAAGAAACACCAGAGTCTAAACCTGAAGATCTAAGCCTTCCCATGAAGCCTGAGACCTTAGACAGTAAACCCGAGATTCTCCAGGTTGCTTCCTACCCAGATAGTGTCCAAGTAAAACCTGAAGCCAAACCAGTAGCTCTTTGCTTTGCTTTTTATCCAGATGGAGCAAAACTTAAGCACGAGACGAAGCCAGACGGTTTAAGGATAACAGCTTTTCCTGACACATCTGCCATCAAGCCTGAAGCCAAGCCAGACGTTCTGGAGTTCGCAACATATCCAGACAGCTCTGAGGTCAAACCTGAGATCACGCCAGATGGCCTTGAGTCTATGGTTCTGTCTGAGATCAAAGTTGAGATGAAGCAGGAGCTGTTGGAGGCGGACAGCACAGTCCTAACCCCAAAGCTGGAACAGACAGATGGGTTGGTGGACTCCACAGAGAGCCTGGTGGACAAAGGACAAATAAAGGAGGAGAGGCCAAGTGCATCAGGTACAAAGTCATTTAATTTCAGACTGGGTTTAAGATTAAAACGATCTGGATCAACTGCAACTAATGATTGTTTTAATGTGTACTTTAATTTGTTTTAATTTAAAATGCTTCACATTTGAGAAACCAGTTAATACTTTTTTTATAGTTATAGTTTTAAGATCTCAGACAGTGAATCCAAGTTCCAAGTTTCACCAACTGTAATTAATGTTTGAGCACATGATGGCATCAGTTGAATAATGTATTGAAAACAATTTCAATATGATTAAAATGTTGAGCTGAGACCATCATCTTCTTCTTCTATAGTCTCTGTGGTGGAAGGATACACAGACAGCCCCAGGTTTGCCACTCCCATTTCCATATGTGAGATTCCTGATGGTCTTCATGACACCAGGGAGCCGACCATCGCACAGCTCTTACAGGAGAAAGCACTTTACTCGTTTTCAGAGTGGCCAAAGGTATTCTACTGTTGTTTATGTAAAAAATGTCAGTGAAACTAATCTTACAGAGGAAAATCTTTGACCGTAATAATTATGGTTTACAAAGTGTAATTTCTGCATGTAATATGAAAAAATACTACCAATAAATAAATTAATACATTTGCTGATTATTGAGTCACTCTAACTAAATTCAAATCAAGAAGAGATTTTTGTGCTGACATGACTTTAATGTATTTTATAAACCTTTCTAAAATTTGCCCTAGCTTCACTTTTGTTATTATCTTCTTCTCATTTCCTCAGACTCGCCTTTCTTATTATGAACTTGTGCACACTTTCACATTGCTATGTCCTTTGCAGGACCGGGTTATCATCACTCGCCTGGACAACATCTGCCACGCCATCTTAAAAGGGAAGTGGCCTTGTCCGAGTGAGCAGCAACACTCGCCAGGCTCCTTGACCACCAACTCATGTCTGGCCAACAGCCTAGCCCAGCATCACCACCACCGAGCAGGGTTCCTCCCCACCACAGTATCGAACTCCATCACAGGCCAGACCAGAGTCCAGCAGACAAACTCTGGACTGGGCTTCCCCATCCCACCCCCTCTCACAAGATTACCTAAGGTGAGAACACACAGCACTTGAGACCTAATGAATCTGTGAATTCCCTTTTTGTGCACATTAATGTGTCGCTCATCCATCTACATTTATCTCCACTATCTCATGCCATAGTTCATAACAAGTGGTGTCCAGTATATACTGCTGGTAATGTGAAATCTCCCTCATAACAAATGAAAAAGTCTCCTGTGCTCAAGCATCGTCATCGTCCGTGACACACTGTTGTTCCTGTCAAGGGTGGAGTGTAATGCCTCTTATGCACTGTGAGACTTCAGCAATATTATAAGATCCTTATAAATCACACTGTGCAACACAGGTCTAATAAACTTGGCTGAGACATCAAGTATAATTATGTGCAGACTGTTTGATGTTGACACCCAGTGAATTGTAGACTACAACGTAAAGTTGTAGAATCAGCGATGCCATTAGCTACAATGCCAGTTAGCGACATCTTCAGCTATGCCACAGGAAGAGAACAAAGGCATTATATTATTTTGTGATACGTTTGATATTCATTGCAACACATTAAATTGACGGCACTAAAATTCAAAAAGACCTGTCCAGGGTGTACCCCACCTTTCGCCCTATGTCAGCTAGGATTGTCTCCAGTAGCCCGGCAAACCCTCATGTGGAGGATGAAGTGATAGTAAATGTATGAATTAATAATATTCAAACACTGGACACTTCTTGTTCATATCATTGTTTCTTTTTGTAAAGTTACTTGTCTCTGTAACGTGTACTGTTGGTACTGTGTGTGTTTATAGTCTATGAATAGAGAATCATTAAGATTTGATTTATAAAGAAACAATGTGTATTCAAGGAGCGAAATTCTGACGATCCTGGCTCCGCGCCACAGAAAATGAGCAAATTTATACTTGTATTTTTATTTACTTGTATTCTCTCTGACGAGCAAATCAGGAAAGCTACCTTTGACATCATCAGGCACATGAAGAAACTGCGTCAAAATTAGGAGCTGATAAATGAGTATTGTTGACGTGAAGGGCTCATGGTTCTACCCAGGTCTTGTTGACAGTCGTCACTGTGTCGTGTCTCAGTCCATATGTATGTCTAATAAAGCCATCATCTCTCTCTCATTCTTGTCTACCTCTCACCCACCCTGTCCACCCTGACAGTACATGCCGCGGGGCAGCGCATGCGGGCGCGGAGCTTGGCGCCTCACCTCCTTGCCTCTCTTACAGGAGAGGCTCGTGGCTCCTCCCTTCCTCCCCGAGCTCAAACGCACAGGAGGTCGGAGGTCTTTTGACTACGAAGCGGCTGCGGTGGCAGCTGCTGCCAAGGTTTTAGCTGGGAAGTCAGCAGCAGCATGCCACACTGCTGCCACCACAAGCTCCAGCGGTGAGAAGGTGCCGGTGGTAGCCCCGCCTTCTCACCGCACAGCACCCATGTTGATCAATGGCTGGCAAGAAACGGCCATTGATCTAACCAAGTCGTCTGCAGAAATATGCACCAGTGGTGGCACTGCGACAGGTGAGGCTGTGGTTGCACCAGGGATCAGCCACCATGGAGCTAGTCCTGGCAGCAGTCTCAAGTTGCCACCGCTGCCCCCCATCACTGCACCCTTACCAGGCTCAGTGGGGATCGACATGGCCGGGATACTGCAGGCTGGGCTAATCCATCCTGTAACTGGGCAAATAGTTAATGGGAGCCTGAGGGGAGATGACTCACTGAGGAGGAGGAGAGGGAGGAGAAGAAACGTAGAGGCTCTGTACTCTGAGTTCACCAAGAGCCGAGGACTGCACTTGCCTGAGACACAGGTGGGTAGAGGGAGGAGGGCCTTTTCAGTGTTAGGCCAGTTAAAACTGTATGTGCTTCACTGTGACAATACAGAGAAACTGCACTTAGGGGGAAATCTCCGAACTTAAAAAAGAAGGTTTCAGGGTAAAATCATCCTTCTCACTCATCAGTTTTAAAGTGTTAAAATAGCTGCACCTGTGTGTTTGTGTTTGTGTCTTTCCACATGCAGGGCCGGGTGGAGGTGATCAGCCACTCCTCTGTCTCCTCCTCCACTTCCTCACCATCCCCCTCTCCCTCAGAGCGACCAGCAGGTCCCCCCACACCGTCCTCCTCTTCTACTCCTACCCCCACACAGACGCCTCCTCAGCCAGAGATCATGGCCATCGACCGAGAGGCAGCCAGCAAAGGCCTGATCGAGTGGCTGAGACAGAATCCGGGCTACAGTATGGAGCTGCCCACGTTTGCTCATGTACGTCTGATAGTCTTTGTTTTGTTCTGTTCATTGTTTATACCACTCGTGCTTTTTGTTTCTTTCTGTGTGAAATTGTTTTAACATTTGAGAATTTGTGATGCTTCTCTAAACCATTGTTTGTTACTTACAGCACCGCCATTTGTTTGTGTTTAATTATGATCGTGTCTCCCTAACTCCTCTTTCTTCCTCCTCCTCCTCTACAGACTGGAGCAGGTCTGTTACATAGTTTTGTGGAGCGTCCCAAGCAGAGGAGGCATCGCTGTAAAGACCCAACTAAGCTGGATATCAACTCTCTGACGGGAGAGGAGAGGGTTCCTGTTGTGCACCGAGGCACTGGACGCAGAGTATGAAAAACACACACGCACACATAGAGCTCATTCACATTATTAGTTCATCAGCATCGTAACATTTCAAAGTGTTTTTTGATAAAGTTCAGTCACAAAATCCTATTGCATTTCATTTCATATTGCATTGCTCCAGCTTGATGGCGCTGTGGTGTCATTATTCTTCACACAGGCTAAAAGGAACCTGAGAACTAATGAAATCACTGTGCTGGTTCTCTTTCTTGCAGCTTGGTGGTGCTATGGCTCCAGCTATAAAGGAGCTTTCCAGGTGGCTGGATGCCAACTCGGAGTACTACGTAGCTCCAGACTGGGCTGATGTGGTCAAACACTCTGTGAGTATTTAACAGCTAACTAATTATTTCTGCCTCTACTTCTGCTTATTATTATCATACCTTTATTTTCCAAACTCAAACTACACACATGTGCTGCCGTTCTCTTTAAATGACTCTTAAATATATTGATTTATGTGCAACTCTTTCTTATTTGTAGGGTTTCCTCCCTGAGGGGAAGTTCTCTCGCATCCTGACGGAACCCGTCAACAGAGATCCGGGTGCACGGCGCCGCGGACGGAGGCCTCGCAGTGAGATGCCAAAACCTCTTCTGTCTGACTCCGCCTCTGGCCTGGGTCCCCCACTCTTTATGAACGGTGGTTTAATCAGCAGCATGGACTCTATGGTGGCTATGCAGAGTCTTCGTGGTGGTATTCCTGGCATTCCCATCTCTGGGATCATGGCAGCTGGATTCCCTCCTGGTTTTTCTGCAGCTGTGCAGGCAGGAGCAGCTGGAGCATCGGCAGAAGATGCCAAGAATGGGTTAAGTATGTTACCCATGATGTTGCACGGTATCCCGCACCCCCATGGGGCTGCGATCCCACAGCACGCCTTGTTCAGCGTTGGTGCAATGATGGCGCACACGGCGGCGCCACCTCCTCCTCACCCCAGCTCCTCCTCCTCCTCCTCCTCATCGGCCTGCTCTTATTCTGTGTCCAAGGTCACAACCACGACTGCACCTTCTACATCTGAGATAGGCAGCACCACATCGACAACACCTGCCGATAGAGAGAGTGCTGCCTCCTCAGCTGCTGGTGGCGAGAAGGAGAGGAGCCATGAAGAGAAAGGAGCAGAGACCAACAAAAGGCCAGGAGGGTTGGAGGCTGCAACCATCATTACCTCCACCAGCAGGCCCCATCTTGGCTCTGCACATCTGGGAGCCAGTGCCAGCAGCCATCTTACCTTCAACCCCTTCCTGATCCCGGGCATGTCTCACGGCCTGCTGTATCCACACATGTTCTTACCACATGGTGGAATCATGGCACTGCCTGCCATGCCACCTGGTGTAGACAGTTCCCCTGGAAGCCCAAAGAGGAGGAGGAAGAAGGGGAGGGAGGAAGGGGAAAGAGAGGAGGAGAGGGAGAAGGTAACAATAGGAGAGTTACAGGAGAGAGGAAGTACAGTCAAGGCTAGTGTTGCCTCCTCCTTATTCCCCTCTACCTCGGCTCTAGACCAAGGCCCAACTCTGACTGAGGAGTCCCAGACTGGGCAGGGAGGTGGCGAGGACAGGCCTTCAGAGGAACTGGACTCCCATAACCATCCTGAGGGAGCATCAGCAGCAGCAGCAGCAGCAGCAGAGGAGAATGAGGAGGGATTAGAGGAGACTGGAGGAGAAGCAACAAGGGAGGAGAAGCAGGAAACTGTGGGGCAGAGACAGGTGGAAGGAGAGGAAGCATAGAGGAGACAAACAAACTGCGGAGGGCAGAGAGACAAACCACTCCCCCTACTCTGTTCCATCTCCTCCACCATTGCTCCTTTTCTCGACTGAGCAACAGTGTAAAGTTTGTGCCGTGTCTGTCAGTTAATGTCCATGTAAAGACTTTTATTATGACAATGACTAATAATAACGATAATGATTATATTCAACTTGGTCATGTTTATATTCCAAGACCCCACCCACCGTCCACACTCCCTCCTTGTATACAAACAAGTGTAAGAAATGATCTGTGTATTCTTCCCCTTCATTCTGCATCAAGACAAAATCAACAGGAACACACACTTGCATACACACACACTGCAGGCAAGATGTGTTAACCAAGAAGCTACTTTAGAAGTCACACAGTAATCCCAGATTATCTGTTCTGGTTTCAGACTTGCAAATTTAGATCAATGTATGATTGGAGAGTTGTGACACAGCTATCACAGGTGGTTTTTTTTTCGTCTTAATGGATACTTTAGGAAAACATAAAATAGCGTACTTTGAAAAGTTTCTGAGTGCAGCCCTTTTAAAATGTATTTTTTATTTTTTTATATTTCATTAACGTAACTCTAAAATAAGATGGTTTAAGGAAGCTACCAAATCAACCAAATTTTTTTTTTTACCCATTAAAATCAAGAAAGCTGTGGCCTTTATATTAACTAGAATGTCAAAAAAAGTCACATAACAATGATCAGCCAGTTACTCCTCTTTAAGATAATGTAATTGTTATTTTTTATTTGGCTTTATATTTGGTTTATATAATCAATTCTCTGCCACTGCTGCTAACACTTCTTTTTTAAGAAGTTAATTTACATTTAACACCAGAAGAATCCAGATTCCAAAAACAGGAACTTTGTCTTAGAGATTAATTGAGTAGAGTTTTTTTTTTTTTTTCATTTTCTTTTTTTTTTTTAGATTACGTTAAATCTTAAGATCAGACACAAAGTCACTTTTAGAGAAGAGGCATAATCAGATTTGTATTTTTCTTCGCCCCAGGAGCTAAATTGAGCCACCAGGGGGCAGTACGAGTCATGTTACAGGCAGCAGATTATTCAGCAGACACCGATTTGGAAAGAGTCCCAACAGCATCATCTTACAGTGAATCAGTTCAACAGTGGCTTATAAACGCTGTAAAACGACTGCTGCATAATGGTTCCAATCGTGACCTGTAGCATCAGCATCAGCATCATCATCATCATGTCAGTTAATATGTTAAGTGTGAGATTCTGTGTTGAGAGAAACACTTTCTGTGTGACGTCCATCATCTGTCCAGTGAAAGGGAAACGTCTGTTTCTTTGAGAGAACAGATAACACAAGGAGGATTAGGGGTACAGAGCGGTGTCGCACCTCATTGTTTCTTTTCCTCAGATTAGTTTTACAGTTTCTAAATATGTAAATCTATCACTGTATATTTCTCTTTTGTTAAGTTTTTTTTTGTTGTTTTTTTTTTGTAAGTGCACCATTTTATTTCTCTGGCCTTTTTGTTTCTCCAATGGAAAAAAAAAAAAGAAAATACTTGACACATGTGAGGGGATTTGCATTGAGGTTAGCCCCAGTGTTTTCAATATCAAGCAGACTGTACTGTACATTTAGTGGATGCAAGTGGCTGGCTTTCTTCTCAACAGGGTCTGTATTTTGAGGGTATAATGTCAGATATTTCTGTTTTGTAAAGTTGGACTTCACTTCTTTTGTTTTCACACATGAAAACATGATTTTTGCACAGTGTCTTTTTGTGAATGTTAACCCGTTGTTTCTTTCCTTTGTGTGTGTGTGTGTGTGTAAGTGAGAGAGAGTGTGTGTGTGCATGTATGCGCACACATTTTTTTGTTGTGTTGTAGCTTTTCTGTCTACAGGTCACATTTCTCGTTGGGGGGAGAAAAAAAAACATAGTTGTTGCCTTGTCACAAGTTTGTGGCTCTATATAATTTATTCTACTTTTCTTTTGCTTTGCCAAACTCTCACCAAATATGACATTCTTTCTCATTTCATTATCTATTTACAAATGTAAAATGCCTTATTTAGCTCGTTATTATTATTGTTGTTTTTTTTTTCTGTATAGATGCTCTGTTACATCTCCGTTTAGGGACGTCATTTTATCATGTTTATGTTCACATACATGTTCGTACATGGCCTTGGTGATGTGCATTAACAGTAAAGTGAAGGTACTGCTGTCCAAATCACGCGTTCTAAAAAAAAAAGTCAATCAAGTCATCGCTCAAAGCACAAAATGATTTAACAAAAAGTGACTCTTTCCGTACCTGTGCCTCTAAAAATGACCGACAGTCTCTCCTTTTCTTTTGTGGGCATCACTATTTTGACAGCACATTTCCACAGCGAAGTTAGCGTTGGAAGACAAATTAAATGTTGGAAAATGTGAAACTCTCTGTTGGATTTCTTCTAAACTCCCACATGGTGTCAGAGTGTAAGAGCAACCTCAAAAAGAGTGTAAGTTTGGAGGTTCATGCTCGTCGCTCTAATCAGTGGCACCCGCACCCGCGTTCACCCGTGTACTGAAACCTCAGCGGTGACGGTGGCAAGAGAAAATGTTGCAGTTTGGAAACCCTGAAATTGAACTTAAAAGTATGATAACGCACATGCTGTATTCACAATATAACCTTTATGGATCAGTTGTTATGAGCAGCTCCTTTTTTTTTTTTTAAATGTGACTCACTTCTTTCATTCTCGTATAGAAACTTGAAACAAACCTGTTGGTGCAGTGTGTGACAGCAGCTCAGTCATGTTGATGGCTCTGTATTGTCTCGTCGTGTCACATTTCACACCATGCCTTCTTTAACAGTGTTCTGTCCCCCCCCTTTTTTTTTTTTTTAAACTGAAGTCCTTAAGCTAAGGTCACCTCGATTAAAAAAACGAAACAAAAAAAAAAATCTGTTGTAAACGTATGTCATCATAAATAATGTATTTATTGTGAGGTTCTCGTCTTTACAGCGTCGTCTCATGACTGATTAATGGCTGATTTTGTTACTGTTGAAACATTTCCTGAAAGACAAAAGTGTTTTGGTTCACATGGAAGCTAAACTGTCACCTTTTTTTTTATTTTTATTTTTTACATGTAATAACATGATGAATATTCCCTGAAGTATCTGCTCTTTAAATGTGCCATATGTTAATAACCTTCCCTGACGGTGATCTTCTGATTATTGGGCTCAAACCTATTTCAGTATCAATTCCCAGAAAGTAACAATTGCCCCAGATTAAAAAAATGTGGTGAATAATTATTATTGTTATTTTTTGGACCGCATTTTCAGAGATGTCTGTGGAGTGCAGTACTTATGTTATTTCAGAAGCTGCACACCCAAAAAGCAGACGTAGATTTACACAATTACTCCTTTACGTAATCATTTACAATATGTTTTACAGTTTGTTATCTTTTGTTATGTGTGTGGAATACTGCATTATCAAATCATATGGATCTGGATTCCACTTTCCGAAGTTAATGTAAAACAGTTCTACAGAAATGCAGACAAATCTTGGATTCGAGCTCGAAAAGAAGCGATCATGCCTGAAAACTGTTCCGTTTGCTTGTTTGTTTACCACCCTGTCACTGGCCATGACATGCTACGTCTGCCATTTTCACAGAAAGGTATGAGAAACTCTCGTCACACGAGGACTTGTGACTTTTTGTCAGCTGATCTGTGGCTGATCTTTGACCTGCCTCACTGTAGAAGAAGAAGGCCAGGCTGTGTGAGAAAACTCACATCTTCCAAACACACCGCACAGCTCCAGTTCTGAGTATAAAGTTAAACAGGATTAGCAGATGTGTCAATATAAAGCTTAAAAGTCTAATGTGAAAAAATAAAATCTACTATCAAAGCATTTTGCCTTACTAAAGAGAATCTTATAAAAGCAAGAAAACCCTTGTGTCATTTGTCATCTGGTTCCATTCGTCACAGGCTGGTTTTCACTGACACTGATTTATTAGCCTTGAAATGAGAAGTGAATATAAGAGGGTTTTTCCCCTTTGTTTGTCTAACAGTTTGATATAATGTGGTTTAGGACTTTGCTGCAAATTAAGTTTTCTTTAATTCCCCTTGAACAGTTGGACTCGGATAAATCTTCGAAACACATTTTGTTTTTTTGCAAAATGACAGCGTGAAATAACAGTTTTAGGCAAATCAAATCGATTCCCGACAACCGCAATGACCGTATTTTACTTCACTATGCTTGTTTTGTTTTAACAAAGGCCTGTCAGAGAAATCAGTGACGATCAGAAACAGCTTCACCATCTCCGCCTGAACTCATATCTGTCAAACCCACTTTAATGCAATGCAAGCTGAATATCTGACGCTAAATGGACCCAAACAAATAGGTGCAATGTAATTGACAGACCACTACTGACTGGTCCTGAGTCAGTAACCTTCCTTGGTGGGGTTTTTATTTTTCTTTCTTTCTTCCTTCCTCTTTTTTGTTCATATTAGTAACTATATCTCTCTGTATTCCCATGTGGACCAATCTCATGAGTCAAAACATGGTATGTGTGATCTTTTATTGTGCAATAAAAGATGACTTTCAACTTTGCTTTGTTGTAGCCGAGTGATTCATGGACTCCTTACTGTAAACTGCAATTGATGCTGTACATCTTTTAATCAAGTCGCAGTCATTTTTTTATTTACGTTGCACTTTTTTCAGACTGGTATAGAAATTCAACACAAAATACTTCACGTCATAACAACCCCCACGTGGATACATGCTCGCGTGTCGATATGTACGAGTGAAGCACCAAGGCCAGGGTGAATCACGCATGGAGAAGGAGCTGAAGGTTTATTGACTGTGATGACCCTTTATGGTCTGTTGCTATGGTTACTGCTGATGCTGGGAAAAGGTCCAGCAGTCCTGTGATGCTGAGAAGAAAGTTAGCATGTAAAAGCAAGTGATGCCAAATGAAGCCTTTATCACGAGCATATCGCAGATGACACGTTTGCACAAGCGCACTTTGCGTTACCGTAATTACACAAAGATTTGTGCTATCGGAAAACAGCTGGTGAATCAGAGTCTTAGTCACCAGAGAGGAAAGAGTTGGAAGAGTTTGACCTGTTTTTGGACTATTGAGACAAAGACTCAAATAAATGCTATTTCAAATATGTTTTATACTGTTCTATGAGCTTTTGTATAAGTCCATAAACTTCTGGATTCAGTAGTTCCATGTTAATTGTGTTGACACAGAAATGTCTCTGCTGACCAATGTAGTTTCAGTCTCCACTATTTTTCAACAGGCTCATGTAACATGTGCTTGTTGACCTAAAAGTAACTGAGTGATGAGGACCAGAGATTAGGAACAATGATGTCAAAAAAGAAATAAGTAAAGTAGGAAAAACCCAATATTTCAAATCCAGTTTAACGGCTGAGGGAACAAGTTATTTCACAGAAAGTCTGCCTTGCTCAGAGGTCGCAGGCAGCGTTTCCCCCACAGCATGAGTGAGAATTCACCACGAAGAATATGCTCATGATATGCATTCGCTTTCGCCCTCTGTGAGACGCGTTTCTCCCAGACTGAATTAAGAATCCGTCAAGCACGTCCAAATTATTTTGGAGCAGACTTTGTGACCTTTTTCACAACTGACTGATCCTGTGCTGATGTGAAACTTAAGCTGAGAATCCTAATATTTGTAAGAACGTTCTCCCCGTGAAAATTTGTTGTGTCGATTTCTTGAAATGACGGAACATCTACCTGTAAAAGCAAAGATTGTCTGTCTGTTCATTGCTGTCAACTGTCCCGCGGTTCACTTCACATGGGTAGAAATGTGATATCCTCAGTCTTGAGTCAGTCTTGACAAAGTGAATAAGTTGATGTGGTTGTAGAGATTGTGTTCGGACTGTCATTTGTTCCACCCTTCAGCATGCTGTTGGTTTGGCTCCTCCAGCTGTCAGTCTGCACTGCCAACCAATCAGCGGCTGTACCTGTTCCTTACCTTGATCCAATCAGCTGCAACCTCCCCCCTGTTTTGAACACAGAGGGACAAACTACATTCATGACATGTGCTTCCAGGGGAAACTGGTCACTGAGGCTGAACACTGCAAATGAAATCATTTGAATCCAAACGCACTCTTCTCCACTGAGACACCGGCTCTCTGGACACTCTTGTGTGATTCTTTGACTTTTGGTCAAAGCCAGCACATGGTGAGTGTCGTCTCATCACTGCTGCTAAAGCAATGCTAAAGATAGTCAGCTAGTCAGTGAAACATCGCTGAGCAGTTCTTTGCAAACTTTGTGCACCAGTGCCAACTTTGGTGATACGAAATGTTGTTTTTCAAATGAGTTAGTTTTAAGCGGGTTGCTGGTTTTTATTTTTTGTAGATGCTCAGTTTCAGTTTAGTTTTGTTTAGCTTTATTTGAATGTAATATGGTGTATTTGCCAAGTGCACAATGCAAAAAGGTCGCAATAATAATAATAAGTATTGGGTCTTAAAAACCCAACAAAATATGCCTTTTAAAAATAATAAGTAATAGGACAGATGAACAACCATCCCTGAACGGTCTACAAGAAATTAGCCTGCAGTGCAAAATATGCATCATAGTGCATGAGGTTGGATGCAGTTAGTGTGCCAGGTAGAAATCTAATAGCCATCAGACAAAAGACATGAACACAACATAAATAAATAATGATAATAATAATAATAAATACCCCTCATGAGACACATCTCCTCGTTTGTGAGCCAGAAGGACAAACATGTGCAAAATTAAAACAAACAATAAAGGTTTGATTCACTTGGATGAACTAACTCTGCCCAATTAACTACATAACAAATGTTATGTTTAACTTGCACAGCCTTATGTTATCCCACGTTGTAAACAAAAACAAATTGAAAGCAGTTGAAAACCTTCAAAAATTGCCAGCAGAGAAAAAGATTGTGTATGAAATATTTACAAAGACAAAAACTAAGCAAAAACAAAACTAATCTACAATTTTAGTTAGTTTTATGAACACACAACTCAGTTTCACAACCAAGTTTTTTGTTTTTTTTTATAACTCTAGTTTTTCTTTTTATTTCAGTTAACAAAAATGTTTTTTGTTTTTTTTATATTTTAGTTTTGGTTATTTCGTTAGTTAACTATAGTAACCTCGCTCTGTTCCTCACGTGCCTGTCCAGTGGTTTGTTTGTCAGGCTTCGAACTTGGCAGGTGACTTGCTTTGGACCCCAGTTTGAGCAGTGCTGACTTTGATTTTGTTTGGATAAGAAATGCAATAGATTGAGTGCAGGTTCTGCACTAGTTATTTCTCTGTCAAGCAATACTATCTGACCTGACTGAGGGAGCGTTTGTGCGCATGTGCGGTAGTTTTTGAGCCGTGGAATTCACTTGTGTTTGTGTGAACCCATTGCAGTCTACTTCAAAATTCTAATCAAGTCATCTTTTAAGACTAAGTGGACATTTGTGACTGACAACATTTTCTTCATATATCGCATTCATAAAGTCAGGAAAACTAATCTTTAATCTTTGAGTCCATCAAGATCGTCCTCAGACGTTGCTTTCACAGAATCAAATCAGACGTTTTTCCTTAAGCTTCCGTTAGTTTCTGATTCTGAGAAAGCAGAAAAAAAAACCTTCTCTCCATATCACTCACAGTTCAGTACATGTTTTCCTTTTTAATAGACTTTTTTTTTTTTCAAAACTATTGTAGGACCCCCCTCAAAGTAGGTCTGCCACCTCCCACTTCGAAAACCGCGGCATGAAATCACTTGCCAACAACTGTTTTACATATCGCAGATTATCCTCGGGGTTTCTTGGATAAAGTTCAGTGCAAGTTTAAACACAGTGCAGTGAAAAATGAGCAGCTGCTGAGGCTGAGAATACGCAGACCAAATTATGAAATTAAGGTTTGGGAAAAATACCAAAAACCATAACGAAATAAGAATTTCAAGCGAAGCCATAGGCTTTTGAAATACCCCATGAATTGAATTTGTTTTCAAGATCATCCAGGACGTGGTTTAAAAATATATGAAATGACCTCAACGCAATGACACACGTGTGAGTGTCACTTTAATAATGCTGCATTTGGTAAATGTCGGCTCAACTATAGTAAACATGGAGCTGGTCATTTCTACTGTGTCTTTAAATCTGGAATAATTCACTATTACGTTTAATAATAATAATAATAATAATAATACTAATTAGAATTTCAAAAATAAGATAGAAAATGCATAGATATAGACATATTGTTAAATTTGTTTTGTCGCCTAGATGCAGTGACTCTGGTTCTATGTTTTTTTTATACAGTTTAATTGGAAAACTGACTGATTTAAAATGTTTTACCTCATTAAAAAAAAAAACTCCTAAGAAAGCTCTGTGGTGTGTTTTAATTGAAATATTAAAATAATATATATTCTCATAATGGCAATTAAAACCCTGAAATATTACACAATTGCAGAATTAGTGTAACCAGGCTAAACCTCATTCTAAAACACAGGGACTATTTTCCACAAGCACAAAATGTGTGCGCTCCTGAGAGCAGATTCTGAAATAAGAAAACCTCGAATGTTTCGTCAGTATGATCACTGAACTACGGTTAATAAAACTGTAACAACAGACAACAGTTATATGTAACCAAGATGTTAAATCCTGACATCATTTGATTAATGAGAAAGCCTTTAAGCCCGAGAAGCATTATTTACAGCTGTTCTTCAGGAAAACCCCCAGAAAAGATTCTTGAGAGTTTCGAGGAAGCTAAAAAAGTAAGAATAAGCACAAGTCGCAAAGAAAGACACTGACACTTGTGCATATGGAAATATTTTACCATCACAATCGTAACGTCAAATAAATGCAAAGTTATCAGTTCAGTCATATTTCTTCTGGTTTTTTTTGTCAACTCTTAAACAGATTTGCAGTCAGTGACAGGATGTAAACAGTCTGTGTACCACGGAGGCAGCAATCACTGTATACATACATGTAATGGAATAAAATCCCATTTCGTCATAGAAACATAAACAAATACAGACAGTTGTTAGAAGCCAGTCATTTTTGTGTATGTATGTGGAGGAACATCCACATCTGCAATGGGAGCAGGTAATAAGGCTGTGATTACAACGTTATCTTAGCCGTGCGTTTCAGGCTTACAGCACTTCCGTATAGAAATATGTGTTAAGTATTTAGAATAACATTTAAAGGCAAAGTGTTAAGTTAAACTCGGTGGATGTTCCTCCTGTCGTCACAAAAAGTTGCGGTGTTAACTGTGGTTTTTGACTCCAGGTAAAAGCTCAATTCATCCACAAATGGTTAAGTTGTTTCCTGGGCAAACACCAACTTAAACCACCTTCTTTTTTCTTTTTCTTTTTTCTTTTGACGGAAATCTTTACTCATAGGTCACAGTCATTAAGAATTCCTTAGTCATAAAATCTTCTTCCGAGTTTCCAGTAAACAACATTCTGATGTCCCGTGCAGGCGAATTTGAAACGTGAACAAACAATGACTGGGTCTCAGATTACTAAACCACTGGCGACACGCGCTGTGGTGAGCTGTGTGTCTGTCACGTCCTCAGGCTTCTCTGTGCGCTGTGGTGGCGTCTGTTGTTCCATCGGTCGAGTTGCCAGCGTTGCTGACGGCGAGCAGCCGTAGACGTTTTCGCTCTCTTTTCCTTCCAAGCCTGACTTTTTTATTCCGTTTCCTTTCTGATGGATAAATTAAAAAGCAGAGAGAAAATTCTTATTTTTAACGTCACTTCATCATCATCATCATCGTCATTATTATATTCCATAGTCGAATCAAGGGGACACAAAATAGAGGGTTCCACCTGAGATGCACTCGTTCTGTTTTTGGTGTAGTTACTTTATTTTGACCAGGCAGGTCAATTGAGAACCAGTAAGGACACACACATAAAACATGAAAAACAGTTTAAAAACAGTAGTCACATTAACGCGGTAAAACACGCGATACATGGTCCACAATACCAATAATATCACGATACAGCGATTCTGTGATAATCATTACATTGCAGGACAATCATATAGCCATTCATCACGATTATCTGTCTAACTGAAGGAAACCAAAGGATCTCTCTATTTAAGTGCATAAAGTCTATGTATTGAACGTAGATGGAGCATCTCTTAAGATGGCTTCCTCCACCATTATCTCTGCTGTAAACTCCCTCTTCTTCAGCCAGGTAACTTCTGCTAAAGATTCCCTCATGCATTTGTTAATTAAAATATCGATATTTGCCGTGGTGTATTGATTATCATATATGCGGAAAGATGATGTCAAACCGATGTTTTAACCCACCCCTAATCAGTAGTGCTTGGGCCGATTTCTGATACTGTTATAATAAGTATTTTTTTTCTGAGCCCAAATGCAACTGGTTATTTATTCTCTTTTCTAGTGAAATTAGCATAATGTTTTGCATACTCGTGCTGCAGCAGGTATTTATTTTTATTTAGGGCTACAATGATAATTCAATTCATCGATTACTAAATGAATCGTCAACTACTTTTGATAATCCACAATAAGTTTGATTTGTGGACAAAAAACATCATTTTGAGGAAGTAATGGCTTGGTAATAACAAAGAAAAATGTTTAGATAAGACATTTCTTAATACCAAGCAATTAGATATGGATATTACTTTGGAAAAAAATCATTGTATTACCACACTATTACCTGTGCCATTAAATAATATAATCTCTCTAATACTAAAATTATTACCATACCAAGTTTTGTAAATTGTCCAATTAGCTTTTGCAGGTTTCCTCTTTGTCCTGCATTAGCTCCTCCCTTTCTGCTGTGAAATTAAACACAGGCTGCGTTGCTGCGGCGGCACTACTTACACACACGTTATCAAAGTGATTAGCAGGTTTTCTTGGCATTAGATGAGATCATTAACCCTAATTATGTCACCGACTTACAAGAGAACACGTCAATGACGATTTATTTTTATAGTCGATTAATCTGTTGATTATTTTCCCGATTTGTCAGAAAATGTTGATCACAGTTTAACAAACCTGCAAATAATTAGGATGTTTTCAAACGTCTTGTTTTGTCTACAAACCAAAATGATTACAATTTAATGTCAAATGGAGCAAAGAAACCAGATTTAAGAAGCTGAAAAATCAGAGAACTTGTTTTACTTATTGAAGAAGAAGGTTAGAAGAAGATTCATTTAGTAATAATGGAATAATGGTTGCAGTCCTAGTTTGGTTGGTTGGTCTCAAGCTTTAAACACGTTACCATGACATAACTGTATGTATAATAATATACATTCAATACTGTTATACAATTACAAAAAACATACAAATTATGTCATTACCATATTTATAAAACTAAAGGCGGCATCACTGACTGGTTGTCTCTGTGTGTAGGACATGACATTTAATTTTATTTGGATAATTTTAAGTAAGAAAGGTCAGAGGGAACTTTGGTTGGACTTGGACAACAAAAACCCCGGACATCTGAATGAAAATATTTCCACTAACTGACAGAATTTCTCAGACTTTGACTGTGTTAGACTACAGTTCGCCTTAAGGCCTGAGCCAGAGATTTATGAAGAAGAACTGAACCACTTTCCAACAGCTGGTCTGCACCTTCAAAATGTTCATGTTTGCTCTTAAAGTGAGTTGAAAAACTGTCAAACCACTGGGTCGGTTTCTCTTGTTAACGTTCCATCAAAATATCATGATAAGTCGATGGAAACTCGGCTGGTGGCTGAAATCGTACCCACACACTGTAGGTATATATATACATATATATATATGTATGTATGTGTGTATATATATATAAGGTGTTTGATTTTTGGTAAACACGGTGATGCGAGCTGCTGGTTTATGGGTTGCACAGAGGCCAGTGTTTTTTTGTTTGTTTTTTTTTTAGTTTTTTTTATATCATTTTCTTTTAACCAGTGTCAGTTAAAAATTCTCACTGATGGATTGCTGCTTTGAGAGAGGAAATTTTGGCCCCAAGTGTGCGGAAACAAAAAGCTTTTATAGTCTCCTCAGTAGGGATCTGATGTGATGCAACAGTTCCAAGATATGTCTGATTTAATATGTTTTTTATTTTTTTTTTGAAATTTCAGAAGACTTGAATGCATCTGAAAGAAGTGAAAATGTAGTTGATTTATGTGAAAATATCATGACATCAGGATTAGATGAATTCGTGCTCAAACTTATATATGTGTGTGTGTGTGTGTGTGTGTGTGTGTAAAACGAGCTGCCTCTGGTTATTGAAGAAGAAATGTGAATGATATAGAAAACGTGATGGTCTACCGTGATAAAGAAGAGAAGCCTCTGTATTTTTGGCTCAAGTTTAAAAGTTGAAGGATGATTTTGTTTTTTATAGCATCAAAGAGTAAAAGAAAAGCAAATGTTCAAAGGTAAGAACGGAGAAAATGAGCAGACTGAAATCTTGGCAACTGAACAGGACAGAAGATTCATCGGTTTTATTTGTTTTCACTAAATGACCAGCACTGTTGCCTCGCATCAAGAAGGTTGTTTTTAGAATTCCGATTCTACTGAGCGTCTGTCTGTGTGGAATACGCCTGTTCTCCGTGTGGGCATGTGGGTTCTCTCTGGGTCGTTTTCCGCCCACAGTTAGGTGGGCAGTCTATGTGTGAATGTGAGAGTAAATGGTTGTTTGTGTCTGTGTGTGTGTACTCCCTAAAATCTCAGGATTGGCTCCCAACTGTATCCAGTTGGGTGGTCTATGTTGATTTTGACATTGAATAACCTCTAAATTATGACGCAGATAAAGACGGGCACAGATGGGGAATTGTGTTTTATATCATTAACATGAGCTGGTATCCATCATTTCAGTCTACTGGTTGCACTTAGGCAGCTCCACAGTAGAGGGGGCGGGGCTGGGTGGAATTCCCACTTTCCACCCACAAACTAATCCAAAACATCCTGATTTCAGGCCAGATGCTGGCATGACATTGTTGCCACTGGTGGAGTAATGAAAACTTATTTCCATGTAGGTGATTGGTAGCAATTGCTTCTCGCGCGTTGCTTTGAATAATATTTAGTTTATTTCTCGTGTCAGGGGCTGAGGGCGGAGGTGAATTTCTGTGTGTTTACATTGTCAGACATCGTCCTTTCTCTCGTTTCAGCCACAGTTATGGTGCACTCTCGCACCCCTCTGTCATCTGCCCCTCATTAGTAATAAGAGAGCTCTTTTTCACAAATGAGGATTTGAATCCCCTCGTCGTCTCTTATTTTCTTCCGTAAATCAATTGTTTCCTACTCTACTTTTCCATGGAAGTTCCTCCTCTCCTCCGCTGCCATCTCTTCATTATTATAAGCTGTCCTTCGTTAGCGATGCTGTGGCAGTGTCTTTGATTTTGGATGTTGTTGCTGGCGATTGGGAATGAAGGCCGGCTTTCCCAAAAGTGCCTGTGCAGCTTGTCTTTCTGTGAGTTTGCATACACACGGCGCACACTAAGTGTTCACAGACCCGTGTACTGTATGTGAGCATGTGCTGTAGATGTATGCACGGTCATACTTACTGACATAACTACATGCTCACATGTTTTGTGTTAGCTCTGTGCACATCAGCCCTCAAGAGGCCTCTCTCGGTGCTTAGAGCCGATTTGTTTAGTGTTTTACTGCTCTAAAAATCATCAGTGAAAATCGGTTGTTTTTACTGAACAAAAATGTTTGTTTTCATATCTCCCGCATGACTCTATGAGAGGGCTGGGCAATAAATCAGTAACAATATATACTGTGATGTAATTTTCCTCAATATCAACCCTAAGAAAAGTTCAGATATATATATTCATATAATGTGTACGCACCGTGCAAAGACAACTGTAGAAATGTGAAATATGTCTGTTTGCCGACTGGTTAAACTAAGTGATCTATAGTGACTGTTTTTTTATTATTATTATTATTATCATAATAGCACTTTTGCCCTTGCTCCTCTATAGGTTCAAAGTACTTTATTTAACTATTGTGCCACTAAAGCAATGCATAGTTATTAAGTTTTAGATCCTGAATCATTGACTGACTGTAGCTTCTTACTGAATTTCACTGAATTTTCTTTTAAAGAGACAGCAGACACATTTTGATTTCATTTGTCATAATGACAATTCAAGACTTTTGAGTTAGGCTCAAGGTGGCAATGACCCAATAAATCCTCAAATTGTCCCACAAAATGAGCCAAAATTCAAAAGTTAGTATTTCAATGTACGTATTATTACAGTAAACTCTTATCTTGAGCTTTACAATGAGATGGATAGCTGCTCTGCGAGAGCGACCCATCCCTCACTCATCTTAAATGAATCACGCAACCTGGAAAATAGCCACGCTCATCACATAACAATGCAACCACAGGCCGACTTCACACACACCCATACAAATATATAGTTATGCATGTACACACACACATGCACACATGCACTGTCCTTGAGGCGGGTTAGGGTTATCATAAAGCTGTCATAAAGCCATGACACGGTTTTTTTTCTGGAGAATATACCAGAGGGTCAACTTCTCTGTTAGACATTGAAAACAGACACTTCACTCTTACATGTGTTGCCAGTATCAGTGCAGGATACTGTTGATCTGAGGACGACGCGCCAAAACCATTCGGCTGTTTCCAACACTGCCGGTGTACGTTTCAGTAGATATAAATTTATAGTCCATGGGCAGGTTTGGCTGTTATTGCAATGAATGGAATTTCCTAATGAGTTATCGTTTGTGTCAGAATGGAGAATGGAGACTGTACGGCGGCAAGAGATTGCTGCCGCCGTAATGCTTATGGGGAAGTCGATAACAATAATGTTACATTATGGTGCGTTTCGAAAATGATTTCCACCTTTTTTTTTTACACAAGGTGAAAAAAAAAAGAAACTAATTATGAAACATACTAAAATCAACACAATTAAGCACATGACTGTGTTTACATCGTACGGAACAAACAAAAATCTAAACAAAGTGGATTATAACATGATCAGTGGACATCATTGAAAATGTCAAAATCAATTTGATTGTTATGTTTCACATTTCTTACTAAAAAAAGCATTCAGAGCTGAACAATTAATTGGTATTTTATTAAAATCACAATAAGAGCAATTTTCAGATCGCGGGAGACGCAATATTTCTTAAAGCCAAAATGTCTGTCAAATTACCATTTTTGGTTGAAATATTGACCTGACCTAGACACATCATATTCCACAGAGTGATGACAACGTCTTTGTCTCTCACAGATCTGCACAAATATCACACAGTAATCATTTCAAATATGTTATTCAAATGAAACTGAGAATAATTGTGTAAAAACTGCCATTTCCTCTCATATTTCAGTCAAAATAATCACAATTAGATATTTATATAAAATTGGTCAGCCCTAATTTAGAGAATGCAAAACCTGCTAAGGCCGCTCGGTTTCCCACAGTATCAATACTCTGAAATATACCAATTTCTTCCTTTGGCCACCATCTACATCCCCAGAAAATTTCATTCAATTCCCTCCTTTACTTTTTGAGTTATGACAAAACGTGACAAAAATGACTGAGACATTAGCAAGTGCTGCACAAGATCAATCATACACATAACATGACAACATTTATTGTTCCTTCATACAGTAGGAACGCGTTACATTACAAAATCTTAAATATCAGAACGGGCTGAAGACCTACATTGTACTCAGTCACAGAGATTATGAGGAAAAAAAGATTGGGAGTCATTTGTCTACAGGGCTTAAGTTTACCAGACATGGAAGAAAACCCTGAGGATTTATTTTCAGAAATGATGGTATTTTCCTCTTGAGCCTGAATTGACTTCTTACACAACATGTTATGGCGTGAAAAAAGCACAGTACATCGGGAAAACGGACGATAAATCAGTATTACAGAGCAGCACGGAGCCATGTGGCCCGGCACACAGTCAAAACAACTGTAAGCTCACACACAAACATGCACCCTGACCTTAGGTGCAGTAGCTTAAATCACACACAACGGCATCTAAAACGGGGTTTAACGGGGATTGTGTGTGATTGTGTAGCAGGACGGCGTTGAAAAAGCGCAACTGCATTATTAATCAGCCACAAAAATGATGTAAGAAATGAGAAAGAAATTTGATTTATATTATTATTATTATTATTATTGCTGAAGTTATACTTCAGTGCTATTTTTAGCACACGTTTGTGTTTTAATTTAGCATCCTAGCATGATTGGGAAAACATCACAGGATGATGCTCTTCACAATTTATCCCGAGTGGAACAATAATGTCAACACCACATGTCATGACAATCTGTCCAAGTTGTTGAGGCATTTCTCTGAAAGCCACAAATATGAACATCATGATGATGCTCGATCAGCCTGCACAGAATCAAGACAGCCACCAGCTTAGGACTCTTCTTCTGGTAACCATTAGTGTCTGTTCAAACGTTTGTGACAATTAGATGCTGAAATAATTCTCAGTATGAGTTAAAAGTACGACCTACTGGTGACAGTGCAGAGAAAGAGTCTGGGGGATCACCACAGTCTTAAGAATTCCTCATCTGGTGACAATAATGTAAACTGGTGCGAATGTCACATCTAGCCGTCCAATAATTGTTGTGATAATTCAATCTGTAGACCAAAGTGACGGACTGACGGACTGACTGACCAACATTAACATCTAAAGGATTATTGACACGAACAGTTAAACAAGAAACACATTTCTTCTCTTCAGTCACTTAAAGATATGATACATGCTCAGCCTGACAGCGGGCGATAGACGGGGGGCACCCTGGATAGATCGTCAGTCCATCACAGGGCCACATAGAGACAAACAACCATTCACACTTACACTCACGCTCAGTTTAAAGCAGGGGTGTCAAACTCTGGTGTAATTATATTTGGCCCGTGAGGCCATAACGGATGAAATATGTTTGTGCTTTAAGAAAAAAAACGGCATTTCTTTTGCAAGCATCAAAGTAGAACAACATTTTTAATTTTTAAATAATAAACTTATATCTATAAAATCTATTTATTTCAGAAATAATTTTAATACAAATCTATAGTCTTTTGTCCTATAGATTTCTAATGGAAAGACAAAAACGAGCCAAATTAAAACAGGTTTTTTAATACATTTTAGTTTTGGCCCATGACCACTCCAAATGTATTAAAATTGGCCCGCGATGGATTTGAGTTTGACACCCCTGATATAGAGTCCTATTTACCTAACATCTGCATGTTTTTAGACTGTGGGAGGAAGCCAGAGAACGCAGAGAACACCGCCCACACACAAACACACACACACACACACAGGGAGAACATGTAAACTCCATGCAGAAAGGCCCTTGTTCCGACCAGGTCTCAAACCCGGGTCTTCTTGTTGCAAAGGCAAGAGTGCTAACCACTACACCAACCGGGTGGCCCCAGACTCAGTCAAATAGTATTCAATTCTGAACAAACCAAGATATTCACAAGGTATATCAGTTTATTATTGAGATATATACTTTTATCATAAAGATATTTATTGATTTGCCCACGGAATAGCCTCAAAGGGCTAAATATCATCATTGGAATACTGTTAAGAGATGCCCCATCCACGTTCAATACATAGACTTTGTTCTCTATGTTGTGAATAAAGAGAGAAATCCTGTACTTTAAATGTTTTTTTTTTTACTTCAGTTGGACAGATATACATCGCTATATGATTGTCTTGCAATATATTGATTATCACAGAATCGTTGTATCGTTATATTATTGGTATCGTGGACCATGTATCGTATCGTATTGTGAGTTACCCTGTGATTCCCACCCCTACTTTATATTATACAGTATATAATGCTCTAGATGCATAAAATACACTGAATAAGTCACACTCAGTCACACTTAACATCATGAAATTGCCTGGAATCCACATAGAAACACACTTTTCACATTTCTATAAACACGAATTTGACAGCCGCCTCAGAAAGAAAGGGTTGAAAAAAAAAAAAAAGTTACTATCTTTCACTTAGGCATGTCTCTAAAACACATTTAGGACATTGGAGAATGGACTGCAGAGAGCTACTTGTTCTCTAATGGGTACCTGCCGTGCTGGGGTTTAGTCGCCCCTAGGCTATGTCTGCAGCGGGATTACTGATAACTTCATGCATATGATACACGGGAAAATGTACATGAACTCATCAATCTGTGTTGTGTTACACTGTAAGATCTCGATCCATGTGATGCCGCATGAGAAGGCCTTAAAGGTCTACACTGTACAGATAGCGTATGGAAGTAGCTGAGGCCTCTCTGTCGAGCAGGATTTGTCTGATTGTCTGATGTCGGATTGCACTGAAATGTAATTTAGTGCCCAAAATATGCCCAAAAATGAATGTGAAAGAGACATTGCTTTTCAAGCTGTACTTGGATTTCTGGGATGATTTCTGGTCATGAGTTCCTCTTCGGTGCTCGTATGAATTGAGAACGTTTTTTGAAGAAGTCCACTCGTGCCAAATGGTACAATTACATTATGCAGTCATGGGAAAAGAGTTCAAAATGATTGGATCAATTCTCACAGTAACATGATTTACTCTCAGTTAGATATTAAACCTTTTGCTGAAGACAAAAGCTTTTTGGGAAACAAACCAAGACCCTCTGTGTTATCTGATGAACATCTGTTCTTACTGTGATAAAAGAAAAAGACCTGGACATTTGAGCCAGACTGACTCACCAGTGCAGATCGAGCAATGTCTCCTAACAAGTTAATAACAGTTAACCAAATCCTAACCTGATTAGATATTATGTGGAAATAGGTAAAGTTACCAATAGTTAGTTTACAAATGTATTTTCCCCAGTTTTCTGCCAATAATCCTGATTTTAACATTTTTATCTGACACTGAATCCACTGAAATGCTGCTCTTGTCCAAGTATTTGGGCAAATGTTTCAAAATTGTTATCACATTTACAGTTGATCTTGCTAAACTTGCTGTTAAGTGAAAATACTTCCATTGTAGAAATGAATCCTTTTTTTTTGTGCACTTGTGGAAACTATTTATTTGCCTGTGTTTCATTACATGCAGCCTCCCTCATCCTTGATTCTGTTACTGCTGGCGGAACTCCCATGATGCACTGAGCACCCCCCCTCCCCATATCTCACATTACTACGAGTCATTAACGTTGTGGTTCTCTCTCTGTCCTCATTCCGTCATTCTGTATGTACACCTCTGCAGGATCCAAAGCTGACAGATTAACTACAATGATCATGATTACGTAGCATCTTTAACTTTGTGTTTTTTTTTTTGGACTTCATGAATGAACGCTTTTCCTCTCTGTCCTTTGTCTGCCGGATCAGGGTGTGACACTACTGCTTCACTATTATTAATGTCACTAAACCATGATTTATTACCATCATTTATATTAGCAATTCTTGTCAATACAAAAGTTACATCTTTAATTTTATTGTCCAGTCTATCAACGCCTATATTACACCACTATGCGTGGTCTTTCCGTGAAGAAATGATTTGGATGAGTCGGTTTTGGACATCACGGTCACAGTGATTCAAGACAGGATGCCCGAGGGCTTGGGCCATGCTCTGTTTTTAGGCCCGGGGCCACACTGGATGTGATACATTGCTGTAAAAGCTGCAGTTTAGCTGTTTTGGTGAGAAGTCTATTCACAAGAGGAGCTCACATGCGTAGTGTGGCTGCTCTAACGCGTGCCAAGGACACAGACGCACTGCTTACGCATCAGTGTGGCCCTGGCCTTAGTTGAGTTTTATTACTGTGCAGTACCGGACCAGAAAATGAGCTCACAACATCCCACCCCCCAAACAAAAATATGATCTGGATAATATCACCAATTGTGTCCCACCACAAATATGTCTGATAAAGTCACACACGCGGTCTCTGTTCATGGAGCTTCTCCAGAAAGTGTCACAACCAGAGTAGGAAAAAAGGAGTTCACTTTGCATATTACATGTACGCGCGACAGGGACAGACGTACGGCAGGAGGCCATTTCCCACACAGAAACACATGTAATGTTTTTGTCCAACTGCCCTGTTGTGAATAAATTCATCATCCAGTGATACTGCTTCAAATGGTTGTGAGAAGGACGTGTTTAACTGATGTCGGCTGTAATGGAAGCGAGTCTCGTTTTAAAAGGTCGCCCGCCGAACTCCACTATGACCACATGGACGTCAGGGTTGCGGGAGCAAAAAATAGTGGGAGAGGTGACCTCAGCTGTCGTTTAGATCTTTGCATTTGACTGCCCCACTTTTCATAGACGACAAACCATTTCACAATAGAATAGAATAGAACTGTGTTATCCACCAAGGTGGAATTTTGCCTTCGGCTCACCAGCATGAAAAGAGAGTGTACAGGAAGTTATAAAAACATACACAGTTAAAACAAGAGATGGTCATAAAAACAAAAGAGACAATTGTAAGATACACGGAAATAGGGAAAAAAAAAAGATAACAAACCAATAAAACTAATAAATAAAAGCAAAGTACACATTTTCAAAACTCTTCACACACTCAGTGAAACATCTGTGGTCTGTGTGAACAAAACATATTTTTTTTTAAATATCACAGGATACAGAGTGTGAATAACTCTGAGCAAGCAATGTCTCACTCAGACACTCACTCTCATTCCTCCAGAGATTCATTTAAATTTGCCAGTAAAGCAGCTTTATAGCTAAATCCTTAAAGATAAAACCTCAAACTTGTGTGGATCTTCTAATAATCACAATATTGAATAACTTATTGAAAATGTGGCAAATTTGATAACATTGTATTGCAAAATTAAGTGAAAATATACTCAATAATGTGGCCTAATAACATTATGTGGTTTTACGCACAGCTATAATGTAATATAATGTAAAACTGTAGATGTACTATACTTTTTTTTGCATATGTATTTTTAGACACAGGTGTACCTGCTTGCTCATGAATTACAGTCCAGTGTACAAGAAGAGAGTGCAACATGAACATAAGCACAGCGTTCAGTCTGTTTCTGTGTTTTGCCTTTGTTTGCGTGGAGACAGAAAATCCCATTCAATCCCATACTATGAGACTTGCTTCCGTTCTTGTGCAAGCAGGGACGCTTACGGTGACAGACGAAACAGAGCAATGCTACTGGAAATCATGGGGTCAGTTAGAGTCAATAGTCCACGATCGGTCAGGAAAACGATGAAGAACCAACATACATCTGCAGTAAAACATGCTGCCAGAGCTCGGTTTCACTCACAGGCGCTGTGGTTTGATTCGAGGGGCTGAATGGCAAAGCAAGTTGTTAAAAGTCGTGGCAGACATACGGAAATATTGAAAAATGCATCATTGATGAACGAGTAATATTCCCCATTATCGCGACGACCATTGGGTGTTCAAATCCCCGACAGGGTCAAAATTCTTGGCCCTGTGTTGCCCATATTGCAAGCAATTGGCCTGTCTGTGTAAATGATGTTGAAGATTACCTTGATAAAGTAGATATGTTTGAATCTTGACGTTGGGAAGGGATTTGAGAATAGCAGCTGTACTGAACGACCGCATGTATGGGCTGGAACTGGCAGGAGTCCTTTAAACTGCAGCTTTTAGTGATATTTTTAAATGAGACCTGTGTTTAAAGCTTCATAGTTTTAATGGACTGGGCACACACACACTGAGACTTTGTGATGCCAGTTTGCCACCATGCTCATGCATGTGTTCAGCCTTGTAATGTGTTTTAAACTTAGTTCTGGTTTGCCAGCTGTTGCGTGCCGAGCCATGAGTTTGCTGTGGATTATACCAAGGCTGTGCTTGATTTTTGTTTTAAATTTTCCCTGTAGTACATTAAACACTGCTGCACAGCTGCGGTCGTATTCTCTTCCCAAGAGTAGTCGCTTGTATGAATTAAGCTTTGCTTTCTTTAAAGCTTTCAGAGGCTACAAGGGAGTTAGCTTTTATATGATTATGCTCATTTTTACTTTGCAGACCTTAAGTAACAATAAACTGCAGTACTAATACACTATTAATGATGTATGGATATTTGAAGGGGGAGTTCTGCTGTACTTGTTTTGGCCCAACATAGACGTTTGCTGCTGCACTTGGACCACAGATACCACCCTTTCCTCCTGTTTACGTTTGTGTTGCACTGCATCATAAAACACCAGCTATGCAGACTCTTTTAATTTTATTGCAGGGTAAATGCATTATGTCCTAAATAAGAGCTCCACTGCCACGCTCTCTCCTTGAAGGGGAGTAGAATCAGCTTGTCTAGATTATCACCACCATAAATACAACTTAATAAGCTTTCACACTAATACCGACCATGTGTCTGCAGCCATACAAGTCGTTGCACAAAAAATAAATATAGATATATCTATGTGATGTGAACATGTGGACAAAATGCAACATGCGCTGCGATTTGGGTTGTACTATTAAAACGCCTCTTATCATTTGTTTTGGTTGCTATGTTTATGAGCTGAATACCTAACTATAGACTGTGAGACACAAAAACCTTTTTCTTCAATTCCATAATCTTGGGAGTTGGAGTTGAAACCAGGGGAAGTGAATTAGCCACATGTGGGTAGGGACAGCGCTGTTTTAATCCTGTTGTGCATGGGTTAATGTGCTCCCTATTTAAAGTGCTGAAATTTGTTTCATTCTCCCACCTACTTTTTTTTTTGTCTCCTCCAACAAAACTGTAACCGCCTTCAGTGTTTGTGCCATACGTCTGCCATAACATCCACTCATTTAAATACTTCCACCTGGGTAACTTTCTGGATTTGTTTGCTTTGTCCTTTTGTTTTGTATGTAAAGTCAATTTTTTTTAGTCTTTTTCTGGCATTGACCTGAAATCAGAAGTTCCATTGTACCGATCCCGCTCAGGCTTTCACAGGCGTCTTTTCCAGTCCAAATTAGTCATAACCTAATGAGCTAGGACGGTGGTTCCCAAACTTTTCACAAACCTGTACCCCTTCAAACATTTGCCCTCCAGCCACATACCCTCTGCTCCTGCACACTTAAAGACACACACACACATCAAATAAAATAAATAAATAAATAAAATCTCTTGAAGTCAGAATATAGCCTATGCATATTTTTTTGGCGAATGAGAGTGGGCACCTCAGACTATATGTCTATTTAAATGTAATAATGCTTACCCCACATACCCCACATTATACCCTAGCACCCCAGTTTGGAAACCACTGCACTGGGATATTGAATTAAGTCCTAATGTTTAATGACATGTAGCTAAATCAAACAAACAGTGGGGTAAAATGAACATTTTCAGTGCATGTGTTGTTGTAAACCAAGCACAAAAAGTTCACCATTTCACAAAGTGAAGTTAAATGTATTGATACAAAAAGGACGCTGATGTTATTCTCTGTTGTTCTAGAAATATGAGTTCTGCTTCAACACAAATCTGCAATTTCACATCATGTCAATTCACAGTGATTCTATAGGCATCAGCTTCACATCTGGCTGGTCAATAGGTAATCAAACAAGTCTAAGACTGTGTTTACTACTGTATACGCTATATGTCTATTGTTTCAAAAGATTCGTAATTTCTTCCCAGACCCTGATCAGTAAAATGAGCTTCCTTTGAGCTCAGTGCTAAATAGAAAATGCATTTGCACATTTGTGTAGCAAGCCAGGACATCACCATCTGCAACTACTACAACTGCACTTCAGAACACTTGAACCAGTGATAAGGATTCTTTAGCCGATGGGCCACCACTCATTCAAAAAGACTGATAAGATACAAATGGATATATGCATACCATGCCAAGACACATTTGAACTGTTTGATGTTGCTAAATTGCCAGGAAAACTTATTTGCTAAGTTAGCCCACAACAGTTTGCTGCCATCGGTGAAACAGAGGAGAGAGGGAGAGAAAGAGAGAGATGAGACCCATGTCCTTCCTCATCATCTGAAAACAATAAGACAACAAGAGAGCAGGAATTAAAAAGACTAGAGCCATCTAATCTGGAACAACAGTGGAATGTCAGGAAGATGCCACAGCACCCTTTTATCCCAGATGGGTGCTATTAGGTTCACTGGCCTGATCCCTGCACCAAACTCTGCTGGATCAGATTTCTTTCTCCACTAATGCCACCGGATATACGATCTGACAATGATAATGGTAATTACCTTAAATGACATGCCTTCCATTGTGGAAGACGTGGAAAACGCACAAGCGTGTGCTCAGGCGCACACACACACACGCACACTTGTGCATACAAGCTAAAAACAAAATATTTGCAGAGCTTTAAAGAGAAATTACTGTTGGCATTTTCACCAGTTTGGAAAAAGTTAAATGCACCATGGCACTGCACATTCCCCTGGACCATTTAACTGTTTTCACAGCTTCTTGTGTTGCTTGTGTGAAGAGGAATAAAATACTGTACAATAAACAAGTTAGTTTCGTAGGGACAGTTGAAATTGCTGCCAGGCCGGGTTTTCAATATGCTGTCATATCACATCATCATCAGTTCAATGCAGGGTTAAAAACAATAGCCAGCCACTGTATCTCCTTCTAATGAAGACCTAAAAATAAGTAAACTAAATAATCAGTCATCTTTTTATCCAGCGCTGACAGCATTTCCACAAAATAGAGCTGCACAAATATTTGAGTTTATTTTCAGGTTCCTCTGGACTCTCAGAAACACAGAACACATGACGAGGATTATGTTCTGGACATGATTATTCCAATTTCTACAGCAAATCCACAAGACTGGATGTCCTTGGATGGAAGTAACATAAAAGCATAAAACCTTTTGATGACGATCAAGATGTGTGATGATTTAAGATACTATCTCGCAGTGGAGCAGCCAACATAAAGAAATACAAGTCCTTGTTTTAATCCACGAGCGGAAGACATGCAAGCCGGTGCTTTCGTCATGATCACTTCCCTCTTTTTAGTTTCCATCTGTAACACTTCTGTTTTGGTGCTCAAGACAGAAGCTGAGGTAAAGTCTGTGTTGCATCTCAAAAGACTCTCAAAAGAGATTAGACACAATGTTCAATTAAATTGTCAGATTAATTTTCAGCAGACAGTATTTTGGGGTTACTAGCAAATAGCAAATATCTTGGCTTCTCCAGACACAGTCTGACACAATATTCAAGTCGGAGATGACAACTGGATTTATTTCACGAGTAGGAATATGTGTAATTCACATTAGAACAAAGGTGTTCCATTGTTTACCTGCAGGCAACCAAAGCCTGCTCAAATGTGACAGGTCAAACTAGAAACCCTCACATCTTGTAGCTCGACAGATTGAGTATATTCACAGGCAGAATAAGAGATTAGTCATCTCTGCTAAGGCAGTCAATATACAGGACGACTGCCTTTTTAGTGTAGACTCATGAATTCAATGCTCTGACTACTTGAAATCTCTTTTCCTCATTCCATCGTGTGAAAGTGTCCAACAGTTATCATAACACTGTGTGTGACATTTTACAATCGGAACAAAGTCTGACCCTGAACAGTGAAATTTGCCTTTAAGGTGCCCCTCAACACTGCATCACCATGTTATTGTTTTCTGGAAGATGGAAACTGTTTTCATCAGCCAAAGAGTTAAATAACACATGTTGGCATTTATCACTCCTAGTTGGCATTATAAATTGCACGAGTGTGTCGGCACAGAATTTTTACATAAGGCCAAACAATGCAGGGCATCCACAGATGTTTGCAGTCCAGCACAATAAGCCAGTTAAATGCTCAGTTGTATCAGACAATGCTTCTTAGAAACGGGCAGTTTCAGCTGACATATTTTAAGGTTATCAACTGGAGAAAGCACTCGGATTGCGTTAACCAGTGTGTAAACGCCAATCTCGAAACTGATTCCATGTGCGGAGCACCAGCACAATCTACCATTGTCTTCCTTAGGTCATAACCTCCCTTCCCAGAAAATACAATCCAAATGTGTCCTTTAATTTTAGAGTCAAACAAACCGCACCCACTGATTGCACCTTCCTTCTCTCCTCACCTGTGGGACACTTTTTCTTCATTCTGCACCTCTGCGTCTCATTTTGTGATGGGCAAAGCCATGCTGTTTTCTCTTCTGGCCTCCTGCTATTCCGGGTTCTGGTCTGCATGCCCCATCTGAAGCCACAAGTGACGCCATTATGGACACAAGTGCTCCACTCGCTCCACTCTCCCAGCGAAGCAAAGAGGCAGCTCTCTGAAAGAGGGCACACATCAAAGTTCATTCAGACTTTTTCAAGTTCTTCATCACAATACCAGATCCTGAAAAGTGTGATAGTGTTTAAATATAAATGCTTCTGACTATTCTTTCTTGATTTTTGAGTGCCAGCAAACTTTCTCTAATTGAAAGTAATGGCTTTAGCTAAAGCCTGCACCACACTATAGAGGATATTGCCAAGATTTCGGTCCCGATCTTGCCCTTCTGACAATCATGGGTACCTTCTGCTTTAGGCTGATTATCCTGTAGTGTGAGGGGTGAACAGACGAGATTTTAACGTCGTCGGATGCATCACAGTCTTTGCGATCTCAAGCGAAGGGAAAGGGATGTTGTGTGCTTTTGTTTAGAACCGTAACTTGTACAAGCCAAGTTGATTCCGTCTCCTCAGCCATGACTTCATCCACAGTTTTTTTGCGTTTCTCAGCATAAAACATGGCACTGATAGCACCGACAGTCCGCCTCCATGTCTGTATATATTCTGAAGTCACGTTAAATCAAGTTTCTGTGAGAGATCCCAAATCCTTGGAATCTCCTTCCTGAACTCGTTTGATTAAACGCCAAGTGTGTGGTCCTGCGTTTTGACTGGATGGTCCAGTCTGTGCTTTCTCAGGATTAAAACACTGATAATAGATTACAAGGTTTGTTGTGTTTGGTCTCCCAATGTTTTTTGAAATTAAGTCAGATTTGAAAAAAAATCCTCTAGTGCCTCATTCCATGCAGTAAACGAATTAGAGAAATGCAAGAGTGATATAAACATATTGAGGCAAATGTTTTGGTCAGACCTCTGGAAACCTCTTTGTCAGGTTACAATATGAATGTCGCCTGAAGAATTCATTTGCCTGACATTGCATTTGTGGTGGCTGGATGCTGATGAATGATGTCGCCCGCTAAATTCAGATGCCACAAGAATTTCCATAGTGGAAAACAACCAGCAGCCTCAGTCATGACTGGACAATCATTTCCCGACTTGTTGTAATTGTTATTGTCAGTGGCAGAAAAGGAAAGCCGAGACTTTCATTTTCATGAGAAAAGCACCCGCACGCTGATGTCATCATATAAAGCAGACGCGGTCGCGATTGTGAGGAATAACCGTATTGCCAGAGAATGTGCAGGCGGGAATCTGCAGCTCTGAACAGCACTGAGTAATTATCGAGCTTGACGATATATCTCACTTACTTAGAAGGGAGGCATGATTCGCAAAGAGATATGAAGACAAATTCTGAAAAAATTGTCTGAAGTCTTTTAAGAGGAATCATGTGTTTGGCTCCCTACTGGAAAGGAGCTACGTGAAAAATAAATGATGAGAGGAAGAAATGGAGCAGATGAGTCCTCACACACAAAAATGGGAAGAAAAATGTTAAGTATTTCAAGACAAAACTTTGGAGCTTGGACATCACTACCAAAAGCGATATTTAATGCAATACAAACTTCTAGAACTTTGATGTCTGTTCCTGAATTTGATCTACTTGAAAGTGTTATTATAGAACTAATTCTAGATTTCGTCTTGTTTCTTCAACTATTTAAAAAGTGTAGTTTCCCAAACAGGTGTGTTTCATCAATAAGCATTAATTCAAGAAAAATGGCTTCATCTAAGACACAAAAAAAATAAAAATAAAACAACACACAGACCAAAACCATTGAAATACTCAACCATGCACACATGAAACATGGAAGAGATGGAGCCAGAGAGGCAGATAAAAGGACAGGCATTTGCAGGAACAGGTCTGCTGTTCATTAAAGCTTTCAGATTTTCTTCACTGTAGCAGATATTGCTGAAAGGACTTTCATTTTATAGCTGCCTGGGGTCAATGTGCTTCGAGGTCACCCACTTCTTAAGAGACAGTAACTTGAAACAGCAAATAAAATAGGACACAGGTCACAAACTGTCATGTGTCTTGAGTCTTGAGGTAAATGGGAAGTAATTATATACATGATTATTCTCAGTGTTGGCATGCTGATATCATTGTCCTTTACATCCTGCCAGTGTCTCTATGTCATGGACCAAGTTACCGTGTCATGTGACGATACATGTATTCTGGTTTCTGCAATAGCTGCTTTGTAATTGTGTCCTCAGTCCATTAAGCAAATACTAATTTAGTTGTAGTCTTGTACTACAACCATATTTTTCATCGTCAGCTTACTCTCTCTTACTCAAATAGTCTACATGTCTTGGGTGGGTGAGACACTTAGCCCCGCGTGGCTTCTGATGGCTGTGCCAGCAGCCAGGAAATGGGTATGATAGAAAAACGCTGTATGAATATGGCTGTGAATGGGTTAATGGCAAAACTGTAGTGTAGAGCAGCTTTAAATGGTCATCAAAACTACAAAAGCGCAATATAAATCCAGACCATTACACTCAGTACCCCATAATGACACATTAAAGAAGAATATATTATAGTTAATATATATATTATAGTGAAATCAGTATTCAGACCCGGTTTTGGTACTGTTTCAATCACCTTGTGAAGGTTTCTCCCACTGCCACTGTGAAACTCTGGAGCTCAGCTCGAGTGATCCTCAGATTCTTTGTCGTCTCTGTTACCACTGCCTGTCCTCCATGATTGTTCAGCCTCGCATCTCGACGCAGTGTCCTTCAAATTCCAACCTTATTGTATTTAAGTGTGAGAAGTGCAGGGTAACTTTTGCAGTTTTCAACCGATCTGCGCTTCGATTCAACCCTGTCCTTCAACCTTATGACTTTGGCTGTTTTTCATCTGCATGAGACTTTGTTATGACATGTTGAATTTACCGCAGGTGGACTCGGGGCGTAGGGTCTCTTTGCATTGTTGTTGATATGAAAAACATTCACGGGCCCAGACCACAGATAGAAGATGATGTTGGCAGTGAGCAACCCTCTGGCTTGCAAACTCATAATTTAGTGTACCACACCACCTCAACCTTGACTCCCATTTTCAAACCATTCAACCTGAGCTGTCGCTTGAATATGCTTATGACTAATCCTGTCCATCGTGGTCACTTCACACAGAAATCTCAGCATCTTCAGCTCTGCCACCTCCATGTCCTAGTGGCCTGCACAGTGGCCAGGCACAGATTCCCTAGAATCTGGGCCCAAGACTGGCCCTGGCAATAGGGGATGGAGCCCAAGCCCAATCCAACCCGACAGGTTTTCAGAATTTTCAGGCCCAAACCCAAATCATAACAAACATGTAGGCCGTT
Source organism: Solea senegalensis (assembly GCF_019176455.1). Classification (NCBI taxonomy): domain Eukaryota; kingdom Metazoa; phylum Chordata; class Actinopteri; order Pleuronectiformes; family Soleidae; genus Solea; species Solea senegalensis. The sequence continues at coordinate 15,778,270 of NC_058024.1, read as the reverse complement.
AATGTTAGACATTAAAATAGGTTAATTGGAGGGGTTCAGTGTGGTTAAATGAATTAGGTTTTGGACTATGAATTTATTTAACTTGAGGAATGAGACGGGTGCAGTCATTAGACGTCGTCCGACCTTATCTGAGCACTTTTAATGGTGTAAGTAGGTCAATTTAATTTTCCTTTCAATATTAAGTTTATTCAGGAAATACTTTGACACATTTTTTGGGTTGTTAAATTGATTATTTTGTTTTTGAAGCGCAATACTGCGACAGCAGCTGCATATTGCAGGTCGGCTCGTCGTCAAGGGTTGAACTTGATTTTAAACTTAGTCCAGTGATTTGCCTTTCCTCTCTTGTTCTCCAGTATCGAATGTTTGTGACGGGAGTGCGATAATGTGGTCTGTGAATCTGAGTAACAGTTATGTGGGTGACGTGGAGCGGGGAGGGTGAGCGCGGAGAGAATTGCTGTGAGAATTGTTGCTGTTTGAATTGGTTTCAGTTTAAACACAGACACATCCTTCAAATTGGCAGGAAAAAAAAGGCAGAGTCCGAACCGAGTCCAAGGTAATTATGTAGTAATCGACCTGAAGCCCGGCCCTCAGGCTGTCGAGGTGTCAGGCCACCATCTGGTACCCCAGATGAAGGGTACCAAAATGGTTGGGGACAGTTATTTGAATACTATTCCTAAAGGAAACCCAAAAAACATGTACTGTACTGAACCATTCCACATAGTTGGCAAAACTCAAAGCATGACTATTGCCTCTGTTTGAAGATTTGACTGTGCAGTGGTATGCAGTATTATATCTATCAACATTTTAATGTTTTCAATCACATAAACACAGTCTTAATGACAGGACAGTCATAAGCATTGATGCATTTGTCACTTACCTAAACAGTCCTTTTGGTGAGCGAATGTTCCCTTTGGGCAGCTCGTCATACACTTGCCTTTGTACAGCTGGAAGCCAGACTTACACTTGGTGCAGAAGTCCCGGCTGAAACAGTGCTCACAGTCCAAAGAGCGGCACTCTGAGAGGAGAAAGACCATCGTACATCTGGTCAATAAACAAATACAAAACATCTGCTCTCGTCATAAATCTGTCTAGAGTGAAATCAGGGGAAAACTCAAGTCTCCTGTTTACTTTGTCACCCTTCACTTTGCTCTTGAAGGTGAAAAGCAGGTGAGTGGAGAAGACGGCACAACCCCACAGATTGAAAACAGAGGGCATGTGTGAAAGGGTATTTCTAATGTGATGTAGGATATTTCTATTTTCTCATGTAAAAAAGATACTGGCGTGGGGCTTGGGGATGTCTGTTTCCAAGTTAATATAATTTTATATGAGCTGCGGAAAGAGTACACACTTCAAAAGAAATGTCAGTTTGTTGGCTCAACGTTCAAAATTATGCCTTAAATGTACAGAAGGAATCAGCAAATGCTAACGAGTCAGTTATGACGAATGGCCTTGTTTTTTCTATGCTATGAGGACTTTTGGAAATTCCGCAAAACAAGTAAACGTCAAATAATGACATGTTAACCAACAAGCTGTGTCCGTTTCGTATTCACGAAAGCTCCATTGACAAGTCGTAACATTTATGGGGTTTTCTAAAATGACGGTTCCCATTGAAGTTCAATTTTTAATACTGGAATTGTTTAGTTTGTCTTTGGACAGGGTTTCCTCACCGACTATATTTCCTCTTGTAATATGTTCCTGATATTACGGTTAAGTTAAGTCGTCCTCTGTTGTAAAGTCCGGTTTGAAGGCACCGATGATCGCAGCGCTGGCTTTTATGTCTGTGGGTGTTTTTAAAAGGAAACTGCAGGAATCAAACATTCGTGTTAAGTTAGCCTTGAACAAATTAATGAATATTCTGTGTTTAACATGTGTTTGAAGCTTCAGGTTAGGAATCAGTTACAGATGATACAGACGGACTGTGGCTTTGAAAGCAGGGTTACCACACGTGCTAATGCTACATGACAAACGTTGTGTGTGTGTGCGTGTGCGTGTGTGTGTGTGTGTGTGTGTTTTAAGTGTATCTCATGTCAGCTGATATTTTTGAACACTCACAGTTTTCGTCTCTTTCTGCCTGTGCACCAAACTGTGTGTGTGTGAGTTTCCTGCAGTATTTCCTCTTGCTCATGATTCTGCTCTGTTCATTCATGCACCCAGTGATGTTTGGAAACAGGAAACCCCATGAAGAGCGCAAATTCCCTCTACCAATCAAAAACGCAAGTTGCGCTCATGTCTTTACTGATGTCAGGTGATCAGGAATGGGATGTAATTGGTGGTGGATTGGTTTGCAGCTGATGGCAGGACATGCTGCTTCTGACTCTTATATTTGTAGAATAAAAGCATTTTCTTTTGAGGCTGTAGGTGTTTGTATCTGTGATCTGAGTAGTTATGGTTACTGTTTTCATCCAAGAAAAAAAGTATACGCTTTGAGACCCAATTATTAATCTGTGTGATTACATTGAGAAGTAATGTCAGTCAGTCAGACCGACAGAGAAACATACTCATGCAGCGGTTGATGTCCTTCCCTCTCTGTCCATAGTGTCCAGCGGGACAAGCATGGAGACAGGTTCCGTGGTGGGACATTCCATCCCTCTGCAGGAACAGGAAGAGCCGCTCAGGGCAGCGCACACAGCCGTTGTCACGGGAACACTCCAGACAGCTCCGGCAGTCCACTGACGTCCCTCTGTGAGCTGCACAACACAACACACACTGGATTAGGACAGAAGACAGGTTAGAAGAAGAAAAGGAGAAGAGGGTGGTGGGGTGGTGGGATGTGGAGAAGGAGACATCACAAATCCTCATGGTACCACGAGAATTTCTGCACTCCATGAAAGATCCAGCACTGAGCTCCTAAATATGTGTAAATATTGTAGACGGGAAGACATTTACACAAAGCCCCAGTGAATTTATAGTGATTCAGTGTAGGATTTCAGCCTTCAAATAATGTTTCCAAGATTATTTTGATGGTATGTCAACATACAACAGGGTGAATGGCACCTCTGTCAAATCCTGAGCAGTTCAGCATCGCCTGCATTGGCACTATGGAACGTCTGCGTCCGGGTCCATGCCACAAAAAGAAGTACAACATTCTCCTCAGCAGCATACATCACAGAAATAGGAAGGAAAAAAAAACAATGATTTTCCATTATCATAATAATGGTTCTATCTATCACGATTGAATGATAACAGCAATTGAAATATTCCAACCGTTTCCAAAACAACAAACAATATTTGTTTTTGGTTCTAAAATAAACATCCCGTGCTTCAATAATTATTGATTACTGGACAACATGATATGTGGCTGATGCCTGTCAGTCTATAGCAGGGGTCACCAACCTTTTTGAGACCGAGAGCTACCTGAAGGTTAGAGAATAATATGGAGGGCTACCATATTAACATTTTATGCAGTTTACCATTTAAATGATAAATATTATGCATTCAATTGCATACACATTAATTCCAGTGCTTACTCCTAATGATTATCACAGTTTTTATAAACAATATCAAGGACATTTTACTCAGTGATCATATGGATACATACAAGTGAGGTGAAGTGAAATGAGCCCGCAGGCACCTCGTTGGCTGCTCGCGGGCACCACGTTGGTGACCACTGGTCTATAGGATTCATAATCTAGTATCTCATTCAACACACTGAATCAAAACACAAACATTTTATTCACTTCTGTTCCTCTGGCACTCGATGTGCACTCACCCTTGACAAGGTTATTGCAGAGATCTGAAGACCGATTATACTTGGTAGCTTGAGAGTCAGGATTTCATCTAAGCCAAAGTAAGTCCTCTTATTATTATTCTTATTATTAAAGGTGAGTTGAGATGTCTGCTCCCAGCGACACAGGAGACTCAGCAGACTCAGCAGACAAAGTTGGAATGGGAACGGGGGATAAGGAGGGGTATGGAAAAAAAAAACGGGCAAGGTGGAGTGGAAAATTGGGTAGGGTGAAGATAAGAGGAATGGAAAGATGGACTAAATCTGCTCCGGAGGTAAGAGGTGTATGCGTGAGTCTGAATGATCACCGAGTCTGATCCTCTTAAAGTACCTGTGGCTGACTGCAGACATTCTGACTTCTGATTAAATCACATCACCAGTGGAAGTCATTAAAGGTCACAGCTTATGTAACTTCCGTCAAACAAAATACAACATTTTAACGTCTTTGAAAGCCTGCACAGAACATATCATCAGTTCCAAAATGAGCAGCCCTGCTTGTACAGAGCATCATTTGTATCTCCTCCTTCCTCAAGTCATTTTAAACTTGGAAAACAACATTCTCTATTGTTATGTTAAACATGTTCTCTATCAGCTACATTAAAGCTACTAAAGGCGTCAATGGCAAACTCACCAACTGGACCTGCAGACTAGAAGTTGGGTAATGTTTCTTTCAAAACCTCTTTCTTTATTTTGTATAGTATTTGCAGGAGTAGACATGGGAGTAGCGATTGCATATGCAGTGCTTGTATTTATCATGTTGGGAAATTATCAATTACAGGACACTCGTGATTGACGTTCTGTGGGAAGGTGTTGCTGCTTCTTCTGTAGAGGATAGTGGTTTGCCATGCAAGTGCCAGTAGAGACCTGATACCCTTAAGGGGCCATGGGTTTCTGCTTGGGTTTTATTTTTTTTATGGTCTCAACCACCATCTTTAGATTCAAAAGTAGATAGCATGTCATATCAAGTCATTCATTGCCATCACCCCCATTGTTACCACTCATGTGGTGTGAACTCAGATACTCCTGGTCACATGACTCCTCTTGTGTGGGACGCGCGGACTGACTTTAAATTGTTGTGGAGAAAAACAATCCTAATAAAATACAACACACATAAAGACTGAATGATTGAATTCAACTCAGCTCAATGTACCACTGATGAGATCTGCCTTAGATCTGAGCGACTTTGTGAGAGACAGTTTGTGTTGTCATGAGTTACATAAAAAAAACAAAACATCAAATTACTTTTATTTTGGGACATTTGTTTGAATTTTATTTGCAAAGCAGCAAATCACAACTGACGTTTTCTCAAGGCACTTCAAAATAGTATAGCAGCTGAAAACCAACAAGAATCAGAACAGGAGTAATAAGGTGGATCTTCTGACAATCCCACAGCAGCTCTATCAGCTGAAAGAAAATGTGCCAGTAGATATAATGTAAGCAGCTGTGAGTTTCCCTCTCCCCTCTCTTGGATATCAAATAGAAACCACAAACGCAAAACTGATTATCATTTCAAAAGACATTTGTTCCACTTAAACTGGAGACACACTACAAGATATGTCCTTGATTTTACCCGCAGTTTACACTTGGGCAGAGTCTGCTCCAGTCAGTTCTACTTGGGGACAGTCTGCATGGCTAGTTTGCACAGAAATCAGTTAGTGTGTGAGGGGTGAGTGAGTGAGGGTAACCAACCTCAAACACGTTTGAATTTTTTTGCGCCCACTTTGGACGCATTCAGACAGTGTGTACTGAGTACCGACCCAGCTGCAAACGCATGTTGCCAATAGGGAATAAAAAAGAGTCGGTGGGATAAAGGAAACAGCGTCAGAAGACAAAGGCAACAGGAAGTAGCAACGATGGTGATGTTTGTTTATCCTTTTAAACTGTCGCTCTCGTAGACATGGTCGCTCTCATGAGAGTTTGCGCGAGCGTTTGATGCGTTCAGTTGGCTTCAGTTGATCCCTCATGAGCTACAGATCCTCAGTCGTTCAGTTCTCATAAAAAGATCTGTCGGTTACTGTGTAAGTCTTTTGGAAAAGAGTCGTGTAGTGTGTCCCCAGATTTATGTATGTATATATATATATATATATATATATATATACAGTGTATATATATATATACAGTGTATGTGTATGTATATATATATATATATATATATATATATATGTATATATATATATATATATATACACCCAAAAATCCAAAAATTCTTGCCAGACTCGGTCAGGTTCAGACAAACATAAATAAAATAAGGTGCATTCAAGTTTATTAAATTAGTTTATTGCAAATGTTGATTGAGAATAACTGATTCATGGTGAGTCTATACTAATATACTTATTATACAGTATAACAGCTGCTGAAAACTCTTAAGGTGTGTGACTTGTGTGATCGATTACTTTTGTCCTTTGCTGTAACCATAAATAAAAGCTACAGCCACCGGGACCGTCATAGCATGTTTTCGCTTACTCAAACTGTGTCAGGTTTGGATCGGGCTTGGAACAAATAATACAAGACACATGTCTGGTTCGGTCCATAATTTCTTGAGCTCAGTTGGGTTCTGGCAGAAAAATGCGGCCCGAGCCGCACTCTCGAGCTGATCGTGCATCGGCAACAGAAAGAGAGAAAGGAAAAAAAATAGTCCGAAAACATGCTGTGTTTCTACAGACTTGTAATAAAATATCCCTGTCAAAGTTGAGCACGAATAAATCATAAAGAATCATTGAAAATTACTTAACGATCCAACAACAGAAACTGATGTAGTAAAAGATAGATAAAGAGACAAAGGCTTGAAGAAAAACTGAAGAAATATGACAAACTTTGCTAGTTGTTAAAACAATTTTTTGTAGCGGTTAAGAAAAAAAGAGGTTGTGATGGAACAGGTGCACACAGTCTCACACGATTGCATGTGATATATATATATATAAATAAATAAGTGCAAGCTCTAATGTGTGAGACACTTTAGTGTTTATTGTTGCTGAGCTGAATCAGCACTAGAACAGTTTACTGTTGCATGTAGGACACAAGTCCAGTGATCGTATCATCCAGAGAGGACAGGGAGATCCATTCATTTTAATAGCAGGAATATCAATATCTCTCTCTGTCTCTCTCTTTTTTAGCCAGTATTTTATGATACATATTGTGTGAGGTGGATGGATTTGTTTTACTGGGAATTTGATCGATTTTGGTTGGCTGTAGCTATAAAAGTTCAAGAACCACTGATTTAGTGATTCCATGTATGTTATATTGAGTTGTATCATAAAGTGTTCTACTTTTCTTTTTAATTTTTTTTTTTAAAGTTTGTACTCTGAACTTGGAAAAAAAAGTTAAATGTGTACTTTTGGCATTTAAATTAAAGTAAAAAGTAAATTCCACTTAATCTTGACTAAACACAACAAGTATATATAAAGAAAACACAACTTAACACTTAACAGAATCTCAACTGGGCCCTGACATTGTTAAGTTTGGGAGTGGATGACCTAGAGGCCCATCTAGTATGATTTGCTTACTCCACATACAAGTTACAATCAAATCTCCTTACAAATTGACTCCACTCAAATAGAGACACGTCGTCCATCATTATTTACAGTCCTTAATTAACTGCTATACTACACAAGGTGTGCAGTGGTTTATGGAAGATAGTGCTTCAAAGGATGGTGTGGATTTGTCTTTCGAATTCTGGCCAAAACAAACCATGTCTCTCCTTTGGAAGAGCCTTTGAACTTGGCGAGTCCCTCTCGGCCAATTATGACAAATTTGTTATCACAGCTGACACAAATTCTGTAAGTACCTGTCTTTGGGAACCTTTCAGAATTGACATCAGCAATTCTCCCACTATCTGGGAGAAGTGAGGAATCACTGTAAAACAGCAGCTGTTTCATATTTCAAACAAATTTTCCAACAATCTGCGTTTTGCATTGGGGTGTTAGACCTCTGAACCTCTGAACCTGCATGTACCTAATGCATGTTTCCAAGTCATCTCAGCTCAGCTGAGTTGAGCAAAGTTACAGTTAGGGAGGAAGAGAGAAGAAAAGACGAAGACTATGTACTGAAGAGTTCAGTGAAGAGGAAAAAAGGGCAGATTTCCTCAGAATAACCCAGGGACCCATTTCACTGAGCTTTGGGTCCTCACTTTGAGGCCCTGATCCATTGTCTGAAAAACAGTTCTCTACACATGTGCTATCGATCTGCGGGCTTAAGGGACTCTAAGAGGAGCGGCAGGTTTAGGTAGCGTAAAACTGTAACCTCTGACCCTGCATGAGATTGCACTGGGTTTTTAACAAGCACCAGGTGTAACAAGCTCTGTAGGGATTTCCACAAAACATGCTCGCAAGTAAAGGGGACTTACACCCTAAAACTGAATTTAGATAATGTGTTAAAGGTAAAAAAGTAAAGGAAATTGGTTTACAACAAAATAAATATGTTCTTATGGTTTATTGGACTCACCAATTCTGGAGAATCATTTTGAGATTAAATAATAAAAAAAAACCTCATATTAATGTCCTCCCAAATAATTGCATTAATTCCAATCCTGCAGACGAAAAAGCTGACTCTGACACTTTGGCGCTGCGTCTCCTAAGTGTCTGGACTCTTGAGAATGGTTGGAAACTCTGCTTTCAGAAGATATTCCCTCATTTAGGGATTTTATGATTGTGGTGCAAACCACATTTTACAATTTGGTAACTTAATCATTGGCTTTACATCTTGATTCACATCATGTTCTGACTCATCAATCCATGCCTTGTGACCAATAAAAGGGTGTGATTGGGTGGAGTGGTGCAATTTGACACCCGTCTTTAACAGGAATTCTGTTTCAGTGTGTGTTTTTCCACTAAAAGACAGCAGCCACCACCTCTGTAGATGGAGCCAAAATACCCACAATGCACCACAAATATATGTATTGACCAGAAAAAATGAGCCAGGTGGGGGTGATGTGATAAAGCAGATGTGTGGTACCTACTCGTGCTCATGTCTGGACATGTGAATGCAGCTGGGTCAGTGATGCCTCAAATGTGCTCTTGTGTTACATCTTTACTTTTTACTGTGCAGAACTTGGTTCCTGGTTCACTCCTGTCATATTAAATGTCTCTCCTCGTATTTTCTCTCAAGAAATGACTCCAGTGTGAGCCAATAAAGCAAAACCCCCAAAAATATCATGTTATAATAGGACTATCATTGGCCTATTTAGATACTTCTCTCTTCACTGTCTAATTTGTCTCATTAGATACTCTTTATTGTTTTTGCCAGCGTTTTGTCTGGTAAAAAGTTAAGGATGGGATTTGATTCCATTTTCTCGGGATGTAGGTCATGGCCCAAGGAAGAAAAGATACAATTTCAGTGGTGATGCAGATACACATCCCTCTTTGATTTGAAACAGTGGAAAACTGAGATGTGTGTGCTCTCTGGGTGCCTTCTACTCTCCCACTGTCTTAATCAGTAATTGCTCTTGATCAGCAGATTTTTCAGCCTAATGACTAACAAGTTTCATCCATTCAATAGACGCAATGAGGTGGAGTAACTTATAAGTAGAAACTGGTATACATGACAGTATAAATAGCCTTCCTTGCATTTACGCATTGATGGGCAGGACGGCTTGAATAATAGCCAGCAGCTTGTTGAGCTGGTTAAGTGTCATCTCCAGGTTATAAAAAATGCTAACATTTTGGGATGGGGACTCTCTGTCCTGATCTGAACCCAACAGATGAGTACAGACAGATGCACACGTAATATGTGACAGATGACTCGAGGCAATCGCCCCGTTTCTGAAATGCTTTGTCGATACCAACGCACATTTCATCGTGTTTATTGTGTTTTAAGACTAATTTTCCCCCTTTCTTTGGTCGTTTTGTAGCTTAAGCAATCGTAGCCAATGGTGGAGTAGCGACCTTTCCACCGATGGTGCGTATGCGTGCAGCTGCTTAGTAGAACTCAGTCAATAAGAAGTCAATAGCAGCACAGTCTGCTCTGTTATTTGTCATCATAGGCCAAGTTTTTTCCCCGAGACTGCATGCTAACAGAGGAGGCTCAGAAGTCTTAGACATACAATTTACATTAGGCTGAAAGGTTATTATGTAATAATTGATCAGTAACTCCAAAAATATGTCACGTAGCCCAGCTTTAGACGATAAAATGTTCTTCCAGCAATTATAACGTACTGAAGAGAAAACATGCCCAAAAGCTCAACAAAACGATTAAATCATACTTGAGGTGGTACAAACGCACACACAGTCAGAGGTGAACAGACTGCATTTATGTTTCTAAAATAACTGATAATTCCTGTGATTATTGATTAATTGGCACAATACGACTAGAATTTTAGAGGACTACAAAGCACTGTGTTCAAATGTTGTCTCTGAACACACAAGCAAGATGACATATTTGCATTTTTTTGTTTTTTGTTGCATGTGTTTTTCTTTTTTTTCTTGCTCCCTTTGATTTCTTCAGTAAAACAGTCTCAGGTGCCGAACGTTATCCACTGTAATCTTATAAAAACACAACTAGCACCAATGGACATGATAACGAGTTAATAACTTCTACAGTTCAGCTCTCCTGCTCTGAAGCCTTTTCAGCTGTGTGTGGTTAATTCACAGCCAAATGAACCAAGTCCAGATGTGACAGAGGGTGAAAAGGTGGGACATTTGGGTCAGGGAGCTTGTGCGTGTGTGTGTGTGTGTGTGTGTCCCAGTAGTCAAGGAAGGAGAGGAAACAGGGCGGTGGTGGGGGTTGAAGAGAGAGGATGAATAAGACAACCTAATTATCTTTGGTGTGAAGTGATGAATTTTAACAGCGGGTCAACCTGTCAAGTCGACGAGCAGCATTTTGCCTTTCAGACTGAAAACAATATCTAACCTCAGGCAGTTGGGATCCATTTACTGTATCTCGAATGTCTAAAAGCATTTCTCTGCAATAGTTATGTATAATTTCAGGCAACATTAATTTAAAAATTGTACATATCTTTAAAAAATGAATCATGTATATGTCTATTTTGTCCATTCCCTATCATTTGTACTACTGACATCACATAGAAAAGTTTTTTTAACCTGGACTTATAGTCACTTTCTTAATAGATGCCTTGTCTTGGTGAATTAACATTATAATGCTTTTTTAATTCAACACCCTGCTTTTTGCAGTGACCTTATAAACCTCCTATATTTGTAACTACGCAGTCTTGCTGCACAGCCGATTATCCTGACCACCCGATGACTTCAAGCAGCCCCTCTAATCATTATTGAACACTTCACCTCTGATTGTCTGAGTGGGCACAGAGGGAAATGTCGGAAGCCAAAATTGACAGCGCAAATGAGACCGAATCCCCCTCTATTACTCCCAAATTCCTGAGGAAATGCAAGACGCCGGCGAGCGTGAGGGTCACCACATACCTGCGTGGATGTGGTCAGGACTTAAGGGTTTTTAAGGAGATTCATTAGCCACAAAATGTGATTCTGAGCAGAACTTCCCACCTCTGTGGAGTGACATTTCAGCCACTCATAACTGTGAGTTGCATGAAGACATAAAAACGTTGTAGGAGGGAAACCAAATGGATTCAAGATTTATTGATGCGCCACATTCACCGTGATTTGCAAATAAATATTCAAGTGTTTTGTTTCTGGATTTGGAGCGATCGAAGGAAAAACTTGTCATCAAATGTAAAATATAATAATGGCTCAACATCTGCAGCAGCCACTTGATGTAGTAAATGTCTGCCGCTTGTTAAAGTGGAGCCTCGTCATTTATTGTCAGTTATTCTGCATTTAGATCAAATAAACGGACACTAAATGTCCAATAGTTTTAAATCATCCTCTAATGAGGTTACGTGCAGTGAGAAACCCTTTTATACACTTTTTGTTTCAGATATGAACTTAATCTAAAAATCTAACAGATAACTGGTAATCTGCAACCTCATGGTACACATGTAGCTCTGTAATGTCAATTATTTGTAAATTTAAGTTGATATTATGTATCAGGAATTTAAATGTAACTAGAATGTTGTCATTGTGTATTATGCACAGAATCCAATCAAGTTTCATCTTTGAAACCAATAGGAATATAAAAAAAGGAGAATTTACAATAATTAATAGAGAAAAGATTGTAATTTGTAAAGTTGCAACCTCACACAAAAAAACCAATCCATGCTGCATACTCACCACTTTGCTTCTGTATGACTCCAGACCCCCTTCTGATCACCTCACATAGCAAGGATATCACAAAGGCAAAGAGTCGCAAATGCATCTGGGCTGCTGTCAAGCGCCCGCTTCAGTGCCAGGCTGTGGACATCTGCAGGGACTCCAGGGGCTCAGGTAGAAGATTTAGTTCCAAAGCAAGGGAGCGATAGAGGCGAGAGGAGAAAAGAGCAACGGCAGGGGTTTAAAAGCTGTAGCGATGGATGAGGATGAAGTGATCTCACAGGCCCACAGCGGCGATGAAAACGGTGACTGTTAAGGTGAGGGAAGAGAGGCGAGACAGAAGAAAACAAATCCTCCTCTCCTTTTTGTCCACTTTCACACAGAAGATTTAGGGCAGAGATGAAGAGACAGGCGGCCATAAAAAACAAAAGCGGAGCAGAGCAGAGTGAGAAACACCAGAGGTGTGGAGAGCAGTGCCTCATCTACTTCCCTAGACTGGTTGCTTGGAGTGAAAACTCACCATTTAACTACCACTGTCAAATTTGCGATAAACGAGCCCCACTTATCCCATAGCCATCTTTAACCCTTTATTGGCTCTCGGGGCCTAAGTGGTTCCATATTTCCAGCCTGATCTTTAGCCCCCTCCTACTCGCTAGTGTTGTTTCGGTCTCTTCTTTTTATTACTCTTGTTTACTTTTGTTTTCCTGTACACGACTGCTTTGTTTTCTGTTGAAATGATATTAAATAGGGGCAGTCGTCAAACTTAATTTGACCAACAGAGGAAGAAAAGCAGCTGGGGAAGAGCATGACTTTCATCCTATTACAATACGTTTGTGGAGTTGATTAGTTTTGTGTGTTTGGGCAACAAGTTGTCTGTAAAATAATGGTAACATTCATTCTTAAGTGGTGGTTTTAGACTAAGGTACATTAAGCTATTAAATCAAATGTTGTTTGTTCAGTTAGTTAGGATAAAGTATCATCCAAACACTCTGCATATACACTGACTATTACCAGTTACTATTATGATAACAATATTTATTATAGCAAATAAGTTATGTTTTACAATATTTAGCAAACTGACACACATATGGTGGCTTTATTTATATTTTAGAATGTGTTGTCCTATGTTAACTTATTTTTAAGAGATGGGAAAATGATATCTCATGATGTTAGCTGAAAGGAAAGTTAACAACAATCATTTAATTTTTCTTTCAACAACAATGAACAAAGAAATTCTGTCTCACTGGTGTGAGAAAGTTATCATATGTACCGTATATATTTAATACAGCTTCATCCTCATTGCATTTCGTTTTCTCTCCACACAAAGTGCACACCATGTTCACATTGCTCTAAACATTTTTTGATTCTACTCTTATCTCATGTTTCTGTGCTACGCTTAAACTGAACACCGGCTGATTCACCTTTACCTGAACAAAAAAGTAGTTTTATGGACAGAAAAAAACCTTTTTCCCTCTCTAATTAAAATGGATTTAAGGATCTTTTCAGTTTTTTTGGGTGGCACAAGTGAACAAACTTTTTTTTTGCTACAAGAACTAGCTACACTTGCTTTCTCATGGGTGAATAATAAAGGCAATAATAAAGGTATAATTTTACAGTTCATTTAAACCTTGAAATGCTGCATACCTGTTGTGATAAACTGCCTCGGCTGGATGGATTGTAATTGTCCAAGGTTTAAAAATGGCTTTTATTTCTGACGCAGATGGAGTTCTGATAAATGTGTGTTTCTGTTACACTTTCGTTCACAAAAACTCGACGTTCCTCTCTTTCACCAGCACGTAAAAAAATGATTTGCTCCACTCCTGCTTTTATCGGCCTAAGTCGTGCTAAACTTAGCTCCACTGTGTCTATAACTGTCATGGAGATGATTAAATATGCATTTTTCCCCGCTCCTTATTTTGTTTACGCTGGCTTCGGGATTCTTTTAATAATGTTCAGAGCCAAACACGCGGAGGCACCTGCCAACATTAAAGAAATCCAAAGTCGTCTGAAGGGGGGGGGATTATCGGTTATTTCTGGCTCCTGGCTCAAAAAGAAGACTTCTGAGGGTTGTTGCTTCTGTAGTTTAAAACTCTCTTCTCTGATCTATGAACACACGCACACACATGTTTTTTTCTATGTGATATTATTCTCTTATTTTTAATCATTTATATGAAAATAATTAAATGTACTTAATTAAATACCCAGTACGTTAGGCTCTTGCGAGGACTTCCAGCATAGCATATAAGGTTTGTAGTATTTGTGCAGAGTTTTATTTTCCTCAAGCTGCATTAAGTGTAATATTGATACTTTTGTATGTCTCAAGTCGCATACTTTTATCCCTTGTGCGGCCAAATGTCAAACTACTTGTTAAAATTGCAAATGATAATTACAAAAAATCAAGTCGGTCAGAAATACCAGTCTTAAATGCATAGTATACAATTATAATTTATTTCCCTCCCCATACGTTTAACAATAGTAGAACTCCTGTGGTGATACCAGGCTCCCACAATAAGCCTGGCTGTAAGTTTTATGTAGATGTTTTGCAGCCACAGGCTTTTTATGGGGTTGGACAGAGTAAACGGTGGCCTGTGGTGAAATAACAAGAGAAACATAAAGTTTGGAGAACTTTCATTGGCACATGCAGCTCGCTGCCTCTGTCTGACATTAGTGATGTGACTGGGTCAGTGTTCTCATATAATAGGCAGCAACAAAAACACCTGAGGAGGAACTTGATCTTCAAACAGAAGCTGCTGTATGTCAAGAGTTTGGTTCTTTTGAACCTGAGATATGGCCTCAAAAAAGTTATGACAATCAAAAATGGAAGATCAGTCAATTTCAATTATTATTGCAAAAAATGTCAGTTTGGGGTGTGGTTGCTAACGGTGAATTTGACATTCCCACCCCTTCAACATATCTAAAAAAATGTTCTTTGACCAAATAAGTTGTATGTTGATATAGGCTGGTGTTAGGTAAAACTACAAAATGAGTATAGATAGGTACGATTCTACTTTATTAAACAATAGTCAGCTGGACTTTGATCATGTCACACACGTCAATTGAGTCGTGTGTCGGAGTTCAACCACAAATTTGTTATAGCGCACTCATTGGCTATTTTAGAACAGAAAACACTTTTACAAGATTATTAACACTAAGCACTGCACTGCAGCAGCGGCTCTATCTGACATCCAAAAACAGCAGGAAACAGGAGTAATATCAGGCTAACAAGCTCTGAGACTGTTGTCTGACTCTGGTACATGAATGAATGTGATGAGCCCCAAAAGATCCCAAGTGGTCTCTTTGGCATATGGACTACAGACTTTAGAGTGCAGCATATTTCCTGGAAGCCGTATGTACCAGAGTCACTCTGAACTGTGAGTAAAAAATATTAGGTTAGTTTTTGGCAGATCCTAAAGCCAACAATATTTTTATTGTGCCAACACATTTATAGCAAAATACGACCATATGGGCATAGAAAACATGATGCTGTCACAGTCTTTCCCTTTTACCCTGTCCTTATGTGGTTGTTTGTCCCTGCTGTCCTTGTGTGTGTGTGTGTGTGCGTGTGTGTGTATGTCCAAGTGCGTCTGTATGTGTTGCTTACCTGGCTCCTGCTCACATCGCGCCACCTTTGCAGCAGCTAATCAGCTTCTCAACCTAGTATTGCAGTATTTTAAACCCCAGACATGAGCAGATATAGTACTTCAGCCAAATGAATGTCCGTCCTCATCTGAAGTGACTTGATTTAGACTACCAGAGAAAATCAGATTGTTTGCATATCCAGTTTGTTTTTGTCTTTGTAGTGGTTAGCGCTGTTGCCTTGCAGCAAGAAGAACCCGGTTCTCCGAGTTTGCATGTTCTCCGCGTGTGTGTATGTGGGCATTCTCGCGGGGTTGTGTCCACGTACCGCATGACCAAATGAACTATGTCCTCATCTTTCCTCAAAATGCTCAGTGCACCTGCGACAGATGCTGCTCTGATGATATGTCTTAGGTGGTGAAACCACTCTCTTTATCACAGAAGAAACTGGTCATTCAAAAAATAGAATTTTTACTTAAATATGAGTTAATAAAGGCACCAACATAATGTTACCAATGTATCCAATAGAACTGGTATTTGGTCTTTTTACACAGTTAATAAACTTAGGAGGATACAGGAATATAAATTATATATTGTTTATTATCATCATCATTATTTCTTTTTTACTGAAATAGTATAAATAAAATAAATGGTTAGGTGTCATATAACTACCTTTTCTCACTAAGCCCTGCTGTCTAAACTCACATACACAATAACAATCAGGAATGCCATTTGATAATTAAGCTTTATAGAGCAGAAACATCAAACTCCATAGAAACAACCAAGTGAAATATGCAGAATG
Organism: Solea senegalensis; assembly: GCF_019176455.1. NCBI lineage: Eukaryota > Metazoa > Chordata > Actinopteri > Pleuronectiformes > Soleidae > Solea > Solea senegalensis. Next base: position 15,762,051 of record NC_058024.1, on the reverse strand, counting down.
CAGGGCATTTGAGTCCAAAAAACAATTAGATTAACAACCATGAAAAAGGTCTGCATGCTAAAGTGGAATTTTGATCTGATTTACTGAAATGCTTAATTGGATGTCTTGACTTGGGTATGCTTAAAATGTTCGGTCAGAACAAACAACAACGAGTGGTAACAGCGTTTTTACCAGGAACAATCAGCAGTGAGACTTTTGAAATGCATCTTTCCAGCAAACACTAAACATTCTAAAAGGTTATCTGATCAGTTACCTGATAGTATTGTTTTTTTTTTTGTTTTTGTTTTATGTGAACAGCTGTAAGTTGGTTTAAATCTGTCCCACATTTAAGGTTTGCAGGTTCATCACAAGTGGGTGCAAATGCTCCTCCATTATAGTAACTGCAAAATACAAAGCTGTTGGCTTTTTTGGCCAAATGACAGACCATTATTTAGCTGAGAACCAGCTGCTGGCAGTCTGCATGCAAATACATTGTTAGCACACACACTTGGATGGTTTGAACTGAAGTGTGGTGGTATGCTGTACTGACATGCAGAGAACCAGCCTGCAACGTGGAGGCTCGCTCTGACTTAAAACATGGCTGCCAGCTGGGACACACCCACACACACATATACTAAAATCTCCACCAGCTGAAGTTTACATTATCTTGATGTGTTGTTTGCCGCTTTAAACTAAGCTTTGTGTCACATTGTAAACCACTCACGTCCCACAGAAAATGATCAACTTTACATCACAGTGTACAGTAGTTGTTGAGTTCAACTCTTGTGACTTTTGTGTTTGTAATCAGATTTACTCAAGCAACACAAAAGGAACAAATAAAGCAGCAATAGACCAGCACCTTCCGTGACACCATAAGCTAACAATGCAGTCCCTCTCTCTTTAGAATTTGGAGAGTGAGCAGTTTACAAACTGTCTTACATTAAAATAAAGCAGCACACATATTCTTGAGATATCGTGGACCAAAGAAGTTATAGATTTTATGAGGTGAGCCTTTAAGTCAGCGGAGTCAAACTCAAATGACCTGAGGGCCACTGAGTGCCTAGTTTGGTTAGTAAGGGGAAAAGCAGAGAAAAAGAATTTCAAACACTTAATTGCAAAGTGTTTGTTTTGATCTGATCTATGATAAATAGTTCACAATATAAATGAAAACAACAAAAACGTTGAGAAATGACTCATTTTAGCTTGACATTAAGCGGTGAGCTGTGAGTTTGAAAGCAGTTTTTCGTCGTGTCCACACTATGAGGAGGAAATGTAAAAAGGAAAATATTACACATTCTTAAATGCAAGTATATGAGGTTTAGTAAATGAGCTATACCAACAGTTTATTACAAAACAGTTCAAGCTTTTTCGACAGCCGTTATTTTCTAGCAGGTAAAGCACACAGGTGTTACTGATCACAAGCTAACGGTGGCTCTGTGACGGTGAACCAGCATGCTCCCTGAAACTGAGGAGGCAAAATGGAACTGAGCCAGCATTCGATTATTTGCACCTGTGATTTTGCTTCTGTGACCTGTCCACACACAAGCCTCTGTCTAATCTCTAGTGGGCAGGTTTGCCAGAAAAATTGTTGACTGTTGAGTTACATCTGCAGGCCATTATAATACTCACATTTTGGGAACATAGCACTTTGTCCCGAGCTTCTCTCATTTCACACACACACACACACACACACACAACAGATGACATGTGATATTCTGAAATGCTACTTGGTACTGTTACTTTGAACTTTTGTGCAGATTGTTGTTATTATTATTGTGATTATTAAGCCACATTGTTGCAGAGTGTTCAGTTGTCCGGGACACGCAGATGGACTCACAGGCCTCTCTACAGCTCTGTAAAAGATGAATGGATTGTTAGTAAACTCATTATGTTTCCTCACCATGAATGAACAGTAACAGAATAAAGGAACAGCAGCCTCCAAAGCCCTGAGTGAGACTGCAACCATTTCCTTCACAGTGGGCAGATGAAAGAAACCAGCAACGGAAGGGGAATTCAAAGGCAAGGTCATGGAAAGTTTGCTCGCAGGCGCTCACACGTGCGTGTGTGTGTGTGCGTGAGTGTGTGAACATACGTGTACATGTATGTGAAACAAATTGAAGGTGTGCGTCTCTGGTTTTAATCCAGATGAAGAGCTGCTGTGGATAATTTTTTTCAGGTCTTTTTTTGGTCTGGATGCAGCTTGTGTGTAAAATATTGAAAATGGAAGACGGCCATTCAATCAATAAACAATCAAACCTTTAGCCTTTGCATTGTTACCACTTAGAATAAAGTAGATAATATATCGAGTACTTCTCCAACACCTGGTTCATGACATGTTGTCAGTTCTGTTCACTCTTTGACTCAATTTACACCTGGAACACGTTTCATTTTCAGAGTGTCTGCAAATTATATTTGATCTTTTTATGTTGGAAATTGGTATTGATATAGCCACTGCTTCCTCACTGGATTGTTGCAGTTATTTTCGCTACTGTAGTGTTATCTTGATTTTGTGTTTCAAGGGACACAAACTTGCCAATCGGAGCAGCAGTAGATTAGCAGCTCAGCTTCAGTGTCCCCCACAAGTTTAAAATGTTGTTTTACTTGATGGACTTTGGTGTTCAGTGGTTAAAAAATTACAGTTTTGAGTCAGGAAAGGTGTGATAAAGTGGTCAACATATTAAGATTTCATATACACAGCGCTGTTGTTGCAAAATCAGTACCTTTTCAACCACACTTCCAAAAAAACTGGAATATTCCCTCAACAGTCTTAAATGATGGCACCTGTCAGTGTGCCTTATAATGTGGTTTTATGATTTTGAACCCTTGACTCGATAACTCTTAGCCACTAAATTACCTCTGAGGTATTTAGATGACCTGGAGACACTAAATAAGGGCTGCTCCATTCTGTTTTCCCCATGGCTTCTGTTAAAAATGTGCTGATCTGGGGACTGGAGGAACGGAAATGAGGAAACAAAGATGGCAGATGACAAAAAAAGAGCAAAGATTGAAACATGAAGGCTGTTCCTTTGGAAAACACAGGCAAAGTTGTTCAGAAAGGCCAATGCTCACGAGACATGGGGGATCTACTCATAGCATGAACAAAAGGAAAATGTGCAACAGATGCTCAGGGTGTGTGTGTGCGTGTGTGCGTGTGTGAGTTATAGGCTGCTTAGTGGCAAGCGGTGGCATCACAAGCTTATCTGCACATCACATCTCTAACAGCTGGACACACACATATGGGTTTGCACGGCCATTCTTAGGACACTGCATTGACGTCCATTCATTTTGACAGCCTAAAGAAAACATTGTCCCTAACCTAAACCATAGCCGGTCAATGCCAAACCCTAATCCTTACCTAACCACAATTCAAATCAGTCCGACACCTCAGAAATGAGGTTTTGCCTCATTAGGACCAGGATTTGTTTTGTTTGAGGACTATTGCTCCTGACAAGGTCAGTATTTATGTGAGAAAAGATCCTCAAGAGGTAGCAATTAGTACACACACTTGTAAAATACTCAAAACTTAGCTACGCCACAAGCCTTGTGTGTTTGTCCTGGTCCTTGGGTATTCAGGAGCTTCGCGGAAGGTTGCGTTCCATCGGGATATGAGAGGCATGCAGGAGGGATAAAGGCCTCCACATGGAGGACAGCTGCTGCTCCACTGCCGTATTTCCTATCAGTAGGGATTTATTTGTTCATTCAGATTAATTGTTCAGGCGGTAGAATATTTGTCCTGTGAAATGTGATTACGCTTAAAAAGATGCAACACCAAGATCAAGTCACGCGTTGCTGCTGATGTTGAGTAGAGCATTAAAACACAACAACAGCGGTTTTAATTGTGGTGTAGTAAAATACTCCAAAATAAGGCTTACTACTGAACAAATGTGTTCAAATTTGCCTCATCTCATTTTTAGACGTGCTTATTTACTCAGTGACTTATAATACTGTGCAAACATCACATCATATATCACTGCCACGACTCCTTGTTCTTTTTTATAGCAGTGAAGATAGTTCTTAATGACATGCAGATCGTTGTCCTGCTGCAGAATAAAGTCGAGACCTCCCTGATGGTATTGCATGATGAATAAGTATTTGCTTAAGTGCCTTAGCATTAAGGGAACAGCTATGCAGCCCCAAACCTACATGAGACCTCCACCATGCTTCACTGTTGTACTGCACTCCAGACCTTTGGTGAAGAAACTGCCTAAATTTTTATTCATCAGCCAAGAGCACCTGCTGCCATTTTCTAGAGAAGAAGATTGTGCCAGTTCTGAGCTGCTGCTGCTGCTGCTGCTAGACATCTTCCAGTTTGAAAGAGTAGTAAGCACAATGTGTCTTTTATCTGCCATACTAAGATTCCTGTGTCTCAGCGTTGCCTGTTCCTTTGTACTTTTTTTTTACTAACCGTGTGAACAGCACACCTTGGAACCCCAATCTGCTTTGAAATCTTTGCCTTACCTTGTGTCTTCTTGCCATGGAGTATGTCCTGTGACATGAAACTGACGTCCACAACCTCATGTTGGTAGCAGAATCTGGCTGTTCCTCAACCAGTTTGAAGCCTCTTACACAGCTGCTTCCTTTTCATAATATGGCTGTTCCAACCATACATGTGAAAATGATGATCATTAGCACGTGTTTAATATGATTGGTTAATGGTATAGTCCTAGTGTACGTACATATAAGAACTGATGCTGATTTAAGGGCAAAGGAAAGTCATATATATATATATATATATATATATATATATACATATATATATATATATATATACATATACATATATATACATATACACATATATACTGTATATATATACATTTGTATTTGTGGAAATATTCTTACGACACAGCTTTTTTATTTCTTTTTTTTTGTTTTTAATTCACCTTTTAAATTTGGGCATTCCCATATACTGACACCTGAAAACCTTGACCATTTTGCTCATGTTCTGGCTTGGGTAAATAAGAAAAGACAACCGCAAAGCTTAAGATTCTCCAACAAATGACAAAGCAATTTCACAAAACACCATGATAGACAGACCGTTTATGAACTATGAAGCTGTTAATAACACATTTGTGCTGAGTCATTTCAAAGACATAATTCCCCAACTGTGTAACAAATGTGGTTTTCCCAAAAAGCAGAAGAAATAAACAGCCCAAACATGACTCAGCTAAAGTGCTTTTGCTGATTTATTTAATGTAATGAAGCATGCGTAATTTATAGGATTTTTAGAATTTTACTTTTTCATCTGTCTGATATCTCGAGTCCCATCCCTAGTTATGGTGTCAAAAGATTCACATGTTGCTTTTTGTCCCCATAAATAAGACAAGTCCCCTGTACATGTGTCCCTAAATGAAAAGTAGGATTCGCCCTCAAGTACTCAGACCAGAAATATGTTTAATTGCATTAGATATTTAAACTGGCGACACATGGTTGGTGTAGTGGTTAGCACTCTTGCCTTTTCAGCAAGAAGACGTAGGTTCGAGCCCTGGTTGGCACAAGGGCTTTTCTGCACGGAGTTTGCATGTTCCCCCTGTGTGTGCGTGGGTTTTCTCTGGGTTCTCCAGCTCCCTCCCATAGTCCAAAAACGTGCACTATGAGGACGAGGTAAATTGGTCACTCTAAATTGACCGTAAGAGTGAATGGTTGTTTGTGTAGCCCTGCGATGGACTGGTGAACTGTCCATGGTGTGCCCCGTCTATCGCCCTATGTCTGCTGAGAGTGGCACAGCACCTCTGGTGGAGGATAAAGCGATAGATGATGGATGGATATTTAAACTTAATCGCAATGACTAGTACATCCATTTTGATATACAGTACATAGAGTATATAAGACAGCTTTATTTAGTGCAGGTATGGGACATGACGAGGGTTTCCTTAAATAAGATGTGTTTCATAAACAATTTGCAGACCCTGACTTTAACCTAACCAATGTGTTAAGGAAAGACCATAACATGATCCAGAAAAAAGTTGTGCGCGACTTCAAACACAACATTATCCACTTATTCACTACCTTCAACCTTCTTTTTAGTCTGAGCTACAGATGGGCCTCTGGATGTAAATCCTGATCTCTGGTGTGTGAGTTATGTGCTTTATACGACTTTCATTCATCTCTGTTTCCAATTCAAATACTTAGGTTTGAAAGTGGTGCGGAGTGCCATGAGAGAGATACACATATCAACAGATTAAATTTTGTGACTCTTACACATAATGTGTGTTGTAGGTTTGTAAAGCATCTGTGTCGCAGTCAAATTGGTTTCACACAGTGAGGGTGCTGCCAAACACGCTCAAAGAAGTGACTGATGCTGTCACGTCAGCATCAATCAACTTCCCTGAGGAACATCTCCAGCACTGTGCTGAATTCATGGTGTTCGAATTCAAGTGTTGTCCCCATCTGTTTGCCATTGATCTCGTTCCCAATAGGACTGGCACTGTTAAGTCCATATAGGTTTTTTCTCTGGCAGCAAAGTGCTTTTAAGGCACTGGGGAGAGTTTTGTCCCAGTGCCCCATCAAAAAAGTGCTGCACATGGGTTTTGTTTCTATGACAACAAAACAAAAGCGCAACACTTTCCAGCGACATTCAGGTCCAGCAGATCGGCTTCATCAAATAATTTATTTTTTGTCATATTAGACATAGACAGTACAAGGGTCTTAATTCTCTTGATTACCAGGGTAATGACTCCTACCTCAATAAATGTGTTGCCTTCACGTTGTTAAGCACTGATAAGCTTCAGTGGGCCACATCAGTGCAGTGTGTCCTGCATGATGGCCGTAGTAAATGGACCCTTGGCAGCTTTTCAGCAATTAAGCAGTTTCCATCGTCTTGAAAAATCTCACAGTCACAGTCACAAAAAAAGACACTAGATGCGGCTTTTGTACTTTGTTTGAATTTGGATTCTGTGTTGTAATAGTGCTGTGAGTTCTCACTCTTAACCTGACACTAAAGTAAAATTATATCAGCCTCGACAATTGGAGCTGGAGCTCCATGTCCTTCCATCATGCGCTAATTGGAAAGCTTTTGGTTAAACTCCTCGGGTCCTTTGGCTGATCTCCAAAATCACCTCTGATGCCTGTGCCGTCAGTATTAAAATGTGTTCAAGGGACAAAGAGGAGCTGTATGAATAAATGGGTGACTGGTAGTGCAGTGTTGAGTGGCTGCCATGGCACGGAAGAGCAATTTGGATAACAGATTTCACTTCATTCCATGTGAAGTATAGCTGCCAACCAGGCTGCGAGCCAACGTGCCAACTCACTGCACCAATAAAAACATGCTTGTTACTGTTTAGAAATAAATCAGTTCTATGGTAGGATGACTCCGTTTGTGGTGGATGGGAAGTGGAGAGGTCTCATGGAGTCTCTTAGCCCAGATTCAAGACAGACGGAACACGTTTGACTCAATCATTTGAGTGGGAAATTTAGGAGCCTCATGCAAGCAATGTCCCCACAGGTTTCTTGAGAAGGAAACTGCATGCTGCTCTGAGGTCTGAAGATCATTTGTTAACTCTAGGTGTGCTATTGTGTGTAGATTCTCATTTATCTGCTCTGTATTTGCTGGTATGGAGTGAATTCAGTTTGACTTTGAAAAGCAGGCACCCATGGTTTACTGCTGTCCCTCTTGTTCTTGTTATTCTGCTCTCCGTTTCTTGATGTCTCTGTTTCTTATTTTCAGTTTCTCTCTCCTGTTTTTGTGTCTGTCTCCCTTTTGTGTGACTCACACAATGGACACAGTTGGTATAAACCTGCCATTGGGTCTGGTATCGTTTTCAAAAATCCGCTTTACGACAGAGACAAACATTTTGTTTTCATGAAGATTTTGATCCTCCAATCACATGGTCGACATACTGCACACTTGCTGGTTTGTTATGTGGCACTTTATTTTGCCATTTTAATGACGTATGACATGATAGTAAGCACACTGCAGGGGATTGTCTGGGTGAGTTGCACTCACAATGGCAGGAGAGTCTCCAGACAAAGGTTGATGTCTGGCTTGAATATGCAGGAGGCAGGATACTCATCCATTCACTTTCAGTGGAAAAGTCTGAAGCTTTCCCTGCTGCAGTCTCACACAAGCTCTTCTGGACTTTTTCCACAGATATTAGACAAAAGGAGGTTCCAGAGGATGTCCGGACTTCATATCCAAAAACAGATTTGCTGTATTATCTATCTATTTATTACTACAACTACATTTAATCATGATTCAGAACCTAAATCAGACATGTTTGATACCACCATTTTTTTCTACGTGTACAAATGCTATTGATTGCTTGCGTAAATAGTACCGTTTATTTATGTTACGTGACGCAGGCGAGAATAATTCACCATTTGCAATAAATCTTTGAAGCATGACAAACCGTCCATTTAAATTGGTACCGTGAAATGATAAAACTTTACAGTGCAGCGATGAAACAAATCAATGCCTGGTTTTGATATTAAAAAAATATTTTCATAAACCCACATTTCATGGGTTAAAGATTGGATCAACACATCTAATGTTATGTCTGATCAGGAGTGGGTAGCTCTCCTCCCCCTCGCCCTTATCCTTGAGTTAGATTGCAGTTATTATTATTTAAATATCTGCTGATCAAGTCTCATCATAGGAGTTTGATTTATTTCAGAAACCCTCTGTTTATATTTCTCAATCCTGGTGCAAGGGTTCAGACTTTTGATGGAACCCTCATGTGGTTTGGAAAGGCTGCCGGCAGCACTGCTATGTACAATGGGATAGGCATTTTTCACAAGAATTCAGTTCTGAATACACGCTTTGCTATGATCGCACTGATTAATGAGACAACTCTACCACCTCTACCACATTATTCTATCGGCATAGCGATGTCACCACATGTGACCCTCACACCATTTTTAGCATTTGACTAAATAATGAATTAATAAACTTTCTTAAAAAGTCTATAGCCTCTGAAGTATTGTATTTCAAGAAATGCTTATACATTTCCCTAACCCTTTATATTACATTTGTGTTTGGCTGGTGGTTGAAGAAGCTTTAATTATGTGCAGTAAATTAAAACCAGAGATGAAGTCGTCCACCGCTGACTTAATTTTTCAAGTAGCTCTGCAAAAAATAATGTTTACAACAAACAACTTAGGTCATAATGAGTCCCTGTGTAAATAGTTTAGATTGTCGGGTTAACCTGGGGTGTGTTTACAACCTGACTCATATCTCTGCTCTAATGATCCTGCAGCATGTTGTCTTTCATGATGAAAACACAGAAAAACAGTAATCACAAAAGACAGAAGCAAAAGAGACGTTTATTGCTATCAATGTGTTTTAGATTAGAAATTCTTTATTCACATTCGATAATGACGACAGTGACACACACACACACACACACACACACACACACACACACACATAGTGCACGTTAAAAGCGCTCTTATAAAAGCAGCAGATTAAAACCAGAATCAACATAGAGATGAAGAGAGACAGCTGCAGAATAACTACTGGGCAGCAAGTGGTGGTATTACGGACACGTGCATTATATCTGTGTTTGCACACGCACACATTCATGCTCACCTGCGTGTGTGTACTTGTATTTGTTAACTCTTTAGAAGCTTTTCTGGCATAAACACTGAACTTGTCAGTTCCGGTACTCCTCATGGAGGCCAAAACCCAGTTCTAATGAGGCAGAACCTAATTTCTGAGTGTGTGTGTCTGAGGTTCCAAAATGAAATGAAACCTCTCTTATAAATGCTTTAATAAATTGATTAAAAACTGCTACAAATCTTAAATTTACCAGCGTTTCAGTACCGGTTGAAAAATCATTTTAGAAGAATTTCATCAGATAATCTACTTTTGTAAGTGAGACGTGTTGACAAGCTGTGAATCATCTTCTATAGCAGGTGTCTGCTTTTTTCTTTTCTTTTTTCTTTTTCCTGTTAATGGATTCCACACATGAGGCACTGTTGCAGTATAAGCTGCTGGATGAAGTATACAGGGATGCTGCCCTCTGCTGCTCAACAGTGGGACATGAACATTGAAGCTTGGAAGTAACAGAAAATACTTCCTAAGCACCTAAACCTGAATTTGACTATTTAAACTATATGTAACCTGAAAGCCTCATCTTAACTCAGTATGAAGACCAAATAATGTATTATACAAATTATTATTATTATTATTATTGTTGTTATTATTATTATTGTTATTATTATAATATTATTATAATCTATTACACTGGGCTGTGATGAGTTTTTTTGTTTTTTTTTTATTTCACATCAGTCCTCAACAACTCAATTAAGTTGGTTTTCAAAGGTTCAACATAAACACACTTCAAATGATGACAAATTTGATTTTTTTTTTTCTTTATCTTCAATGAGAAGGCAAAGATACACAAAGTAAAAAAAAAAGTTTTTTTAAATCGGCTTAGCATATTCAGAATCAGCACATCTCAACCTCACCATAACACCTTCAGCTCTGTAGAAGCTAAAATGATTATTTTGGTACAGATAAAACTTGTCCTGCAGGTGGCGATGTTATCTACATAGTTCATGCCAGAAGCTTAATTACTTTTCAGAATTCAGTTCAGAATTAACTGGTTGACTTTGTCTCAGCTTTGGTCAAAAACATCAAAGCTTCTTGTTAGGACAAATCCAGTGGACTTTGAGATTCAGAATGTGTTGTGTTTACAGTTAAGAGGTTCCGTATCCTGTCCCAGCTTTGGGAAAAACTGGAGTTCATCCAGTTGATACTAACCAAAACTCTGCTATTGTACTCAAAGGTTCTTGTTGACGCTGTGTGCATGTGAGCTGTGCCATGAATCTTCTCCGTGTACAGATCTTCGTTTTTTATAAATTCATTATATGGACAACTGAGGCTTACTGAGTTCATTATTTTCTTGATTTGCTGCTGTGACTCATACGAGAATTTTAGCCATGTACGTCACACAACTGTGCAGAAGACGTTTTTTTCTTCATCGGCTTCCATTCTCTTTTGTCCTGTGAAGCTAAAAAAATACCAATAACTGGTTGAAAAGTGAAGAGGTAAAACATGTCATTATTATAAATAAAGAAAGCCTTGTGCTTTGGCATTTCCTTTGATTTGGATTGAACATGAGGCTTTTTAGCCTTCACACCTGACAAGCTGCATTGCCAATTGCTTGTTTTTGAGCACCATACCTCATTGTTACGCTGCTAAAACTGTGAGTAGGTGTAAGGCAAGCTTTTGTTTCACACACGGAAAGTGAAAGAAATTTCAGTACCTGACAATCTAATTGCCAAGCAATTTTCCATTAATCAAGACCCTCATCAACTGCATGCAGTTGTGTTTTAAATGGTAATTAATGAGCATTAAAAAAAAGCATAAAAATGAAGAACTTGACTAAATTGCAAGTTGGCAGGTGTGTGATGTCTGCAGTTCTCAACACCTCCGGGCCAAAACGGAACTGTGGGACTCCCAGCTCTGTGTGCTCCGGTGGATAAAAACAAGGTGAGTGGTCGTGAGCAGCAGGTGTCAGCTTTATATTTTACCCAGGCGCTGTGTAGAAACAAATTAAAAGTTAAGTTAATTAACTACTTGAGTAAGTAGAGCAGGCAGGATGGAGCCAAATCAATTAGCTATTGGCAGGAGAGATGGAGCTGGGGGGTACTAGAGAGGGGCCTCTACCAGGCAGAGCCAAGTCACAGACACATATAACCTCACACACACACTGACTGCACACATGCACAATCACGAAAGTGGTCTTGACTAAACACAAAGAAATGATCTGTGATATGCAGGTAAACACTGAATACAACACACACACACACACACACACACATTGGTACATGCAATACACAGGTATGAGGAGATATCCATTTTTCACCTCTGCAACTTGCTTACACCTTAACCGTAACCCTAAGTACATACCACAATGAATTAACTTTCCGTTCTGTTGTTGAAAAGCTTTGGTGTTGCTTTACTGCAATTGACTTGGCAAAGAGAAAGAGACAGATGCTGAAAAAGAAATAAGTGAACCGACAGAAGTGAGGGGAGAAAAAAAACTGAAAGCAACAAAACCCTCTACGCTAAAATAACCAAGAAATGTGAAAGATGCAGCTCAGCATGAACCGCTGTCCTAGAACTGAAATAGGAGAAACAAACTGTTAATAGCGTCAGTAGTATTTGCCTGACTACATGTACACAGTACAATCTCTCATGTAGCACACATGACTCACAGGATGCGTCACTGTAAAAAAGGGGGAATACTGCACTCATTAGTGGAAATTCAACGAACTCAGACACCACGACGTCTGTGCCGATGTTTAGCTGAAGCTCAATGAAAAGAAAAATGTCTAAGAGTGAATGGAATTTTATTGTATCCATTAAAGAAACCAGCTGGTTCAATATGAGTGACCTACATTTTAAAAACACTAACTGAATTGGCCAAAACTGAACGTTTCTTTTGTCAATTTCAAGTGACAACACAACTGGTTTGTGAAGTGCAGATTCTAGCAGTCTGGACAATTTTCTTTTTTGAACAATGAAGAGACTTGAGGAAGTAGACAAGGGGATGGGTCAGTGTGCAAATCCCTGAAGCTGATCATCTGTTTGACTCTAAAGTGAAAACATGCTGCTGGATTAACAAAGACCAGAAATAAGTGATTAATTTACTAGCATAATAAAACAAGAGAAATCGGCTAATTTTCCCTTTAAACTTCCATATTTCCTTCCTGTTTTGCATATTGACTTCCTTCTGCAATAGGCCCCCTGATCTCAGGCTCTCACTTCTCTTTCTACACCTGCAGACTATGTCCATTACTTAGTTCTGTGCATAACCCACTACTTATTTTGATATGGCTCTCTCGCTCTCATTCACTAACAGCAAGACTGCAGGTGTTATCTAGTTTTAAGACTCAAATCACATGTGTGCTAATCTAGTTAATCTTAATCTATTGAACAGACAGCTCCAGTCACACTGACAGCCTTTGACAGGGCACATGAGGGCTTGCTCACATTAACTCCCCCACCTCCTGTCCACAGTGGTGTGTGTGAGAGAGTGTGTGTCCCTCATAAATTCAGGGCTTTGGCACATTTTAGTTACCTCTGTGAATATTTTATACTGATATATTATACTGTAATTATTGTATATTAAATACTACTAATGTGGATTTTTACTCAGTATTTCTCTTTCTCTTCCCTCCCTCCAAAAATGTTCACCCTCACTCTTTACAGCAATAATGGAGGGTATATTTTGAGTCTAAAAAACAAACAAACTGTGGGCTGGTTAGACAAAATATATGAAGCAGTGACGAAACAATAGAAATTAGAAACCTATATAAAAATAGATGGCATGATAGATAAGCCCTCGAAAATCAAATCAAACCACACTGTGTGTGCCCCCTGGTGGCTGGAAACCTGCTAATGGTATATTAAACTAAAAAAAAAAAAACATATTCCATATTATGGTTATTGTTGTATTTTTCTTTTTGTTTTCTGTAATTTTAGTTCTCACCCCACTGGTGTAAGTTCAAATGCTCATGATTTGAATCACAGCAGTTATTTGATGCTTAAAAACAACAAGAAAATAATGACGTATCAAACATCATGATTGACAGCTGACGTTTCATCATCCACTCTATCATCACTAGTGCACACAGTAGCTACAACTAATGTCACTGGCACAAAATGTCACAAATCATATCAAGGATATTTTGGGAGATATGTAGTCCATCTGTATTCACATTATATATATATATATATATATATATATATATATATATATATATATATATATATGTGAATATGTATAAATGAAGGTGCCAGAGGATTTAACTATGTGAACTTCCCATTAGAGACGGAGAAAAACATGGGTGGGTGATTCAGCCTTGCTGCTGTGTGAGCACTGCTTTTTATTATTTGCATTTGTATTTATTATTGATCAGGCCCAGGGCTACACGGTGTAGTAGTTAGCGTTGTTGCCTCGCAGCAAGAAGACCCGCATTTACATCTCGATCCGAGTTTGCATGGAGTTTGCAAGTGACCATAGGTGTGAATGTGACAGTAAATGGGTCTTCGTCTCTGTATGTTGGCCCTGCGATGAACTGGCGACCTGTCCAGGGTGTTCCCGCCTTTTGCCCTCTGTCAGCTGGATTTGGCTCCAGTGGCCCACGACCCTCAGGTGGAGGATAGAGCAGTAGATAATGAATGAATGAACTATTGCAAATGATACGTTTTAAAACATCAGTTGACAATAAATGAGCAAATCAGTCTTTGTTGGAGATGTAAACAGATTCAGATAACAGATGTTGTCTTGATTACTTGAATACATTTAGTCACTTAGTCGGAATACCGACTTGCTCCTGTTGTCTGTGGTTGTGAGTTTAAGCCTCAAGTGATGCAGACTATTTTCTGATTAACTGGCCCACTTGGGTGCATCAGCATAAATCCTTGTGCTGTCCACTTAAGGTTTTTTTTTTTTCTTAAACTTCTCCTGTGGTCAAATGGAATATTTCACCAAAGCAGTGAGGTTTCCTCATGCTGCTTTGGCAACACTCTGGGAAAAAAATGGTGACTATCAAATCTGACATATTGCGCTAATTGCCATTCAGCTCCATGTGACTCTTCACTGTGCTGGGATGATTGTGATTAGGTAACGTGTGGTGTTTCCATTTTGTTTGTCTGTAAAAGCTGCAAGTACCTCAATTCAGTTCAAACCATTTAACCCTGTTCCCTCCATTCCTCCCCGTCTACTTTTTGTGCTGCCAAACGTACAAAGAAAATCCATTTTAATGTTTTATTGGAATCTCATAAAAGAATAAAATTATTGAAAATTATTGCTGTAAAATAACAATATGTAGAAATTAGTAACTGGTCTCCCTCTGGCAGGAGAGTTAATCCATCTGATATCTGTGAAAGTTGTCATTCATCCAGGTCATTGTCTTTTGTGGTTCGCTGTAGGTGACTGGACTTGCTCGAGTCAATTTGATTAATCTCATTCAAGACTAGTCTTCACTTCAGACTAACTGGTAGAAAAAAACAGGTATTTAGCCTCGGAGACTGAAACCTGTTCGTTATATAGACGCATCTATCGACTTCCTAAAGTGCACAAGGAAGGAACCCCACCAAGACCCATCATCAGCACCATCGACTCAGTGACGCACAACATCACAAAACATTTCACCGCAATTCCAGCACCTGGTTGGCAACACACCTCACCAAATCAAGAATATCCCAAACATGGCAATCAAAGCCAAGGGGATTAATAGACCCTGAGGAAACCATGGTGTTGTGCAATGTAACATCCCTTTTCACATGCAGTCTCAACACCGAAGCAGCGAAGATCTTTGTATCTCCCAAAATTGTACATGGAAGAGGTAGAAAACAGAGTCTTGGTCTCCTACAGGGGAACTGGTCCCAGCAACTGGTTCAGACACGTTGAAGACACCTGCGTCAAGATCAGGGTGCAGGAGCTGGAACACTTTACAGACCACATCAACAACGTAGACAAAAACATCACATTTGTGAGGAAGTCAAAGGCAAACTCCCTGGTCTTCTTGGATTGTGCTGTGAACACTGGAGAAGACAGAAACCTCAACATCGAAATCAACATCGGATCAATAAAGTACAGGAAACCTATACCCACGCAGACTTCACTCAACAGAGGAGGTGAACTAAGACACCGACTATCACCTGCCTACAATGCTACCCTGAGCTCTCTTGGTAAAAGGATCAACAGTCACACACAGAAAAACTAAATTGAAGTCACACTCACGCAATAGCAGACTCCGGCTCTCAGGTGACCCTCACGACCCTCTTTCACACCTCGACTCAGGTGACACCAACAACCTGAAACTGGGACAGAGGGTGAACGACCTGCATTGAACAACTCTCTAGACAGGTTTCAGCATCAGAGGCTAAACACCTGTTTTTTGTTAGTCCCAAAATGAAGAATCCTCTTGGATGAGAGGGGAAACATCTTCAACTTCCTCAAGCAAGTGCACCCCACTAGATGGAAGGTGGTGACAAAAATAATGATTTCATAAAAAGTTTAGACAGATCTTTAGCTGAACAAGGGACACCTGCTTTTTTCAGTGAGGTAAATTACCTTGCTTGGCAGACAGCTAAGTCAGTGTGAGCAGGATGATGACGACTGTATCATAGTCTCTGTATATCTCCTCCTTACACTTCTATACCACGCACTAATGTGCAAGTATTTTTGCCCACAAACATCATGATTTTACAACCACACAGCCATTCATGTATTTTCATGTATTTATCTGCCAATTAGTTTGTACATACTGTACATGCAAGTGGGCTCAAGCAAGTTTGTGGGTGTGTGTGTGTGTGTGTTTGTGTGTGTGTCATCAGTAGTGTGAAAGTCAGCTCAGCCAAACAGCCTGTCTCAAACAGGATCAAGAGCTAATCCCTTATCTGCTAAGCCATGGAGGTGACAGTGTGTGTGTGTGTGTGTGGGTTGTGTATCATAATTAATGTCTCTAAGGAGCTGAAGGGAAAGGGAGAGAGAGATGAAGGGGCTGCGGGGGGGCCAAGCTTCATGCTCTATTGACCTTCAGAAACATAAAAACTCTCCTTGCCTTGTTCTCTCACACGCAACCTGGAAAACATTAGAGTCAATTCTATTTATGAGCTGCTTCTGAGTTGTTCTTTGCCACTGTTGCCAAACTCTTACTCGCTATATATCAAATGTGCCCTTCCAGTTTGGCTCTGTAAGAATCATTTATCATCCTTTGTGGCAGGTGACATGCCAAAGGTGTGCTGCTGCTGGATTGGGATGTTGTGACTATGGAGGCAACAGGAGTTCACAGAACTCCCTGCCATGTTCATGAAACCAGTTTGAGACTTTTGCTTTGTGACACCAAAGGCAAAGGTAGCAACAATTCTCATGACATAATGTGGTATTTAAACATTTGGTTGATTTTCAGGAGGTGTATCTGCATGATGAGTCTTCTCTGGGTGCTCTGGTGTCCTCTCACAATTTAAGACATGCAGAACGGCTTTAGGTTAACTGGAAACTCTGAACTGACCACTGGTGGGAATGGTTGTTTGTCTCAGTATTAACTTTTTTAATTATTTCAATTTTTTTTTTTTACCTCTATATCACAATATCACATAGTTTTTATTTGCATGTTTGTGATTTTACTGATGTGTGATCAAAAGGTAACAAACATCAGCACATTAACATACAGAGATGATCGCACATGGGTCATATATGATCCTGATCATATGTCACACATACTCAGTCAGGTGGAAAAACTATCTTCCTCTCTCTCTCTCTCTCTCTCTCTCTCTCTCTCTGTCTCTCTCTCTCTCTCTCTGTCTCTCTCTCTCTCTCTCTCTGTGAGTGTGTGTGTGACTGCATGTGTAAGTGAAAAAGCAGGGATTAGTATAAGCGCAGAGGATTACCCAGAAAAAGGACTGACTGCTTGCCGAGGTACTTCTCTCTCTCTCTCTCTCTCTCTCTCTCTCTCTCTCTCTCCCTCTCTCTATCACTTTCACTCATTCACCCAGTGCACTGTAGAGGTCTTAGAGTGCCAGGCGATAAAGAGAAAAACCAACCATGGGAAGCTCACTTAGACACGCTCTTTGAACATCCTCCACCTCTAATCAGTGCCACCTCCTCACTCCACTCCTCTTTTCCTGCACCTCCACACTCTTCACCATCCCTTTCATCTCTCCCCTCTTCCTGTCTTTTTCAGGAGTTCCTTTCCTTGTCAATTGTTGCACTTCCTTCTTCTTCTTCACCATCTTTACTTTGTTGTTCCCCGTCCATTGTCCTCGTTTTCAGACTCCTTTTCTCTTATCATTTTCTTCATCCTCTCCTCTTGCTCTTTATCTTCAAAGTCTTCTCCTCCTCCACTACATCTTATTCCCGTCACCTCTCTCGTTCAGCTCCTAGCACTTCTTCTTCTTCTTGCAATTAACAATTAACTGACTATAATTTATTAACTTATTCAACCAATGTCGAAGGAAAGTGCGTGCAATTTGCAACCACGGCATAAGAAGCGTCTACTGTTTTAAATCTACAGCCCTCAGCTGTTTAGCTCGTTTGTGTTTAATGAACAGAGTGAGGATAATAAAAGATGTTGGACCTCTCAGTTAATTCTGCTCCTCGGCTTCTTAGCCTCTCTGTGTCTTGTTGTCAAAATAGCTTATGTAAAGTCTTGGCATGATTCCCTCCATGGTTAACAGGTTTAGACACCTTCTGATCCACGTCTGTATGTCAGGAGACCCACGGAGGTGACTGTACAGGATTCACCTCCCCTGACACACAAATACTGGAACAGGTGCACATCGAGTGAAGAATTCTCTACCATCCACACCTGTCAACTAAATCCAATTGTTTTCATGGAGTTTCGGTTGCAATTCAAGGCGTTCAGCAGGTTGCATTCGGGTAAAAGACTGCAGTTCTGACCTTCAGGAAAAGTAGTGTGCCAATGTGGTTAAAGCTGTGGTCTGTAGGGTGTAGGAAAGCTGGCCTCACTTTAAAGAAATGCAGCTGACACATCTGGCCCACCCTCTTGTCAGAGCTCTGCCCCAAAACACTGGAAGTTGTTATTTGTGCTGATTTTAGGGAACGTGGCTGCACTTTCTCTGCCATTTTACCATGACTCGCTTGCTAATGTAAAGCTATTGTCTCTGCTTCGGTCATGTGCAGGGAGGTAGTTTGGACAGGCAGTTATGTCAGCCAATCATTCCACGTGGTACAAATGAAATCATTGGTTGTGTGGATTCACTATGTTGAGGGCTTTTTTTTGCCTTTTTATTCAGAAAACTTTGTCTCCTGATGACTATTAGGATATCAGGAGAATGTCATTAAATAAGATTTTAAAATGTGCTCTGGAGACAAATGTGGCAGGAAACTAACAAACATTATGGCAAAGGAAAGTATAAGCTGCCCAGTGGTCACAGAGAGTTTTCAATGATGGAAAGCTGACAAATGTAATTTCTGCAACCAGAGCTTTCTGGCTAAAAGTGAGCTTATGGTGCACATATTTGGAGTAGTTTTAGGGCTCTGGATGGAGCCGTTTTTAAGTGGTCAGTTCTAAATATTTACCCCATGACACCTGAGAATGTTTGACTAAAATCGGGTACGGATTTAACCAAAGTCAGGAAATTTGCTCAACAGGCATATTTTAGGTGCGATGCCCACACACTGAGGAGCTATTCATTCATCCCCACAGCAGGACTGCAGATTTATTCATTAAGCTTTCTAAAGTTAGAGAGACTGCAATTAGACCAGTTTTTCACTGACATTCAAAGCAACACCCAGCAGGACGATAAAACTGTCCAATGAGAAGGCATCTTGTCAGTCAGTAGCCCCACTGTAACCTTATGCTGTGTTTCAGCAAAACTCGATGATGAAGAAAACACGGTAAGAGACAGACAAGTGAAAATACAAGTAAAAATCTCATGTGTCCTTTTTGAAACCACGAGAAATCAATTATGATAAACCTTGGAGGAGTGCAGGTGCTTTGGTTGGTCTGTGGATGGGAAATGGGTGAGGTGCTGGAGGCTGTTAGAGACAGTAAATCTTTGCAGTAAAGGGATTAACCTGCAATTCGAGGGTCTGTAAAGGACAGCACTTGGATAATCTGTTACAGGTTATCTGTTTAAACATGTAATAAACTCACATAATTGCAGCACTTTTAACCCTAGCCCAGGGTTAATTACATTATTTTATTAGCTTTTGTGGCAGAATCTGTAAGTTATTATTGAAGCACTTATGTGCTTTTATTATTGAAATTCTAATTGTATATCTTCATATTACAAAAGTTTACTCGGCGTACAGACCCACACCTTTTTGGAATAATCAAATAATCAAACAAAATTATAATTACATAAACAATTAAATGTATAGAAACACAAACAAAACATACAGTTATCTCACATTTGGTGGTGTTAAAATAATCTGAGGTTGCTGTTTGCAGTTTTAATGGAAAAAGATGTTCCACAGACACAGGTTTAGACACAACATTACCTCATAGTTGTAGCTGCTACTTTAGAGGACAACCCTGGATTAAGCTCTCATTACACAGTCGACTCAGACTAACTGTCAAAACCTCTTAATACAGCATTATTACAACTACAGTGTATGCACATAGCATGTAAAGGTGATATGGACTGAACATCTTTAAATGAACAGGCATAACTACTGTATGCAAACGTCAAAATTATATACAGTACGTTTTAATGACTATAAAATATGAACAAAATGTTAATTGTTATATAATTGTTTTTTTGTAAATAAATAATTATAAAAAAAATTCTGAAACTACTCGATTTCATGTGTTTCACTGTTTTGTAATCATTATGGGATATGGGATGTGGAATAAGGAATGAGCTGTGTCTGTGACTGCTCTGCCTTAATTATCCTTCTCTTTAAGAGTCTTTCACTGATGCTGTAAGATACCGGTCACTAAAGAGATTGACTGGCCGTGCCAGGGCACTATGTTGACTACATAGTGCAAGCTTAATGGACGGGCTGCTGTTGTACGAGCTTCATTGGGGCATAAATAAAGTGGTTGAGTTGAGCTTATTTATTCAGATTTTTACTGTTTGAATTCAAATGGGGAAGCAAGACGGGGATGTTCACGACATACACATAAAAAAAGCAAGATAAACTAAAAAGTGAGACACTTTATGGGTATAATCATGAGATAAACTACAGCTAAAGTAAAAATGCATAGATTTAATGTATCAGGGCACTTTGGCAGTATGGTAGACCTTTACAGATCGCATAAGTGATGAATGTGGACTGAGCCTTTAGTAGCACAGTGTTGCTATAGTGTTAAGGAGATTGGCCTGTGTGACTTGGCTAAGCAGGGTGAGGCAGGCAGGATCATAATAAAGTCTTAAATTAGGAAATTCATGCATTCTTTTGTATTTCTATGGTAATATTATATATTACATATAACATATATTATATATTGTATATTATAATAAGAATAATAATAATAACAGGCCATATGATGGAGTGGCCTCGTGGTGTACCCTCCCTTTTGCCAGCTGGGATTGGCTACAACTCCCCCTGTGACCCACACGTGAAATAAAGCAGTAGAAAATTGACAGATGGATACAAATACTAATAATATTGATAATGAATGTATGAATGAACATTTGCCACACGACTGCAGATGAATGCTCATGAAGTGCAGTGAGTGTAATTATTGATTAGTCGCTGGACGTACATTAATCAATTTAATGTATGTTCTGTTGATAATCCTTTTCAGTAAATATTGGGTGAACACACGTTGCTAATCACACTAATGATTGTTATGTTTGATTTTGGTTGAGACTTGTGACAAGTCATGTGAATAGTAACATCTGAGTTTACTCACCCACTCACTTATCTTCCACCACTTGTCCTCCACGTGAGGGTGCTAATCTCAGCTGACATAGGGCAAAAGGTGGGTTACAATCTGGACAGGTCACCAGTCCATCACAGGGCCAAACGTATTGAGACAAACCACCATCCATGGTGAATAGAGTATCCAATTTGCCTAATCCCCAAATCGGCATGTTTTTGGACTGTGGGAGGGAACCAGAGAACCCAGAGAAAACACAAACAATGCAAATTCCATGGAAAGGCCCTTATTGACCCGACCTGTGACCGCAAACCTGTGTCTTCTTGCTTTAAACGCAAGAGTGCTAACAACTCTAACCACCACCTGAGTTCACCGACTATTTAATTGGAAAGACTTTCCATAATCAGTATTTGAAATGAAGACTTAAGGCACAAATGGCTGAAAAACGAAGAGATAATGTGACCCAACACTAATCCACAGATAAAACAAAACAAAAATACATTTAAATGATAACACTGTGAGCATTGTTACTGTAATCTAAATTAAAACAGTCATGGCTGCAAATTTCTCTGGTCGCTAAAGCGATTAGCCTAATGACACTGGGTCATTAATAGATCTAAGAGGGATGACAGTAAAAGCCTGGGTTACTAATGTAGACTTGTATTAATTATAGGAATATATGACTGGAAGCGAATTATCAGTATTCAACTTGCAGCAACTATAAATCAATTGACAACACTTTCCCTGAGACTGGGATATATGTCGACATGGACAAAAATATTCTGCTGTTAACCGGATTGAGACAGTAATGTAACTATGATATTATCATTAATCATCATACTCTGAAAATTAATGATCACACTTAAACCACAGCCATGTCTTTATTCTGCTGTTTCTATTTAGTCATGATCCTGAACAACCTGCAGTTAAACTAAAATACGTCCAAAACATGTCAAGGTAAATCGAGTCAGGATCTAGAGAAAAGTTTACAGTGGCTTAAAAGATTAACACTGACCAATGACTGTTTGTCACCTTAATGACCACAAGCACCAACAAGCAGAAGCGCAGCCTTCTAAAAGTGATAGTGTTGCTATTGCTGTTTTCCAGGTGATTTCAAGCGAGGGGTCATTTGTGGGAGAGGGAACATGATGCAGTGAATCAACATTGTAACTGTGAGGAAGCAGCAGCTCCCTGAATTGAACTGCTGTTTTATTATGTCTCTGCACAAATAGCTCTCTTTAAAAATGTGTCCATGCATGAACTCTGGAAAGTGTCTATAAAACTGGCACCAAATGTGAATGTCAGTTTGACAAGTGCAGTGAAATTGAACTCTAGTGCGTTTGCCCCCACAGGACGGTCAGGACCAAACAACCAAACTGTGGTCCTCTTGAAAGAAGTGGTCTCTGACCACTTGCGAGTGAACTCTGGAGTGGTTAATCACTGGTGTGCGTCCCATCTCTTCCTCCTCTGCAGGTTAACTAGCACATTCAGACAAGCATCACAGCCGCGGGCAAAGGATGATGGCAACACCTGCAGCTCAGGACCCTCCTGCCTGAGTGGAAAAACAGCAGAGTGTGGATGCTGTGTAAGCATTAGTCGTCTGACTCTGTTCTGATTGTGGTTCTATCAGCTCCTGACTGGGGAATGGGGAACACCAATACTGTACCCGTTCCTTCAGGCCCATCCACCCGCCACAAGAACATTGACCAATGCTTAGTGATGTAGAAATTGCGGGATATCTGTCTTTTTACTACATAGCTGACCAATAACTGAGTGGTATTTTTGAGCACATGGCTTTTGTTTTTCATCTATAGTCTGTTTGAGATTTGTCTTTGTGAACATGAGCTGAACCAGTTGAAAAATTAAACAATGCATCAAATTTTCATCAGCAAAGTGGACTGTTAGGTGTAAACACATTCAGTCTGAACAGAAAAATGTCTGTTCTTCAGGTTAACTTCAGAGAGAAACAGCTTAGACTATAGTGGACTTAGAGCCGTTTCAAATTTTGTATTTCTGGGGGACACAAAAAATCTTCTTTGAATCAATTTGATTGGAATTGATTAAAAAAAATAAAATGAAATAAACACAAACCTGTCCTTCAGATATTTTGTCTTTGTGTGTGTTTTATGCTTTGCTTGACCTTTAAGGGTAGGGTCTTTTGGACAGGCACCTTAGAGGAGGCGGGACCTCACATTTGGGAAATGGTGGTGTCATGAAATCAGTGTTAAATTGGTGAAACAGATTAAACAGGTTTTAAAACACGTTCAGATTTGTAATTTGTGATTACAATATATTGAATAAAGATTAGGGGCAGACATTGTGGTTTTCCTTTCAAACTTTTTTATTACACAAGTCAAAGGGGGCGGAGCTAAAATTCAAAATGGAGGTGAGAAGGAAGCCGCATGGTGCAGCTCTGCTACTGATTTTAGGTTTTTTTGCCTCTTTGTGTGCTGCCTGTTTTTATCAAACCTCTGCACCTGTTGCTGTTTTTGTGGCCTCCTCACTGACTTCAGTGCAGTTTGTAACAAGCAGCAGCAGAGTTTGTAGAGAGCTGTAGACTCAGTGGCTGAATATTGTGCAAATGACAGATGGAAGACATTGAAGAGGTAAAGTAGGCCTCATGATAACGCAACACTGGCAAATACTAAGCAAGGTAAGAACAAAATGTTTATTTTTTTTGTATTTTATTTGCTGTGGCAATAGTTCTTTCACCTTTCTCTGTCTCTCTGTTTTTGTTTCATCATAAACTCAGCATTGACTTGTAATCACAGAATTTTAAATTGTGCACCATTCACTCCATGTGTGAATGAGGCTATGTTATGGAGTGATGAATGTGGCCAAAATAAAGGTAGTTGTAACTGTTGTGTTAAAATTTGAACACAGTTCTTTTGGAGATTCATGTCATATTACAGCATTGTTGTTAGGCTGTTGGCCACCATGGTTTTGACAGTGTTTTCATGGTTTCTCTGTGAGGTCTGACTGGAGCTTCTGGATTTGCATTGACAAAGTAAGACATTTATCCTCCAGGTTTTTCATTCAGTTGTTTAATGGCCAAAAGCAGATTTGATGGTGATGGTTCTTTTGAGTTTGTGGAAACTGTTTCCCCTGCTAGCATTGCCTGTGGGTTTTGGCTGGCTCTTCAGATTGTTCATGAATGCCTGGAGGGCTGGAGTTAAATCTTTTGGCGACGTTCTCTCCATCTTCTTGGCTACAGGTTTAGGAACCATGCAGACATATCAAAACAAGCATCTATACTCCATTCTGCATCTAGACATGTTCAAAATCAAGCTGTGTCTTGATTTTGGGAGAACAGCATTTAGTAAATGTGACACAAAAGTGGCTTTTGAGTGTAACTGACAGACAGTCTCTGTGTCTGTTGTTAGCGCCTTCATCACATAAGCCTTTAATCTGTTATAATTGTGCACAATGTTCTTCAGATCACTGTTTCATATTTGAATAATTGAATGTAGTTGGTGTGTCAGCATTATCGCAACAGACCTCATCAAAAGTTACATTTTCCTGTTACTCCAAAGTTTGTATTCACACACACTTATTATAGTTGTACTTAAAACAGTTTTGCGTATTATGTTTTTTCAAGAGGCAAAAGTGGCAACAAACAACTTGAGTTGTTTCAGGTGAGGTTAAGTGAAAACTTAACTTGTGTGTTTTCAAGAACTAAAATGGACAGAAATATAATATATAATATGATAAATATATAGACATGGATGTCAAGAATTCTTGACATCAAAATTGTCAGAAACAATTCCTGGCAGTTTGTCAGTAAAAACATTCCAGTCTGCATCTGTGGTGGACATAGCGTCAATGCCACCAGTTAGTTCAAAAGCAAAGCAAAAAAACAAACCTACAGTGTCGTATCACACCATTATAGCAATCGCGCCAGTTACGTCAACCCTCCCAATCTCAGCACCTGACGATTGGCACACAGCAGCCAATGTGTGATTACCTGTACCTGTAAAAAAAGACGCTGCATCCTATTGGTCATTCTTTATTCAGGGTAGCCAGTCTAAAACGCCGTCATTATTTTTCACCTTATAGTCAGCACCTCCACTGCAATCGTGGGTAGCTGTTCTCTGGGCTGCCCGTCACACTAAGCCGCTAGCTGCTAAAAGGATTAACATCTACAGCCATGTCAGCGGGGTCAAAACACAAAGCACCAACCACTGGCTTTAGACAACACTTCTGCTTTCTAAAACTGAATCCCTTTAATTTTTCCTTTATATTCTCTGTTGGTGGTATATTTCTTTGATTTTGCTCATTTGCTATTGTCTTGACAAGTGTGACGCAGGTTCTCCAGACGCCTGTTGGGTTCTGTGTGTGTGTGTGTGTGTGTGAGTGTGTCACTAAGTCGATGGCTACTTAAATAGATTAACGTCTTCAAACATCTCACACTGGTCAGCAAACAGATTCAACAAAGCTTGACCAAGGTTTTTGTGACACATTCAGTGTTCTACTGTGACCCTGAACTAATCAAATTAAAGTAAATTCCATGTTATATTTGGAGCGTATCATACTTTACATACAGTATATACATACTTGCCTGGATCTCAATGTTATTTATACATAAATTCTTACATAACCCGATAATTATGTAAAACTGAAATGCTTTAACAATGTTTTTATTCACAGTTTATATGTACAAATGAAAATGGGCGACCAGCTACCGTATTTGTCTACAGACTTCCCTCTCATAATCCACACAGGCCTGAGGCTATCAATCAAAAACTGGTTCCGCCCCTTCAGACAGTTCCTCCAATCATCAAACAGAAGCCCAGCATCCGCACTAACTGCTCCCTTGACTCCCAGAGAAGCTGAGCTTCCGTGGAAGTGGCGTTTTTTGCCACTTATTCTGTGCCGTCCCATAGAGAACAGTTGTAGCTGAGCAGGGTTTTAATACGAAAATTCAGCAGCTGATTCTGAACAAACTTGTGACACTCGTTATTGATATGTAAATATAACACCATTTATATTTGACGACATTTTAGGAAGCTGAGCTTCCCTTGCTGTCTTAGAGCAATCGGTACTGGTGTAGACACAAAAACACCTGCTTAGATCGAGGATTAGATGATTTTCCTCTTCAGGAAGAACACAATGCATCACAGGTTAACACAGTACAGGATATCCTCAGCAGTGTTGCAGGGTATAACGTTCCAACATTCTGTTTCAACCTGGTCTTGAA
The DNA here is from genome assembly GCF_019176455.1 of Solea senegalensis. Lineage (NCBI taxonomy): Eukaryota > Metazoa > Chordata > Actinopteri > Pleuronectiformes > Soleidae > Solea > Solea senegalensis. The sequence continues at coordinate 15,735,623 of NC_058024.1, read as the reverse complement.
CTGTGGCAAAGGTCTTGCTCTCCCTCAGTCACTTCAGCCAGAAGATGTCATTATAATTGTCACGACAGCAGGAAAATGTCAGTTGCATTCATACACAAGTCAAACAGCAGGCAGTACACTGCCCCACTTGCTCGCTGTGAATTATTCACTTATTTTCTTCTGTGTTCTCTCATGGGCATAATTCAGAGGTTTTACTTAGTAGGAGGAGAAATACCATAATGTCAGCAACAACCTCCTTTATGGTTATTTGACACACTTCAATGCACGCATGAAAGCGGCTACATGCCACCAACCGGCTCTCACCACTATTTTATTTGAGTTTTGCCGAAGATCTTTCATTTGTTTCTCTGTCATGTTTTTTGTTGTTGTTTTGTGTGTGTTTATCTTGGGTTGGTTTCTGCGTGTCTCAATGAAAGCCACCACCACAGCGGCAGAGATGAGAAATAAATAGCATTTTTATCTGATTTCATTCCAACATTCGTTTAAGCAAAAAGCAGTAATATTGCTGCAATGATTTCTTAGCCAAGCTTCGCTATATAAAAAGAATAAAACAAATATAAAGGAAAACCAGATGAAGAGCGGAGAGAGAAAGAAGAAAAAAAAACACTGAGTAATCATTTTCTTCTCTCCAACCATTATTCAGTTATTTTTGTGTGTGTGTGCGTGTGTGAGGGTTTTCAGTGAACAGGTACATTAAATTGTGTGTGTTTGTGTGTGTGTGTGTGTGTTGTACGGGACAAAGCAGAAATTCAATAGAGCTTATTGTTCAGGAAGGTTTTATGACGATGAAACACGATACACTGTATTTTCTGCTCAGTAATAATGGAGGAGAACGGCTACAAACAAAAGAATGAAACTACTTTACTTTGTGATGTTAATGCCATTTATCATATTGAGTAGAGAGTTTATTCTCTAAACCTGTGTTATATTTACAGATACCTGGCCACTGTGTGCTAAAGTAGGTTATCAGACATCTACCAAATGGATTGGAGGCATGAGCCTCTAAGGAAGAAAAAAAAAAGACCACGGATGGCAACAGGGGACACAGCGATGCCATAACTACCAGGCAATCCACTCTCATTGAGTGAAAGCAAATCCATTCGATTACCGTTTCTACAAGAACAACTATTGTTGGCCCATCAGTCATTGGAAACTCGTGATCACTTTGTGGTAATAATAAAAACAAACGTATGTTGTTGTGATTCAATGGTCAAGGTTATTTAAAAATGACCTGTACTGAATGATCTCAACGTTGAATCTGAACCAACCCACTAACTACGTTCCAGGATGGCCTTATCTATTATTCTAACTATAAAATGTTAAACCTAATTTATGTTCACAAAAAAATATACATGTTGGACTTAGCGTTAGATCCATGCTTAGTGGCTCATGAATTAATTTAGCTTCTGTCTTGTCTTGTGATAAAAAAGAAGAAAGATTGAAAACACTATATCAAAACATCGCCATCTTACACTTCAAAGCCGACGTCTCATTTCACGCCAACTTTCAGATATGAGACTTTCTCTCAGTGGGCAAACGCGGCACATACTGAGCTTCACGCTGCACGATGTTTGCAACTTGGCACTCTAGGGTCATACTTTGACTCTCAGCTCAGCTTCCATGTAATATTTCACAAGACCTCTCTAAAACAAACAAATATAAAAACAAAAAAAAGACAATTTCATTCAAATAAGCCCTTTTCGTTTTTTGACAGTGAGACAGACAAATGTTTCCAAATTACAAGCCCTTTGGCAGAGGTAATAATATAGTTATTTTCTGGACCCAAAAATATCAAACGTGCACAAAAAGTTCTCAAGTTAAACAGACCTACATATTACAGAAATGAGCAATCATTAATATGAGTTAACCCACTTATTAGTAGTGGGTTGCATTTCATAAATTATGTAGTGAAATAATACAGTGCATCATAAATTATACAGTATTTATCCAGAAACCTCAATCTCCAGCATATGTTCGACTTCTTTTAGTCAAAGAACTCAGCTGTAAAACATTCATAACTATAAACAGAAAACGGGCAAATGTTTTTATTTTAGGTCAGCATTATGGGCTGTTTGTATAAGAAGGGCATCGGGTTTTTGTCTAAATGTGTGAGTTTTGTTGAACTCTGGGGATTGGATATATAGGCGCACACAAACTTAAGCTCTAGTGTTTCTGGATATTGTTGGTAGGTACCACTGGTATTGTAGGTAGTAGTTTGGTCACCCCTGCCTTCAGATGCATGCTTTGTTTGTGGAGAACAACACAGTATTACAGGCCACACACAAATCACAAGCAAGTTTCCTTTTGCTCTTCTGTAGTGTCTGTGGCTCAGGAGGTGAAGCGGGTCACTCGTTCATTGGAAGGTCAGTGGTTTGCTCCCTGGCTCCTCCAGTCTGCACATCAAGGTGTTTGTCCTCGACCAACAATTCCCAAGCATATGAAATGCATTTGTGCCACAGACAGAGACGCACTGAGTCTCATCCGCACATCATTAAATTCTGTTGTTTTGTTGTTGATTGAAACTCTGTATTGTGAGCCGTTCCATCTGGATGAGCATGTTCAGACTATAGATCTTCCGATAAGTCCACCGATTTGCTAGATGAGAGGGAAACCCAGAAGAAAAATATATATTGAATAGCCATCAAGCGTATGGTTGCTCTTTGCAAAAATAACTCAATTTGAATGTAGCTCTATTGACTCAAATGTTTGTTTCAGGTGTTCTTCAATAGCATATGATGTCAAGTTTGTAAATAAATGTCTGGTGGCAGGTGATGTCCTAATTTCTGGTTCTTAACATGGCACTGGGCAAACCACAAGGCAGTGTCTCTATCTCTGAATCGGTCCAGTACGTGTTTTATTAGGAAGTTGTTACCAACACTGGAATAGTGACCTTTCCTCCAAATGGATGTTCCTCAAGATTTCCCCCTATAAAACCGAGACGAGAGGAGGTGCAGAATTATAGATCTGCCTCAGGTCTCTATTTACATCACTCTGAAAGGTTACATAAAAATATGTTGTCTACCCTAGCAAATTGGTGTTTTTTTTGTTTCATTTGTTCCTTGTGATTCTTTAAAGGTGCATTCTTTCTTATTTCACGGCTGTTAAATGTCAGTGGCAGTTCTGTCTGTATTTGGAAGAACTAAAAAAGTGAAAAGCGAACTGTGTATCCCGCCTATCGCCCTTTGTCAGCTGAGATTGTCACAGCACCCCCCCCGTGACACTCATGTGGAGAATAAAGCGGTAGAAGATGAATGGAAAAAGTGAAAAGCACTCTGAAACTAAAGAAAGTACTCTCATCTCGGACCTAGCCAAGAGTGTGTCTTGAGAGTTTTTTTCTTTTTCTTTCACTCTAAAATGTGAAGCCCTCATACAGACACTGTATTAGACACACTATAAGTGGTCCCATCAGGAGAGTTAGTTGTCTAATGATGTCCAGTGTTAAAGGCACGGCGTGGTTCATTAAGCAGCTTTAATTGAAAGAATTTAAATCGGCTCCTGTTGAGATGTGACTGTTGGCTACAGAAAAAGTGTGTGTGTAAGTACACGCACGTGTGTGTGTGTGTACTTGTAAATACTGTACATCTTTGGGAGGACCAAAACACAAAGGACATTCTGTCGCACCTTACAAGGGCCTCTTTCTGGTGAAGACCTTGTTTTGACCCTTGTTAGGGTTAGAATAAGGTTTAGGTTAAGGTTAGGGTTAAGGAGATTGGGAAAGCTGTATGTCTATGAGTGCACTCACTACCACTGTATATGTGTGTGTGTGTGTGTATGTACACATATCTTAAGTAGGCTTTGTGGACCAATTGTTTAGCAAACCTATCTTTGTGAGGCCATTTTGGCCAGTCCACACAACTTTAACAGGCTTTTTGAAGGATTAAGACCCGGTTTTAGACTTAGAATTTAGGTTAGGGTTAGGGTAAAGATTAGGCATTTAGTTGTGATGGTTAAGGTTCGGTGTGTCTGTGTGTGACCACTTGCAGTGTTGGGACAGTACGTTTGTGTTATTAAGTATGTCTACAATCATGGAGCAGATTTAAAAGACATGTTTGTGTTTACACAGAATATCATAAAGTATATCCTTGAAAAAGAATGGGCTATTGTTGAATGATGATGTTGTGTAATTTGTATGGATCTGCATGCTTTGTGCATGTGTGAAATGTACTATATTTGTGTTTGTGTGTGTGTGTCTTCTACTTGTCTTACACATTATGTAGGAAAGTTTGTTTGTGTGAGTGCAGCTGTGAGATTTATTTCTTATGCGTGTCCTCCACTTGCACTCCCTCATCTCATCTGCTGTAGTGTACACGTCTGGATTTTGTGTGTGTGTTTTGCTGCTATCCTAATTAAAGTTAGATGTACAAGGAATTATATGAATAATTTTATGCTCAGAAAGCACAGCACCCTGAAGTCAGTGGAGGAATTAAAGTGAGACGGAGAGTAAAAAAATCTGTTGCAGATTTATAATTGAAATCTACCACAATAACACTTATTGAAAATTAGGATTGACACCGAAGCTTGTCACAAACATTTGGATCCCAGGTTTGTTCTGCCTGGAGCTACAAAGACGTTGTAAAAGAACTGACGAGTCATGTGGTCTAAAATGACTCGTCTCAGCCACAGTCTCATTTATCTATGACAATCAAACTAATGTCTCTGCATTAATGTGCTGTATATTTATAGTTTTGTGCCAAAGGGGAACACAAAGGGGGGGACGTCTGTCTCATGGCTGCCCTTGTACGATATGTCTACTGAGTCCCATATAATATATGTGGAGAGGAAACGATATTCACAGGCAATTGACTTAACAGGTAGTTGGTTATAATATCAATCATATGGATTAATCAAGTGTTTGGTCCATGAAATCTTTCAAAATGTTGAAAAAAAAATTCAATTATGGGATTTATTTTGCCCACAAGACACAAATATTCAGTTTAATTTCATTGAGGTGTAAAGGAACTAGGAAATGGAACACTGGAACCATTTCATCGATCTTGAGAATTTAGTAATCACTAACCAATTGTTGCTGTATCATACAGTTACACAATACAATAAATATTCAAAACAAAGTACAAAGAAAATCAACTTTGGTGACAATTGTCTTCAATAAAATAGTCCTTTTCAGTTTGTTTTTTGTGCATTTTACAGACGTGTGTGCCATGGTATTCTGAGTATGTGTGTTGCTTGGTGTGAGTGTCACACTCAACCGTGTACTTGTGCATTCGTGTCATACATCAACTAAAAATGTGTGTGTGTGTGTCACCTTATGGCATTAGACCAAATCCAACAAGCGAGGATGTCAGATCTATATCAGAGAGGGTCTGAACGTCTTAGATGTAACCTTGAGCACCACACACACACACACACACAAACCCATAAACACTATGCTTATATCTGCTGTGTGTGTATAACCCTTGTTGAGCTTGTATGTGTGTCCACTTAAATGAATGTCACCAGGTAATGTTCTTTAATGTGTGTTTCTGTTTGTGCAAGCATACTTTTTGTTTGAGGTTGAATGTGTTTTTGTTTGTGTGTGTGTGTGTGCGCGCGTGTGTGTGTCCATGTCCTTTAGCGTTCCAGTGGCCCACATGAGCCGGCTCACAATAAATCACAGCGACAAACACTGGATTTGTGTGTTGGGGAAAATAGCTTGTTCCTGCTGAAATGTCGGTGCTCTCACCCACAACTACATATCTCTGTCTGCAGCACAACCTACCAACGTCCTTGGAGGAAGACATAAACACACACACACACACACACACACACACTCATGCAGGCCCAGGCTTCCAGGGACCCACGGGTACAGAAACCCTCACAAATAACGAAGCTTTTGTACAAAAGTTGCACACATTGGTGAATTAACAACGGGCAGTCTCGCTCAGGTAGTGGGGATTTACATAAATCCAAATATTTGTACAGCACAGTTACACAAAAATGCATTGTTGTGGTATGTCTGCCTTGTCAATTCCAAAACAAGCACATATTTGTTAAAAAAAAAAAAGAGGCTCCAGTTAAAGGCATAGGTTTTCATTTTTATTTAGATTTTATTTTGCACAGCTAAGAAAAGTAAACTTGAATTGTCTTTATTTCACATTTCTTGACATATTTCATGTGGACTTGTGAAGTAAAAATGCTGGAAATCACTTACTCTGTGACCAGATATGTGTCCCAAGATGGTGAATGAATCCCCTCACACACACACACACACGTTTGCACAGCATTTGCAGCAAGGACACTCATAGACATATTGCATTCCCTAACACCTTACAATAACCTTAACCTAACCCATTTAGAGTTATAGTCATATATTCTTAACCCTGAAAAAGCCCCTTAAAGGGGGGACAGGATGTGAGGACCTGCCAAAATGTCCTCACTTTCCCAAAATGTTTGGTCCTCACAAATATGCCCAAATAAGAACACACACACACACACACACACATAACAAAGTCAGTTGCAGAGAGAGTGCAACTCTGTGCTTCACATCATGAATAAGTGTCTGGTTGTTAGGAAAGACGATGCAGGTGTGTTTAATATTATCATTCTCTTCACACAGTCACACTATGGATGGATTGCCACCCATCCAGGTGCACTTAAATGTTAAGTGTTACTAATCCAGTTGTTAATGGGAAATATTACAGTGAGACAGAAATAAATCTGGAGCCAAAAGGTTAGAATTTTACACAGAATTGGCAAATCACAAACATGGATACGAGTGTATTTGTGCATGTGTTTAGAACACATGCGTTTACACAAGTGACCTTTATCCCCATCGAGGTCTCTGTGACTCCGATGTCCTGCAGCCACAAATGAAACCTTTCAAGAATACTTTTTTTTTTTTTTCAGTCCACATGCACAACTAGATTTGTTTGTCTCTTTACAAAGAGATGTATATCTCTTCTCTCTTCTCTTGCTGGAAGATGAAAGGGCAAATCAACTTAAAGACTTGATGTTAATCTTGACATTTCAAGTTTATTCTTTACGCTCCTGACTTAAAATGTAACGTGAAAAAAATAAATCCTTCTGCTTTTTTTTTCCTAAACAAGTCTTTGGAATTCATTCATTCATGCATGAACTGATACTAACAGTTGTGAGACACAGCACAATGAGTTGTTTTAAATTTTTAAACACACAATGCCGTGTTATTGATTGTCTTTGATGTAAAGATGAAGCAGCAGCTACATGCCGGTGAGGGCATAGGCGTGTTCTCTCAGAGCTGGTGATGTGTTGTCATAAGAAGCACACGTATGTAGACGAACACTTTTGTGTTGTGGAATAACACAGTTTTCTTTGTGCCATAAATGTGTCATATTTCAGTATAAAACCTCCACATCACTGGTCAAGAGAACACCATCAAAACAAAGTTGTCACTTTCAGCCTTAACAGTGTTAAGTTCCTCGGTCAGTGTGCACCACAATGAGAAAGCCATTAAATTGACTGATAGGTGGCCGGAACACAGAGAAGCATGTCAGCAGTCTAATGATAACGCACAGCTGCCTCCAATATTGTCTCTTTCTTTCTTGCTTTCTTTTTCTTGCTTTCTTTATTTCCTTCCTTGTTATATCCAGGGACATGCAGAGATGATAACTGGTAATGCAGAGGTGGTTGTTTCCAGTTCAAAAGGGACAAATCCAAAAATGAAATGAATTTGTTTTAAGTTGATGGTGTTTTGTGTCACAATAGGAGCCAACTGGAGGTCATGCAGGCTACCCACCTCATGATTTACCACTGCGTCACTGGTAATATCCTACTGGTGCTGTGATAATGACTTTTCCACATCCTGCTCCTGCATTACCAGTTATTTGCTGCTGCATTCATTTAATACACGTGCGGTTCCACCGTCTCCCCCATTCAACAAATCCGATTCTCTCTGTCTCTCTGGCTTTCGCCAATAAAAAGAAATCTACTTCTCTCCTCATCATGTCATTCTCTGTTTTCATTTTCTCTGTTGTTTTATCCTTTTGCCTTGTTCTTCCCTTTTTCTTTTTTATCTCTCCATTTTTCTCACACGTTCTTTGCTTCATGTCTTCCCATGCTTTGCTTATCTTACCTTTCATTATAGATTTGTGTTTTTCATTTGTCTCTGTAGATTTCTCCCCTTTTCTTTTACCCTCTCTCCCTTTGCTTTCTTAAGATCCTTCCTATTTCCTCCCATTCTATTCCCTCTGTCCTTGTCTTTGCCTCCTTGTATCTTTAGTCATTTTACTTTTTCTTTTCATCCTATATTTTTATTTCTCTTCCTTGTGCCTTATATTGTGCATGCTATTTGTTCTCTTCTATCATTTAGTTGTACTTCTCTGCTTTTCTTTTTGTCTTCCTAGGTCCTTATTTCCTTCCCTATACTTTATTTTCCTTTTCTTTTATCCTTCATTGTATATTCTCTTGCTCATGCTTGTGCCAACCCAGGTGTTTACCTGTCTATCCTCCCCTCTGTCTGCATGTCTTGCTGCCTGTCCTCCACTCAGGCTGTGCTGCTTCATTAATCTGCATGCTGCTGTGATGCGAGTTTAATGCAAAGAGTTGGCAAAACACAAATGGATCAGGTTCTCCTTGAAGAGAAAGAGAGCGAAAGAGAGAGAGCAAGATCTGAAGACTGAGTGCAAGGCAGCGAGTGACTTCCATTCTTCTGATTTCCCAAATGGAGAAGCATAACCATCTATCACTCCTGCAGAGAGAAGCTTTGCTTCTGTGGATGGATGTCGTCTATCCTGTAGCGAGCATAGCCGCAAATCACCGTCAATCACATAAAAAATAAAAAAAAAACCTGTCTCCAACTCCTGTGAAACGCACACCAACACATTTGCAATGTTCCTGCACATTAATTCATATGCACACATTCATGCATGCCCTCAGACACGGACCACCTGCACGGCAATTTAAAGCTATACTGTCTTTGATGGTTGCAGTAATATCTGACTTGTAAATGGAGATTCAGAGTTCCTGTGGCTGGAAGTGGGACTCCCTGCTGTAATGACTTCTCATCAGAAAACATCACTATACTGTATCTCTTTTCATTAGGATTTTGAGTTTCTCATTCTGCCGGGGTTATACATAGTTATGTGGTCAAAAAAAGTCTTGTGTCAAATGTCCTTGTTTTTGTTGCATCAGGAACGACTGTTCAATTCCCACTTCAGTGGGGAGTTGGCATGTTCTCCCAGTATGTGTGTGTGAGTGATGGGGGTGATACTCTGGCCTCCTTGTGGCTTGGGGTTGGATTAACAGAAGACTTTAAATTGACATGTACAAGTGTTTGTCTCAGTGTACCAGCTGTCTCTCATCCAGTATCAGCTTGAATTAGCTCTAGCTGCACTGCAACCCTCTAAGGAAAAACTGTATAGATTTTGTTGAACGAAAGAAACAAACAAAAGAAATGCCTGACATGTTCAAACAATATTATATAAAATTGTATTTTATGATCTAACATTAGATTCTAAGTCATGTTGTTTAGAGAGTGATATATATTTAACAAAGATGTAGTTTTTTTTGAATACATAGAAAAAAAGGGAAAAAAACACCTAACGCTGATTTAATTCATTTTCATCTTCATGTTCATTTTAATACAGTTTAATCTCATTTTCATCATGTTTGAAGTTACTCCGAGTCACCACTGTGCCCCGTGCTGTGTTTGTATTCATTTTTGCCAAAGTCGATATAGTCAAAGTTAGTGATTAATAGGGGCAACTGGCTCACCATCATCATATAAACAAAGATTTTTAACAAACTCGGTATTACTGCCAAATACCAGACAGATTTGCATTGTGATAAAGATCTTAGGTCTTATTTTGAGTTCAAGAACACATTTTTGCCTTAATATTTGAAATCTAGATTGGTACAATGGTACAGGAGGGAAAAAACCTTCAACAAATGATGGTCGCTGATTTTTTACTACAGGACAAAAACATAACTTATTTAGAAATATTTTTCAAAGGAGTTTAAAGGTTGAAGCGGAAGAAAACAACCTTGTGAAGGAGTCTTGTCAATGAACGCCCCATCGGCGAAGCAGCCAGGAAGACGCTTGTTAAAAGGACAAAGGACTGACTCAGAACCTCCAAATTCTTCATCAAATACCCCACAAATTTATCTTATTTAATTATTAAATTCAATAGCAAGTCTTTTTTTTTTTAACTACAAAACCACCCAATACTAGAACCTGGTTGTGGTGTCTGTGTGATTAGGCCCCTATCTAATGTAACAATTAAAGTGATAAAATGCTTCTAATCAAGCTCATTGTTAGTGCATCGCAGTGCAGTGTTGAAATGAAAACATTCTGCTGTCACAAGCTGAAACAGGAGGCGCGTTACACCTGAATGCCATGTGTGTCTCCGGGGAGAATGGATGCTTTTCAAGAGCAGGTAAAGTGCTGGCTTTGATTGTGAATTAACTGCCAGCTCCTCATGCTCCTAGTCACACACAGAGAATTGTGTGGTAAACTGTTCAATTAGAAGCATTTCTGATGTTAATCTTTTTTTTTTTTCTTTTTTTTTGACGTTTTCTTTGTGCAGAGTCGAAGGAACGGTGAAATCTAATTACATACTAAAAAGGTTCAGCCAAGGACGAGACGACTGAGGCAGCGGTTTTACAACAGCTTCATACATGAGTGAAGCAAGTGGCAACCCACCATGACATCACCCATTTGTTTGTAATTTGCCATTCTGAAACCTCAAGTTGTACAATTTGTCTTGAGTTTATGGAACCAGAGACGACCATGGTTATGCATTTTCATAATGTTTCAGAAAGAACAATTTTCTGCACCACAGTGTCATTTCTTATTTATATTTCTGCTGTGTTTTTTTTTGGTTAGAGGAAATGAGGGTGATGATGAAGCACAAAAGATATAATGGTAAAGCTCATCTTTGTTTCTAATAGCATTACAACATTTTCTACATCAAAAGACACAGCGGGAACACGAAATATGCCGTCTACTGCTGCCCAGTTTGCTAAGTTGTTGTGTTCCTCAGGTAAATGTGAAAATGTTCAAGCATAAATTGACTGAATAACACATTTAAATTCACTGAGAGACGCAGAAGTGGATCAACAACTCCTGTGTGCTGTGGTGTGAAATGTTTGCTGCTTCTTCATACAAAATAAATTCTATGTTAATGGAAGGTGGAATCACATACAGTACCATGTTAACACTGTTAAAATGGCTCATGGCCTCTTTCTGGCATAATAACAATAGGAAAAACTGGATGGAAACTTTATTGGTACCTTTAGAAAAATGCCATTGCTCATAAATAAATAAGCATGATACCAGAAATGTGGTAACTGAATTAAAAATGATGTTAAGTGCAAACGGCGAGTCATTAAAGAGCAGGTTAAAGTTCATATGCTAGCAGTCAGTCAGCCAAACACAAACATCTGAGGACTTAACCTTGTTGATTCCCGTGAACATCCTTTTTTGTGAGGGTTTATTGTCAGATTTTGGGCTTGTATGCATTTCTTCTTTTGTTGCATAAATCCAGCTCCATTGTTCTTACCATTCACAGTAAATATTGTGTTTTGGACTGCTTGATTTATGCCAGTGCTACCAAGAGGTCATAGGTGCTCAATAAAAAACACGATTAATAATTTAATCTCATCGGTATTGCTTGCTGCAGCTGTAGCTGCTGTGTGTGTGTGTGTGTGTGCTGTGGATATGCTGAGCTGGCAAACTCTCCAAGGCCATTGTTATTATTTTTGACTTCTGGTAGAGAGAAGACCAGAGAGGAGGAGATGTTGATTGATTTCAGCTAAACCAAACCATAGTGTATGGAAAATTATTATTTTATTCATTTAGATATTTGCAGGTATTAGTAGTTTCATTTACTCTGGCTTGTCAGAGTATAATACGAAAGTGATATCATGATATCACATAGTTATGATAACAGAGTTACCGCCTACCTCTGCAGCCCTATGTCCTGTAGGGCTCGCTCTCTCTCGCTCTCCTTCTCTCTCTTTTTACCAACACAGAATGTCCAAGTGAAGGCAAAATACAAAGTTTGCAACTAGCTGGAGAAAGTAAAAGCATATAACAGCTAGTGATGGGGACATCCAGTAGCTCCCCACACATGAGTGGGTATATGCAGTACCAAAGCTATAACCCTTTGTTGTATTCTCTTTTATTCATGTCTTAAAATCTCCCAAAATTCACTCCAGAAGTCACTGGAGACATTTGTCAGAAGGACGATTTGTTGCTTAGTGATTGCTTGCGATCGTTCACCTTAACAACATGTGATGGCCACATTGAGTGCCTCCATTGTCATTTCAAAAGAATCCTTCTAAAAAAAAAAACCATGTTTTAAGCCTGGGACCAGGTTGTCAGATTCAGGTACTTTTTTTTTCTAAAAAAAAAACCCCAGGAAAATAGCAAAGGAACAACACAATAATTACTTTCATAATGAGATGAAGAGTGAAGAAACTGCACATCCCAGAATCCAACTTACTGTCTAATGCCTTTCAAGACTTGAATTTAAACGGTCACTAAACCCCCTCTTCTCAAGCTAACTCTGTCCAATTTGTGATTTTGAAAAGTGCCAAGAAGTGGGCTGAGTGATGAGTGAGGGAAAGAATGAGGGAGACAGAGTGGTTTAATTTTACACTAAACTGTGAGGATTTAATCCTGGATCAGTAAACAACATTGCCAGATACCCATGGTTTTTAGTTGAGTAGTGGTTTAGGGGTTTAGTTACACTTTAAACTTGTTAAAATCTCTTGTAGTGTTTACAGCAAATTAGAAATAGTAATTATTTGGCAACTCTGTGGTAAATATTATGTAACACTGAGCCACACGATTGTAGCTAAGATGAATTTCTCGTTTGGTAAACTTGCTACTATATACAAGGGCAGTGAAAGCTCACAGCTGAACTCAGGCTCCTATTACATAACCTCTTTCCATGAACCTGGCAGCCATGGTTTCTTTTTTGCCGTGAAAGTCAACAGCTGCCTCTAAAACTGACCAATTTTATCCTTCAAATGTTTAGGATGGTTGCGGGTGGCATGCAATATTGAGTTGTGTTCCACAACTTTTCAGTAGATAGAGGCCTGAATGGCTCCAGTTTCATCTTTATATATGATTGAATTGGAGAAAAATTGATTTTCTCAAAACTGTGTTCACAAGAGAATTTCAGGGAACTTGAGCTTTTGTTAAGACATGGCTCCATCAGTCCATCAGTTCACCCTCTGTCCCCTCCCAAAATAACAAAATGTCATCAAATCTTTTTCGAATTAACTTCACATTGATGCTCACGATCCAGACAAACTCCGACATTCTACCAAACTCACACACTGCGCACGCACACACAGAAACCACTGCCACATACTGTGTTTGTCTGTTTCTATCCATACTTTATAACATCATTAAATGTGTCATGCTGTGGTTGACATACTTGCACATCCTCTGAATTCCATTTTATTCAATTTGAACAGAGAAATGCTCCTCAGTGTCATCAGTCTTTATGCATCTGAACTTACACACACACACACACACACAGGCATAAATGCAAACCTCGGGTGGCCCGGCTTGCCACAGTTATGTTAGTCATTAGTGGTAGCGACCCCTGATGGGTCTCTGATATATGGTATGATGTAGGTGTGTAAGGTGGTGCATTTGCATGTCTGTATTTTCCTGAGTGTATCTCAGTGGTGTTTTTGACACACCATGACCCCGCCCCCCCGGTATGTCAGCAGACTAATTCATCTGATCTGTTAGAGGTACAAGTAAATAGCATATTACCTTACCAAAAGTGAAAAGTGAGGAAATTCTGGTGCATGCACAGAATGCCAAGTCCTACTCCAGTCCAACTAAGGGTATACATACATGCAGTAGTAATCGGACTATGGATCGCATTATCCAGGTATGTTAGTCTGACTAAGACTAGCTCAACATTAAGAAAAACGAAGTATTGTCTTAGTCCGACTAAAATCGGAGTGTCACTGAATGCTTTTCTTTTCATTTAGAGTTCATGTAGCTAAAGCCACAGTGTCTCTGATAACAGACGTTGAATAATTTGTTACACCTAATTTACTCAGGTGTACAACAGCAATATATAACGACTCATTTTCAAAAGCAAATGTGTTTTGACAGTAACAGTTTGTCAGTGTGTGTTTGTTAGTGAATGAATACATGGCAGAAGTACACACAGGTTTCAGTGTAATGCAATTCAGCAGCTCAACAAATGACCTGCTCTAAAGCAATCATACAATTAAACCGACACCTCTCTAACATTGTGTCAACACAAAGAGTTTTAACCGGGATTAATGTAGGGTTTACTGCAGAACTGTTGGACCTTATTAGTTTAACTAGAAGCAATAACCTTACAACTGAATGAGCTGTAGTGGACCCCTGGATTACTAAGGTCCTTGGTCTGGGGCACATTGGGTTTAACTCTGAGGCTTGTGTGGACTAAGGGAAAAGAGACTTGTGGCGCTTTTCCACTTCATGGTCCCAGTATGACTCGACTCGCCTCGGCATGGCATGGTGAGGTTCTCTGGCGAGGTTCCAAGGGAGCTGAGCTGATACTGCACGGACCTTCGTCAGACTGCCGTCCACTGATTGGTCAGAGGGCCGTCACGGGAAGAGGCATGAGCAAGACGTCTGATACAAGAATCAAACCAAAGACTTAAAAATCCTGAACACTTATATCTTAATCTCCAACATTTAACAGAGGAGTGTATTTAGCGACAGCACTGCTGAAAGCCTGCGATGGCGAGCGACGTGCCGCATCACAACCCCTGCCGCAGTCTTTCAGTTCAATGACTGTGTCTGCTCCGGTCATGCAGAAAGTACTGAACAAATCGTATTAATTTACTGATTGTAATGATTCAGTACACTGAAAACAATTGCTTTACACGTCACTAGTCCCTAGTTTGTGTGTGTCACGTATAAAACAAAGTCACAGCAGTTTCTTGCAGCCGTGCTGTATGTTGAGGAGGTGCTATATTGGTGGGACCATGTAGTGGAAAAGCAGCAGCTACAGCAAGTATTGATGGCTCGATACCACTTTTTAATGTCTGATATTGACATCATAGCCTTGAGAATCTCCCCTTACTGATATCAGACTCAATATGGACTCTTATAATTAATCTTATAATCTTCTCACATATAGTAATTATTGCGTCAACATTCCTCACTCACATTCTGGATACATAACATTGATTGAATGTTGAATGTCTCTCTTCAAAGCCTGTCCTTTGTGTGAAGCATTGATGTAATATTTAGAGTTTTTGGATTATATTGTTTTTAAATTTGTCTTTGAGTGATATCTCCTCCAGTGATTTGGACAAGTAGAAGACCATCAACTATGAATATTGTATGGCTCATCCCTAATAGTAATGGCAGGCAAACTCTTTGAAAACAACTGACTCATCCACTGAAGGCCTTTTCGTCAACTTTTCATGCACAACAATACTCAGTCATTGTCTGGAGTCAAACTGTTCATAACTGCACTTTCTCTGCCTTTTTTCTGTGTCTTGCTTGCCAAATTCTGGCTGTCGTCTCCGCGTGATTGGTGTATGTCTCCGGCTTGTTGTGAAGACCGCTGTGAGAGCATGGGCAGAGTGTGCACAGGTCAGACAGGTGCAGCCAATCACTCCATGTGATGCGAATGAAATGATTGGTTGTGTTTGCTGCCATATTGCAAGGGCTACAACAACATCTATTGTGTTTCTTTTTTCTTTTTTCAGACAACTTTATTTATTGATGACTATTGGGACGTGGTAAGAATTTCAACAGATAATATAAAAGGTGTTTCAAAAACAAATTATAGATCCTAGCGTTCAGCAATCTGCAGCAAGAGGATGTACACAAACGTTTTATGGGCTGTTTTCAAGATGGACATTCCTAGTAATCTGAAAAAGTACACAAATATCTATAAATAACATTGCAATCCCAATCACATTTTACAAAAAATGCTTGTTCTTTGCCCAAGACAAAAGTATGAGGAAGACAGGAGTAGGAATACAGTCAGACAATGATTTATAAAACCATATTTGTGAACATTCAATCTCAAATATAATCTGCACCTCCTTATTTTGTAATTATGTACACACCACATTGAACGATGTGCCACAGAGCAACAGGCTGGGGTTTTTTCTTGGTACCTACAGTATAGCCTTCTGAGCTGAGCAGCGTTTAATGCATGCGGACAGAAAAATGCCCTCACCCTCCCAACTGGCTCTGTGGAATTTACTAAATTTAACACATCCCGTCACACTCACCTGGATAGGGAGAGGGACAAATACCAGACAGTCAGTAGGGACTTGTGAAGGTCACTAGGCTGAGAAAAAAATTGACATGGTGTTATAACATTTCAAGTCATGAATCGTCAGTCTGCTTTCCTCGGATAACTTCACAAACACTTGACAACCCTAAAGATTATCCACGTGTGTAATGATCTATACAACACAAGTTTCTTGAAGGGCAGTTGAATATCCAACACCAGTTTGCTCCATGCCATCCTAACGTCAGCCACACAATGTCCCTTTAACACATGGTACATGTTTACAGCATTACTGAAGAGCCACCTTTTGGCAAGCAGTGGATTTAAGTCATCATTTGAATGAAGAATTAGAACAAGCACAGACTGCTTTAAGAAAGAGGCAGTGTATGTGTGTCAGTCCCTGTGAATGATAGCTGCTCCCTGGTTGTCTAGTGCAAAATCTACCAATGCACACGTATATCAAAATAACAAGTTCGGCTTTACTTTGATCTGTATTGTCATTGTGAAGTCACTGAATCATCCAAAGAACCAACCTCTCGGTCACTGAATGATGTGCTCTGCTAAACTCTATAACTTCCTCATAAGCACAATCCCAAATGTAACAAAGGCTGACTGATGTTAGAGGTGCTGAACAAACAAGGTGCTCCGCTATGGCCCAGTGCTTCACCAACATCACTGTGGGATCTGAGTGTCATGGCCCCAAAGTCATTTGTTCTTTCTTTCTTTCAAGGCAAATTCAAAGTGCTTTTTTTATGAGGCACATGCGTTACAGACACGTTTAGAATCTCAACATTACATCATAAACATTACAATTAACATAGAATAGAAACTGCAAGTATATAAGGATTCAAAACACTGGAATTGGAAAAGAAACTAGCTAATTATGGGAAAGATGTAGTAAACGACAAGGTTTTCAGCCCCTGAATTAAATCAGTTGTCAGTTTGTGCACACCTCTGTTTTCAGGGAGTTTGTTCCACAAATGGGGAGCATAGAAAAACTAACAGCTGCTTTGTTCTGACATGAACTTAGGGCCAAGACCATTCAGTGCCTTGTACACCAGGAACACGATAATCTATCCTTTTATACACTGGAAGCCAGAGCGGTAATTGAAGGCCACCTGTGAGTCTGGTGTATATTTTTTTATAGTGACCTGTAAAGACAGCATAATCTAACCTACTAAAGATAAAGGCATGCATTGTGTCTTCAATAATAATAATAATAACAACAATAATGATGATAATGATAAATAATAGAAACAAAGCTACCACAGATAAATACAAATGTGTTAATGTTTCACTCTCTTATATGTTTATAAGAATATGGCCTCACGCCATGCAGTTAAAAATGAAGAGCTAAAGACTATTTAGTCACCTCATGTGTTTAACGACCTTTACTGGAGGACATTTAGAATTAAGTGCCTCCAAATCTCCCTGCTGTTAAAGGAAGGTTCTTTTAGTAAAACACATGTGATAACGGAGGCATTTTTATCTTTATATTCCTACATTTCTACACTTTTAGAAATGTTTTACCACACTTCATTTTGACACTTGCTTTGGCAATGTCAACATACAGTATGTTCCCCATGCCAATAGAGCCCTTTTGAATTTAATTTAATTGAAGAGGGGGAGGGAGAGAGGGAGAGAGGGAGAGAGAGAGAGACCTTGAAAAGGATATGTCATGCCCTGTAAAATGATCTCATTACAACGGTGAGAGGGACAAACACACGATGAGAGAATGAAGAGAGACAGACATAGGGTTACAAAGTGAGTGAACTCTATCTTTGCGGAGGAAGCAGGCAGTAGGACCTGGGGGAAACCAAAGAAATGTACAAAGAGCCTCAAGTACAGTCAAGGTGGCGAAAAACAGTAAAGGCGTCACAGGAAATTGGCACCCACGTCAACAAATAAAAGCATGTATTTGGTTTGTATTTACTAAAGTCACCAGCTGTGTGTGTGTGTGTGTAAATGGTGGCGAATATATAGACTGCATACTTTTGTCAAACTCTATCTGAAATCCAAAACTGACACTGATGTGTACACGTTTAAATCTTCATCCCATTAAAGGCCTTTCGGTATCACATTCACCTGATTCAATTCGTTTGGTTAAAAATCAGTTTGCAAAGCTCTTTCCCAAATGTGACTTATTATATTGACACGTACATCGGATTTACCTACCGAGAGATTCCACTTCTACTCTACATTTTATTTTGAAATATTTCACCGGAAATCCTACGCGCGTTAATCCGCGCCTCAGTACTCGGGTGTGTAGCAGCACCCGGTGTGGCGCGCACTGCTCTCCATTCCTGTCCAACTCAACGTTAGTGTGTCAGAGACCGTCTGAGTGCGCACACACACTCTGCGCCCCGCTCTGTGGGCACACACGAGCACTGACGCACACGCGCGCACACAGACTGTCTGCGGGAGCAGAGAGACAGAGAGACAGAGAGAGATAGAGAGAAAGAGAGAGAGATCCAGTCTAATTCGAATCCAACTTTCTGTCTCTTCTTATCCACCAATGCGAGGATTGTATCACTGTTTCCTCAGTTATTATCACTGCTGTCCCGAACTACGGAAAACCAGTTGAAGGACCAGACGGGAGTATGTCAAATAATCTGCACCACTAAGTAAAAGAAGAAGAGAAAAAGACATAAGAAATGGATAAACGGAGTTGTTCTCCCCTTTTCCCTCAAATTCTTCTCTTCTTTGCACTTCTGGGTTTTACTGAAGGACAATTCTTTCCAGGTAAAGCGCACTGTTCCTTGTCTTCGTGGATTTCGTTGTGTGTGTTTTGAAGTGCTTTTGTTTATTTACAATAACTTTGAGTCGGTATGAAACGTCACGGCACCGAGGTGGCGCACATGTGACACAAAGTGGACACATACTTTCGTGGAGTGTGTTTCAGCCGCACTGTGTCATGTTTCTGGACAGTGGGGCGGTTAAACACGCACGAGATCAGTCATATTTACACCTGCGCACACGCGCGGGAATCTGCACGGAGCAGAGCACCCTGAGAGTAATGATGGCCATAAATCACTTATTTATGGCCATCATTACTCTCAAGCACGTTTGTTGATAAGTTAGTCGTACACGTTATGAAGACCTGATACCATCACATGTGCAACCGCTTCACTGTCCTGTTGTGCGCATCGGAGAATCTGTGGGAAGTTGTGGAGGCTGCGTAAAGCTCCGCGCGCGCGTGGGTCCAAAGCTGTGTTATAAGGAGTGACCCAGGTTTTGTGGTTCAGTTTTGGTTATGTTTCGCTGTGAATCTGCTGGAGCAACGAAGCGTTCCTTAATTTATTTACGCAGTGGTCAAATGAATATGTGCCTTGTGTTTCGTGGGTACGGGGCTCTCTTGTGGCATCTTAAAACACAAAGAAGTTAGACCCAAATCTTTGTGTTTTTCTTCAAATATTAATATTTTCACAAGTCATATTTCTGTCTGATTGTTTTAATCTGAATTGGTGATCAGTCCTCGGCAGCATTTCTGCAGCGCAGTCAGACTCAGGAGCAGCATGCAGCGCTCCTCTGCATGGCACTTGTTACGCGCCAGAGTTTTGCAGTTTTTGCGCAGATTATGTGCGTTGTTTTTCAGTCTTTAATCTTTTTTTTTTAAATGATCTATTATTGGAATTAAAACAGAACCAAGCCTCGTTTCTTGGATGGGGAGTTTGCTCTCGGCTCTCCAGTATAATCCAGTCCTAAAAAAACCCGAAAACACATACAAATTCTACATTAATTCGTCAAAGTGTTTAAAAGATGAATCATGTAATCGTTGTAGAACAGTAACGTTGCCTCAACCTAAATTCATCATTTACCTATATATGTAGTGCTCTATATATGACTTGAAACGGACTTTTCTGTCACTTTTTAAAACAAAAGCCTCCATCACATCAGAGGGCTTGTGTGTATCCTGCACTCCATCTTTACCAAGCAGCAAGACATCATTTTCACAAATTCAGGCTCGATTTGACAGGAAAAATCAGATAGAATCAGTGATGTTTGCAGTGAACTGCAGCACCAGCAGCCTGTCTGCTTCTCCCTGTCCCCCCTCTCACTCCCGGCACCTTCTGTTTGGTATTCATAACTTGTAAGGCTGCAAAAAGAGGGTACTTTGAAGGAAAGACTGACTCTAAACATTATGTCCTCCCTCCCCCTCGTCTCCTCTGTCTCTGTCTCTGGCTTGGCGCTGCTGCAGCGCGCCGTCTCTCACACACACTCTCTCTCACACACACACACACCGTGCGTAATGGTGCCGCTGCACTGTGCGTTAAGGTGAAATAAAGTGTCCGAAAGGATAAATGTGACCTTAAAAAAAGAGAGATTTAAGTTTCTGTTGACATAAACCGATGTTTAGGAGAGCAAACTCCATGAACCCGTGATGCAAAGTTTATTGCAACGCGTGTGTTTCAGAAACAGTTATATCTTCATTCACTGTTTACACTCTATCAATCACGAGCACTCCAACCAACGGCTCGATTAGAAGAGGATGCTTGCTTGTGTGTGACCGGGTTTGAAAGCACCTGAAAGAAACAGTGCAAGAGGATAATGCTGATATCGCTGCTGTCGTTTGCTTATGTGCCGTTAGGGGGCGACATTCGCACATCAGATTGATTACTCGTTTCACACACTCGCTCCTTCACACACACAGGTTCAGAGTGGCTATAGTGCATCTATCTGTCTATCTGTCTATCTGTCTATCTATCTATCTATCTATCTATCTATCTATCTATCTATCTATCTCTAAACGTATGGTGTTTTAAAGGTATCATTGTGGTATATTGAGTGCTTTTATTAAAATTATTTAAATGTACACTTTCTGGCAGAGAGTTGGATGACAGTGTTAGTATTCAAACATCTGCACAGTAAATATGATCAGATAAGTAAACAAAAGTGTGTGTGTGGGCCAGGTATGCTTCCGTTCCAGTGACCGCTAACCTCTGAACATCCGTTCAAATCTGGAGGTGACCACTTGGGCGATGAGGTGTTTGTGTGTGTGTGTGTGTGTGTTCCTAGGGTAAGCAATTTAGAATTTATATCCCTCTTGATTAAATTTCTTTGTGCAGTAAGGTCAGGCGAGGAAAGAGTGAAAGAAAGGGAATTGAAGGAGAAAGCGAAAGGCGGTTTCCTTGTATCTCTTCCGCTCTCTCTGTCTCCGTGACTTGTTTTCCTTGTGAGTTGACATGCCAGGGGGACGTGACCAAGGCTTTTGGCTTTGATCAAATCAACAGCACTCAATCCCCTAATTAAAAAGCCCTTCATGTGATAACTGTGTGTGTGCGTGTGTGGGTGTGTGTGTGCGTGTGTGTACACGTTCCACCTTTCTCTGGAATGTGTAACACTGAGACGGATGTGCAAACAGAGGACAAGTGAAGACAAGGAGAGACAACAGGGTCTGTGCAGGGTGAAAGAGGAGTAGAGACATAATGACAAGGGCCGAAGGTAATGCGAGGAAGAACTGAGGATAAGAAGAGTAGAGGAGTGGATAGAAGATGGGGAAGAAGAGGAGAAAGGAATGTTAAAGTTATCACAAATGGGGTGAAGAAACAATGTGATGAGGGAGAATGGAGAAGAGGGAAAGGCTAAAGGATGAGAGAAGAACAAAAAAGTGTGGGAAAGACGAGAGGAAAGAAAAGAGGAGAGGAAAGACGGATGAGCAAGAAGAAGATGAGAAAGGAAAGATGGAAAGAGAGAGGAGGTGAGGAGACACATATTGGAATTAAGGAGATGAAAGGGAGCACAGAATTTAAAATAGACCATGGGGAAAAGGAAAAGGAGGAAGGGAAGGCTACAATTGGGAGGAGAGGAGATCGAAGGCAAAGAGGAGGTGAAAGGACAAGACTGTGGGAAGAGCGATACTCTCGTCGTCTGAAGCCTCATTCATCACTCTTGTCTAGAACATGTTGAAGCAGAGGAAAGAGGAGGAAACGGGAGAGAATAATCAAAAAAAATGCATAAGGACGAGCGCAGGACGAGTTGTCGGAGGAAATGACAAAAACAAAGGATGACGGGAGGTCAAGACGAGAAAAAAAATCACACAAATTTGATTATGTCTGATTAGGTCTCACCGTTATTGACTGACTGAGTGGCTGTAATTGTTTTCTTGGCTGTGTGTTTGTGTGTGAAAGTGAGACAGGGAAAGAGCTTTATGACAGGATCTCTGTCACCTCTCTGCCCCACTCTGTTTAGTATGCTGTCCATCCTTCCGCACTCTGTGTATGTGTGTGTGTGTGCGCCTAATCTGTGGCACTTATTCTATTGGCCTGACTAACTGACAGCCTAATAGCAAGGCATGCTGAGTGCTGGAGGCATCACGTGTGTGTGTGTGTGTGTGTGTGTGTGTGTGTTTGTGTGTTTGTGGATGCGTGTGTGTGAGAATGAGAGTGTTGTGTCGGGCACTGAATACATTTGTGTGTGACTAGTGGCGCTAAAAGATTGAGCGAGACTGCTCTCTGCAGCAGCCTCTGATATACACTTCTGTTGATATGAGCTCTTGAAAATGTCCTGAAAATTGGATCTGGACCATTTTTGGAGTTTGCCGTTCACTCACGATGAACACAACGGTATGTTGTGTGGGTTTATATGCGTTCACATCCACAGGAGAATGTACAGAACATCCAGATGAAGGGGTAGAGTTTGGCCTGAGCACGAAGGAGGCAGGACACTTGCCGGGGAACCATCTGGAGCTTCCCCTGCTTTGTCTTCACATGGTCTCACCAATTTACTATCTGGAAAAAGTCCGGACTTATGCGGCTTTAGAACTGCATGCATTTGTACACAGAAGTGCATTGGGTTCAGTAGTAGTGTGTGATTACAATAAAAAATCATGCAAGAAGTTCTGAAACCGTATTTATTTTTTTGAATGTTGATTGATTATATCAGTAATAATATATGAATCATCCACAATAGACTGCAAGAGTGAAAAACAACGTAATATACTCCCATATAAGTCCATATGATGACTGCATTTTAAGAAAAATATGTTTTTTTTTTGCAATATCCAGGTGAAGTACACTACCCAAAGTCCCCAAGTGTGATTGTGTGTCACTGCAACACTGTATTTATGTTGTTAATGCACAAAGAAATGTACTGGAAATTGTTGAAAACCCGTCAAATTGTTTCAAACACGACCAATTGATTTGACTAATATCCTGTCTTATCTTTTCTCAGAAAATGGGTGTCAGACTAACCCATATTTGACAGCTGAAAACAAAATGATGTATTACATTTAAGCAGGGAAGGATAAAACGGCACTGAGAAAATCATCATCTCATGGTGAGACAAAAAAAAAATAAAAAAAATTGTATATTCATTTGCCCTGAGGGAGATTTTGTCTGGTGCATCAACAGAGCCAGCAGTGCTCACAAAATCCATTGGAGGGAATGTACAGATGTAACCATTAAAAAGCTGCATTAGTACTACAGATAACTTTCTCAAAGTGCCTGAGGATATTTAACAAAGTGAGTGCAATGCGTTTTAGAAAGTACATGGACTTTGTGGGAAAACTGGGAAGAATTTTTGTTCGGTTTCCGGTGCTGCCCAACCAGCCTAAGTACTTTTGAAATTGAAAAGAAATAACTGCATATTGTAATGTCATCTGTTATGAAAAATAAACCCAAACTTAGCAGTTGCCCATCACCTTTAATACAGATACAGTATATGGTATACAGTATATGTAGATATATGAAAACATATATATACAATGTATGAAAAAATATATATAAATAATCCATATATATGCTTTAAGTAGAAGAGCATATATTCACAGCAGCAGAAACCATCACCCACACTTTGCCCAGACATTTTGTCTACACACAAACAGCCCTGAATACAAATGTGCCCGGTGGACACGGATGCTTTGATTATAACAGGTGAAACCATTAATTACTGTTAATATGTTTATTACATAAATTATACAGGGGAAATTATAGTGCAGCACTTAAATTATAAAGCCGTCATAAATGATACAACGGTGATTTCAGAAACCTCATCCATAGAAGGGTGTAATGGTGTCACAGACAGCACTCAGCCATCAAATGTCTGCAAGTATAAATTAAGTAGCATTAAGATCTTGAGTGACTGGATTACCAGCAGAATATTAGAAGATGATAATAGTCATATAGGGCTGCAACTAACGATTAATCTGTCGGGTTTTTTTCTCGATGAATCGATTACTGGATATTGGATAAAACAATTCAATTTTGAGCATTTTATTTAATAAACTAAACTGTCTTTGTACAAAAGTTGTTCCCAACAACTCACATCAAATATTAAACGTATGCTACACGGAGTACAAATAAATAAATAGAAAGGAACTTTTTGTAGCAGCTGAATCAATGTAAAGCAAAACATAAAATATATATACCAGCAGTTCTTTATATTGTTTTGTCAAACAAAATCCTATTGAAGTCTTGAATTTTAAGATGGTGAACAGTTTTAATAACTAAGGAAAAACAAAGACCATCTGTTTTCAGAACATGAGTGCATGTTCTGAAACTAAAACCTGTCTCCACCTTGAAATGAGCTGAAGAACAATTCAATAAATAAAATACACAAAACTCAGGCCATGGAGGTGTAACTATGGTGGAAGAAATGAAGGATTTGGGTGAAAATGTCTCTGAATAATTGCATAAAAACTCCACGTCACGTTATACACCGTTATTCAGCTAATTATCGTCAAATGTATCTACATTTTTCAGCAAATTTGTGTCCGACGCCCAATTTCAAGCCAACTTAAAAACAAACTTAATGGCGCTTACTGCCCCTCATTAGGGGGTAGCATCTGTACGTGTAATAACGTAGACCCAACTAATCGATTATACAATTAGTTGCCAACCGTTTTAATAATCGATTTTAATCAATTAGTTGTTGCAGCCCTACTCTCATTAGAGGTGAATGAAAGCTGTCCGGCTTCTCTTGGACCCGCAAGAAGTATGTACACAGTAGAGTTAAGTCCATGATTTTACAAAGATTGCAATAGTTCTGAAAACCTCTGCAGAGAAAATGAAAAGGTGTTATAGAAGTTCTGCCACCGTCTATTGCACATGTGGATCATTCTATCTGTTACAGCTCATTAAAAATCTCCATGAGTAGCAAGTATTACTAAGGGAAATGAAGGCTGAGAATTGTGTCACTTAAATCAAATTTGCTTTGTGAACATTTTGGCAAATTCTTCCTCTACACGGCGGTGCGATGACTAGCATTGTTGCCTCGCAACAGGAAGGTCACCGGTCAGACCACCAAACTGGAACACATGTACCAGTGGTAGTTGTAGGTGTTGTAGATAAAGCAGTTGAAAATGAATGAATAAATATTCATTTATTTCCCCCAATATAGACTTGTGTGGCATCAGGTGTTGAGTGACATTTATGCGGTATAAATAAGCAACAGTATCCAAGCATATGCTTGTCATCTGTGTGATTATCGGATTGAAAAAGTGTAAAAACACATTTCTTGCGCCATCAGATTCAAACTGGTTTCAGGTTCAGTTATCTACAACAATAAGACTAGACATTTTAGAATGTTTACCCTCAAAAGCAACACAATAGCTTAAAAAAACAACGCAGTCATCTGGATCTGTGAGTGATAACTTTCAGCCCTACTCTAAATTTGAAGGTTCATATTCAGGGATACCTGGCGAGCACAGCACTAAAACTCTACAAGTCAAAGTTGCAAACGTGGAGACAAATGAACATGTGATTGAGCTGATTCTAATGACAGAGGTGTTAAAAAAAAACAACCCAAAAAACATGATGCAGTGCAATGAAAAACTTCCTTTCCCCTCATTAAAAATAGCGGCTGATTAATGCAAGAGGTTTTAACAGAGCTTAACAAGGTTTCAGAGTAATTAATCCATATTTAATAAAATATGTTAGGCAAGAGACGCTGCTTAATCAACAAGACTGGGGGGAGGGGACGGGAGGGGTGAGAGGGGAAGGGAGGAAAAGCGAGAGCATGGAAGGCAAGCAGAAAGTAGAGGAGGAAATGAGACATAAGTGAGGGTAGAGGGAGGAAGGTAGGTAATAAACAGTTCTAGACTCTAGCTGGAGGAGACAAAGATGATATTAGATGATATTTGAGCATGATTCACTTTGTACTCGCAGAGGCTAAATTTCATAAATGGCACACTGTGTGGGAGGTCACACCAAGAGGCGGGACACACAGATGTAGTTAGAGCCGCACCCCCACCGGGTCCACCAGACAACAACAAAGGAGCCAAATCTGAAGCTGCACACACTGGTTTGTCATCAATTAAAGGTGGGATAGGCAGGATCACCAGAGACACAGCTGATCGACAGTCATAGGCACAACAGCAGCAATGACTACAGTCCTGCTAAGTGTACACAACTCCTGTATCAGTTGTCAGCTCATCTTTTCTTCCTCCTTGACATATGTAGGTGATGTTTTTTGTTTTTTGGTTCCCCTGATTCGGCTAAATTCCATTCACTCATCCGTTCATTCATTCATTCATGCTCAGCTCCACTTGTTTCCCAATTAATCTGCTCATCAGTGCATCCACAGCTTGTGGTTTCATTATTTCATCAACCATCCATACATCCGTCACTTGTGGAAGTGCTTGGGGGAACCGAGCTTGTGTGCACATGCATATTTAGTGTGTGTGTGTGTGTGTGAGATCCAAGGGAGACCTTGGATTAAATGCTGATTAACAGATAATTGCCTCTGTCATTGCCGGTGACAGGAATCCCGGTTTGGTCAAGTGATTCAGAGAGACGGGCGGTTTGCGGGACAGACAGACAGACAGACAGATGGATGGACAGATAGACAGACAAAAAACATTTCCTCAGATGAGAGGCCTGACGGTGGCTGCTTTACCTGTCACTCACAGAGCGATCGGAAGAGTGATGGGGGGGAGACTGGAAGGAAAGCGGGGAAGAAGAAGCGAAGTGATGAGAAGGAGGTAGAGAAAGGGATGAGCAGAGTGAGAGTGCGAGTGATTGGCCGTGGAGGATAAAGGGCAGAAGTGACAAATGATGGGAGAATAAGTGGGAGGGGGTGAGGAGGATGAATAAAGGTTGTTGATTACGAAGGAGGAGGTGCAGTAAAAAGAACGTAGAGGATCAAAAAGTTTAAGCGAGAGGGTGACAGAGAGAAGGATGAAGACACAAATGCCTGTCTTTCTTATGTAAATGTGCGGGTGATTTTTACATGTCACCCTCTCATGTTTTGAATAAAGTGCCAGAGAGACCTTTTTCTGTCACAGCGGCAGTTTTGAGGCTATTTACAATTCTGTAACATGTCAGAAAGGCTCTAATCTGAAACGTCTGGCATCACATGACCGCACTGAGTGCCGCCGAAAGACATTAAATGTACTGCCCTTTTCCAGCTTTACTTAGAATATAACTTGTACTGTGAACATCAAATCTTTGTCCTGTCTTTGTGGATCAAGGCAAACGATAAGCATTGAAAAGACCTAATCTTCCATCCGTCCGTCCACTTGGGGCTGCAGGGGGAGCTGACACCCTGTTACCCTGGTAGAGATAGCATACACTCTGGATAGGCGACCATGGAGGCTTTAACAGTCTTCAGTTATTAAATTATATTAATCCCAAGCTGTGAGTGTAAACTGAGGCATGCTTACACTTGCACCCCATGCACGCATGAGGAGAACATGGAAAACAAAAGGCCCCCAGATTTCAAGCAAGGAGCTTTTACTCACAAAAATTGTGAATATCCAGGACAATGTTGTACCTATGCAAGCAAACAGGGACTCATTTACAGTATGGCCTTTGTGCAGCCTTGAGATGACTGTATTATTCAAATCCCTATAGAGCATGAAGACTTATTTAGACAGCGGTGGCAAAAATGAGCTTCATAAACCATAATGTAAGATGTCTTGAAAGAAAAATTAAAATAACATTAATCTCCAAACCTCCAGCAGTTCTCCTTGGTGTTTTATTTTTTGATTTTTTCCAATCCTGTAGTGCTACCGACGGAGAATAAGATGGTCTCCATTGAATGTGTGCCTCTCGTCTTTCTTTGTAACACACTTCTTAAACCCCCAATTTGCTGCTAAACATGCTATAAATAAATTCACATCAACCTCTGACTTAACAGAAACTTAAAGAGCAAATGGCGTTTCAGCTTCAAGTAACTCGGAGCCTGTTGTGTATATTTATAGATGAAAGCTGTTTCCTGCATGGTAAACTCTATCCACCTGGATATAGTCAAGCACAACACAGTAAGAAAGAGCCACAATACATGCATCCACATCCACAGTGTTGCAGTCGTCTTTCAACGTTACATATTTAACTGTTACTGCGAAAGAAAATAGCGTTTCTAATGTTGTTTTAATTCCAAATTAAGGGGAAAAAAGTCTTACAGAGCACTTCTGTATGTACTACAACAAGTGATAAACTGTAGGGCAGGGATGTCAAACTTTTATAGGGGGCTGAAATTAAAACCAAGTTAAGGGTCAGATCAGGGCAAATAATACATTTTTTAAAAAAAATTTAGAATAAACCAATCTTTTAAATAAAGTAAAGAAGTCAGAGATTTGATTGTTAAGATATATTAGCAAGCAATGTATACTTAATTAATTGATTTACTCATGGAATCGCCTCAGAAGGGCTAAATATCAACATTGGACTACTGTTCCAAAGTTACATTCATCAGTTGCAAAATAACATAGATGTAGAAGAATGGTAAATATTGTTATTGTCTTTGGACATTGGACTATTACTTCATCTTCCAGAGAATATGATCACAAACCTAATATTTTACTTATTGTACAGTTATTACAGGGTTATTACATTACATTACAAACTATTTTTCTTGCCTTTCTCTTCCAACCTTTACCAGAAAATATATATTTTTTTTACTCTATACAGAGATGCTGGAAGAGTCTTTGAAGAGACTTACACATATATAGTATACTCTAAGTCCTCCACAATTGTATGCAGTGGGTTAATGGTCCAATAAAACAATCTCTAACATGCAAGGACCTGAATGGAACAGGTGCATGACTCGTCTCAGCTCCATAAGTGTGATTTGCAACTGTCTCCATCTCTTGTATCTTTGACCAAAATCTTTCTGACTGGTCCATGGATTTTTTTGTTTTACCTCCTTTCCCCGAAAATAATTCTCATTTTCGAGAGGTTAAATGAAAACTTGACAAACCCTGCAGCCGAGATGCACACAAATGTGTTCGACTCTTTTATTATATTCCCAGACACACAGAAACGCCTTGTGGAGTTTAAAGGGTAACTCAACCTCCTCTTTTGCCTCTAACTCTGCCTAATGCCTGTTTTTGAAAAAAAAAAAAAAAAAGAGTCAATAAGTGGGCTGAGAGCTGAGTAAGGGAAAGGAGCGGGGAGGGAGAGTGGCGTGGTCTGGGAGTGAATCTGACACTGAGTTGCAGCTGAGTGAAAAAAAATCCCCACCGCTAAAAAGGTGCTCAGTGAGTTGAGCCTTTCAATCGCTCACACTGTGCATCAAGTGGTGGGAAGAGAGAAAGGCAATGGAGCAACAGCTTCGGCTTTTATCAAGGGGGAGGAGTCTGGAATAACGATGCGATGACCAGTGACACAAAGCACACTAATAAAGCCGATTAGTAAAATTTTAATGCAGTAGCTTAGCTGGTGTTTTGTCAAAAACTTTCTGGTAGTTATTCAACTGTTTAGGAATATGATACTGAGAAGCTGACGTCACTAATGTGTGACACGCTGGTGAATCTTGTCTGTCATTGGACGGTCGTTCCGCGGAAGTCCTGAGGGCCGCCGTAATGACAAGTATATGGGCGGTGACAGGATTGGTAACAGACTAAACACAGGAAATGATATGTGGGGTATTTGGATTGTTGTTACTTTCAACTTCCAGACATATGGAAGACACAATGATATCATCTTGTTGAGTGGTGGGTTGTATTATAACAATGTTTCATGGAGAATTGTTGGTTTGTGCGCTCACAGCCATGAAGGTCTAGTACCAGAACGTTGCAGCGAAGTTATGAGAGTCTCCTTTTTCTACTTGATGACAAAACGCCTTTGTCAATAAGTGCAGGTGACTTGTTGGCTGTTGTGTAAATTAACTTAAGAGTGTGCAACAAGATTACATAGTTAATCAAGCACCAGTGTACCATTCATAGCCTAGGGCTTCTTGCTGCTTCTTCATATCTATGGTGGTTTTATGGTAATTAGATAATTTTTCTCTTCTAATAAATGTGCACTCTTTGGTGTTTTTTTAATTTGGGGGGAGGGGAGGGCATGTGAAGCGTATGCAAATGGAAGAAGTTGAGCAGAGACACTAGGCTGCTCTTCAAAGTAAGTAGTAAATGCACACGAACATTAAGAGGAATCTTCTGTCATGTCGACTTTTCATCAGTCTTTGTGTGTAGCTGTCAATATTTCCACTGAAAAAAAACAAAAAAAAAACAAAAAACAAGTCTGTGTGTTTGGAGGTCACAAGTGACTTCCACAAGCTCTGTTTCTCTGCTGCAAAACAACCAAAGCTGCAGCTGTCTGGGATTCTTGTTCTATCATACCATCAGTCTGTAGCCCAGAATAGCTTGACTGACAGAGAAGCAACAAAATCCAGAGAAACACCAGCAGCATCCAGTCAACTGTGTCAAACATGTCTGATATAACAAGAGAGAAGAGGGTGATTAGAAAGACTGAGCTTCATGGAAACATGAAGGCGGGAGGTGCATGGGGTCAGCAGTGAAAAGAGGGGATGTAACAACCTAAGCTGTGGGATGCGAGACAAAAGATGATGGAGAGGGACAGAATGAGCCGATCATTAAACAGAGAAGTAGATAAAAATGTTTTCAGGTAAGTTGATGAAGAGTGAGAGACATACTGAGGCTGAGACATACATCAAGATAAAAGGCTGACCCCATTGTTGTGTCCCGTGCGGTACCTTATGAAAATGATCAATTTCCTTGGAGAAAATCTACACATGCACAGTTTACCTGCATGGTCACATGATGCACTTATTACAGATGCAGATCTCCTCTGATACAGAGATAATTCACTCATCTAGACGCAGATCTTTTTTTGTTTGAAGGGGCTGTTTTTCGAACAAAAAGTTGGAAGGATGTACTGAAACTCCATGTGACTGCGCTACACGGCTGGACCTCCGTTTCCAGCCAACCTCAGTGGAAGCGTTTTCTGCTCTTAATAATGTATTTGTCTTGTCTCTTTTCGTATAGTTTAATCCAAAAAAAAGACTCCTTGTCCTTGGCGGAGACATGTCTCTACAGTGAGGCAGCACGGATCTATCCCTAAGGGAGGCACATAATACTGCACGGTCTCAGCAGGTTTCTCGTTACAAATTGGCCAAACTCAATTTAAAAAAGGGAAGAAAAAAAGAGTATAGGAGAAGAGAAACTAGAAAGAGAGAGGAAGAATGGAGGCATAGGTGTCTCTCTTTTCTCCTTCTCATCTCCTCACCCACTCGGAACCGCGTGTCCTTTCTTCATTGAAAGCTCAAACACGAAACCACCTCCATCTGACACAATGTTGTCGTGTTCGCCGCTCAAACCTGTGCTTCTTCAATTAATGTTGAAAGGCGGAGTTTGTACCTCACATGACACGTTGGTGTGTGCGTTGTGCTTATGTGTTATATACATGTAGGTGCAAATGATGGTGTGTGTGATGATTTTTCCCTGGTGGGAAAATGAAACAAGATCACTGTGTTGTGAACAATATAGCTGACAACACCCAGAGGGTCTCTCTCTCACTCTCTCTCTCTCTGTTCAGTGTGTGTGTGTGTTCTACACCTTACAGGCATGTTGTAGGCCTACAAGGTCACGTGCTGTCTTCCTTTTTTTGATGGACTGTGTTGGTTTGACTATGTGCACTTATGCACAACAATCTGCTCTTAAAACCTATGTTTTTTATTAATGAACATGGAGAAATTCCCTTGATCTTTCCTTGAACACACACACACACGTAGAGAAGAGTGCAGCTGCAAATTTTCTGTCTGAACTTAACCGAGTCAAACACGCGTTCCTGTATTTTTTTTTTTTTTTTATGGTTACAACAAACGACAAAAGTTACTGTCCCATCCTGAGGGAAGCAAATAATAGCCCAATGAATACACACAAGTCACACAACTGATGTGTTATCACCAGCACCTAAAAGTTCAGACTCTCCATTAAAGACAATTGGTTCTTCTTCATTAACTCTTGTTGGAAGTGTAACCACTGACAACTGTATACATGATCCAACCATAGTGGTTTATTTTGAGTTGGATCGATTCAGTAGCCTCTGCGTTGGAGCCACTGTGCTGTCCTAATGAGTAAACCGCAGTTCTTAACAGCTCAATCACTTATCAGTTATTTAGCACTTGTTTTGCTCATCATACAGTAGATCTATTTATTAATAAATCAATCAAATCAAAGTGCTAATTTGAATTTAACCTCTTTATTTCACTAGAAGAAGTGACGTTACCCAAACGTGACCCGAGTCTGGCAATTTTTTTTTTGTTTGAATCCCCATGGATACCTGGACTGACAAGCTTGGACCAGGTATCCATGCTCTAAAACACACAAACACATTGCTTCACTCTTTCTTTGTTGCAAGATCATAACATTTTTATGAATTAATATTACGTGTTTATTACAACGATAATTGTGTGTGTTGGTGCGTTTTAGAGAGAGAGAGAGGGATTACTTTCACACACCGGGACTGGCCTGCAGTCTTTGTGTCCGTATCCTGCCGAGTTTTCTTTTCTTCCTCCTCCTTTTCGTTTCTGCTCACTACTGTATGTTTGTGCATGTGTGTGACTGTGATTGGCAGCAGTAATTGGTGTCTGCTTGGCAGAGGAAGTGGTGAATGAGTACAGTTACGGAATACTGATCGCAGTTCTTTGGACCTGGAATACCAAAATACACACAGCTGGACACATACACACCATGAAAAACACACTCATTGTTATGCACAGCATTGAACATACACAGTGTAATGTATATCGACTTGTCTATCCATCCGTCTGGAGACACTTTAGACAGGTCGCCAGTTATATCAACTTGTATGAATGCTTTTTGCTCGCATGCTAAGTAACAGAGGTAAACCACCACATGTCTCCATCAACTTTTTCTGTCAAATCTCAGTTGCTCTTGTCAAACGTCAGCTGTTGGAAAACATAAATCGGTTGTCATACTTTTCTATTTCATTGGACATAGAATTCACATCAATATTTCTGCCAAGCTTAAAGTTTCCCTTTTACTCCATTCTTCAAATGAGTTTAGATAAATAAAGTACATTAAATAAAATCTTCATACTTACAGGTTCAGAATTCTTTGATCAGTTCTAAATAAAGTTAAATATCAGGAACTACCTTCACGCTGTGTTTTTTATTCTTTGTAGAGCTCAAAATAGGTTTAATGGTTGGCAAACAAACACATTGACGAGTCCGAGGTGGAAGCAAAGTATGACACACTTCGCAGCTCTTCTTTAATTATCTCTCTGCAGTCGTCCATATAGCAGGGAAAGAACTGTCAGAGAGAAATGTTCATGGCCAGGGAGTTGGTAACAAGGGTCAATTACTTTTATCAGTCGCTTAAATCTGTTATTTTTGACTGGGCTTAATTGCACCACATCTTTGGCAATAAAGTAGGTGACTGTGTATGTGATGTCACCATTTCTGTCACATATAGCAGGGTGTTAGACGGTCTGCTGTTGCTGTGATGCACACGACTGTAAGTTTCTTGCATCGTGTGTTCTCCGGGGGTTGGCACTGCTTCGGTCGTCTTCTTCTCGGTCTTCTTTGGTAACAGCATGATTTTCTGTATCTTGTTTTTATATCGTGATCTATATCACATCATTTTATCGCCCAGCCCTACTTCAGAGTGTGAAGAATTACAGTGGAAGAATAATGCTTTATTTACTGATGGTTACCCACTTCTCAATCAAGAGAAATACATGCAGTGGTTATTATGTCATGTCAATTTATGTAAAAGCATTTAATTTTTATTGGACTAGAATTGCCAGCCTTCAGTCACAAGAGTGTAAAGCTGCAGATGTTCTCCTGGGATTGTCGCTGTTTGCGAGAGTGTAAATGTAGGCCAAAGTTAGTCCTGCATTCAGGCCCGTAGTCAAATCCCCGGATAATATCTGAGCGAACGCATGAAAACCCCCCAGGTAATCTTTGGCAAGTGAACAAGCGAGTGTCTGTCCTGCTCCTTGCATGCTCACACTGATTCAGACAATCAGCGTCTGATTCAGACAATCTCCTGCTGCGTTCCTTATGAGAGAATATTCCAACTGAGAGTTCATGTCAAAAAAATGGCTTAACTGAGGCTCCAACAGCAGTTTTAGAGAGTTGTTATTCGTTCGGTGGGCTATCTTAAAATATCTTAACTTTTCGTACAAGGATGTGAAACAACATCTGGTATCACTCTATAATTACACAATAATAATTCATAATTATAGGTACATGTTGCAATTTTGCATTTCAGTCGCATAGCTCTAGCATAAACCGCAGCCACACACACGGTTGCAGGTATAAGCGACATTAACAAATTGCAGATGGTCATGTGTGGAAATGTATTGTTACAAGTTCAAACACAAACACACACACACACACTTCACCAAATCACTAATATGACCCCTAGAGTGTGGTATAATTACTCTCTGTTGTGATGCATTTCCTCCCTCTCTCCCTCTCTCTCTCTCGCTCGCTCACTCACTCATCTAAATGCTAATGTAGTGCCTAACCTTTATGCAGCATGGCTATGCTAGCAATTGGCTTTGACTGGTGGATGCTCTTTAACGCTATACGAACTATACAACAATTAACACAGAGAGAGGGAGAAAACGAGGGTCATGACTTTGATTCTCAGACTGATGACAGCAACTTTGGACATACCAATTTCTTGCAATGTGTGTGTGGTGACCTCCACCTTAAACTGTTAGCAATTTTAGCTTTAAATCAGTAATAAGAAGTAATAACCCTAACCTCACTGGTAGCCGAGTCTTGACTAAAATAGTCCCAGTTAGGAAGCAGATTTCGGCACCTGCGTGTCCAGGACTAAGTGTCGGCCACCCTTTGAGGGGCTCAGACTTCAGACAAGCGTGGATGCCAGGTGTAAGTGTACCAAAAATTATGGGTTTTAAACCTGAAATATATTGTTATCGACACAGTCTGGCGTTCAATCTTCCCCCTAGACTCCACACTGAACCTAGTTCGCATTTAATTCAATCCTAAAACCATTAGATGGTCTTTAAACTACATCTGGCTCTCAGAATGATAGCAGTACAAGGACACACACACACACACACACACACACACACTCTCACAGGTCCCACAATTGGTAATCAGGCGGTATCGATAGCACCTTGCAGTTACATGACATTTGCAATTAGAGTATTTGCCACTTGTTTGTGTTCATGAGCATGACATTGCAAGTGCAGGTTAAAGGTTAATTCTCATTAATACTGACTGATAAACCAGACCTGACTTATTGATTGCTCCCTCTCGGCCCCTTGCCTTCCACCTTTTCTCTTTCCATTTCTGTTTATCTCCTCGTCCCTGTTTACAGCCACACAGTACCAGCACCCCCATGCCACTCTCTCTCCCCCACTGTACACTTCTTTCTCTGCTTTTGTTTTCATCAGCTCTTCTCGAGGCAAAAAAGAGCCAGTGCAAGCGAAACAACAGTGTAGAAGTCTGACGTCAGCATAAATAAAGCAAATCAGAGAGAACGAAATGGACACAAAAATAGGACTTTGAAGACAAAGATGTAGTTCAAGAAATGGAGATGTGACATAAACATTATAAATAGACTAAATTCCACATTATGAAAATGAGAAGAGGAATTGGAATAGCAAGAACAAAGGAAAACAACTATTTTTTTTGGATTCACAGTGAAGTGAATTAAACGTGAGTAATTTCTGCCTCGAGGGCTCTCTCAATCACAATTATAATAAAGACTTTTTTTAATAATGTCATGAAGGAGCATGGAATCATGGGAATTGTTGTCAGGGGAGAGCTTTAGAGGCAAAATCCATTAGTGGGGTGATAAATACACATAATACAATAAAAAAGCAAATATGGGAAACTAGGAATAGTACCAAATATTTCCTTCCTTACTCTGATTTTTTAGAGGTAGATTGCCCAGAACGCTAGAACAGAGACAGGTGAAACAGTCCATTTCTATGGAAATATGTTGGCCAATCTAAGTGCACTAACACTAAATTACTAAATTCACTCTTTAATGCTGTTTTTGTGTATATTCTCTGACATTCAAACAGACACACCCGCTTTTCCGCTATATAGTTGTAGTGCGGCTTGGCACGACTGGACTCTACTATTCCATTCGGGATAGTACCTGGTCTTTTTTGAATACCTGCTCTGTTGAGGTGCCAATGTGACGCAGGACACTGATTGGCAGAGAGTGTCGTCACTGGACGAGTCATGAGCGCGACGTCCGACACAAGAATCAAACTGAACTTCAGTTTAAAAGACTTAAAACTTGCGTTGATCTCCAACATTTAGCAACAAAATCTCAATATTTAACAGAGGAGTCTGGTGTTTAGCCACAGTGCTACCGAAATGTGGTGGTCGTGAGCCCCTTCCACTGTATTTCAGTTCAGTCACTGTCATGCAGGAAGTACTGAACTTATCATTTTTTAAAGAACTGACTCTAATGATACAGTTACGCCGAAAACAACTGCTTTGCTCGTCACTGACTTGTGTGTTTGTGTTGCGTACTCTGCCCACATTGAGGCGGTACTATGCTGTAGTAATGGAGCCATCCCATGCCGAGCCGTGATACATGAAAAGCAGATCATCAGCTGTGGAGACCCCCAGAGAGGGGGAAAAAACACACAGACGAAGCACCCTGTTCAAGTAAATATGACTAGGATAAGCATATGAACTATAAGAGAATCTGTGATATTCTCTGATATCCTCTTACTTTAAACAAGTGTAAAAGTAACTGTGTGAGTGTGACGTGAGTTCCTTTGACGAGTCCTCCGTATTTGTGTGGGGATTTCTGTTTTTCTTTAGCGTTCACCTTGCCAAATGATTGTTTTTGGTTGCTGTGCAGGGTTCAGCGTTCCTGGAATCTTAATGAATGCAGAAAGATATTGAAATGTGCGAGCGCTGTCAACATGTTCCACAACTGAGTTGCACTTTCCTTTTAGTCTTTATGTGTTTCAAATAAGAGTCAAGGAGGGGCAGAGAAAATTTTCATTTACTTTTGTGTGCAGCCTGACTTTGATTTATTATGCAGTACAACTCCATTATTCCCCTCACATCAGATGTTAATGCCATGTGGCACAGTGCAGTCTATATATCTTGCTTTTCACTATACAGTATCCCTCAGTGCATTTGCAAAATGAACATCATGCCTGGAGTTATTGTAAATGCAGAGAATGTTTGGTATGCCAGAGAGAATGTGTTGAATGTTTTTAATCAGTCCCTGTGCAATCATGTGTCTTTTAGAGCACACTATTCATTCTCATTGAAGGGCAAAGTAAAGTTTTTAGTAAGTCGTTTTTTTTCTATATAGAAAAACATACAACTACAGTGCTCAGTGTAACTGATGTTGAGAAAGAAAAGAAAAAAGAAAAGAGAAGAAAGCAGTCGCGTACACTGACAAACATATAGTAAAATTGGAGAAAGGGAATGAGAAGAATTTATTATGCAAATACAGAAGAAGCAAAGGCTTAGTGTTTGCTGCTTGTTTTCTGTTGTGTACACGACTGATTGACTGAAGAGGAAAGAAAAGAACACACAAGAAAGGGTGAAGTAAAAGAGAGGGAAAGACCTTAGTTGTGACTGTGGTTAAAAGAATTCAAGGAGCATGGTATTAATAAGACATATCAGTTGAAGGTGATGTTGTTAGACGCCATGCACTTACGTTCTGCCTCCTTGTCTGTGTATCATCATGCTAAATACCAAACAGGTACAGGTGGACAGTGTTTAGCTCTGATTTCATTGTGCATTATTGAGTGTTGTGAAGTGAGTGACAATAACATGGATTTCTGCTCTTCTCAACTACAGCTGGTAGTTCATTGGCAACACTTTAAGGTATTTCCAAATATTTCTGGTCTTGTCAGCATCTGTTTTGGTTGCTCTCACTTTAGAACTGGGCCTAAGAATCAGAATAGAATAAAGTTAGTCATTTTTGCACATGCACCAATTATAATACTTAAACCCATCCTTATTACAAACCAGTAGTTCACACAAGTCGGTTACAGGAGCAGTGGGCTGCACTTATCTGTGCTCCGGGAGCAATGGGGGATTGGATGCCTTGCTCAGGGGCCCCAGCCTTTAGCCCGTTGAACCAGCGACCTTCAGGTTACGAGGCCGACTGTGTAGTTTAATTGTGCTGGAAAACAATAATTTAGCTTGCATTTTTAAAAAGCTCTCATATGATATGCCAGGGAAAGCTAATGTTAAAGTGGCTCATAAAATGGCAATACACCATAAACAACAGATGTCAGATGTGCACTGTAAGAGCAGAGAAAAGCCCAAAGCTAAATGAGAAAGAAAACATGAGAGTTTAGAAGACGAAATGTTATCGGCACCGTGTTGTTAGTATGTTAGCATGGTTGGATGCCTAGCAGCTAATGACTGGGAAAACAGCTGCTACAGAAGCCATGCTATGCTACTTCGGAGCCTTTGGAGTTGATGGTTTAATGAGGCTAAAAATCCACTGATGCATGTGCACGCGCACTCACAAGCATGAACATTTGCATTCACATTTGCAGCCCCATCCTTATTCCAAATCAGTGAACTTGAGGCGTTAAACCTGGAGGTGGATTTCTTTTTTGTGCCTGTGTCTTCACAAAAACATACAACTCCTCCCTCACCTCCTTAAACTCAAAGATAAGATTTTACTTTTCAATAGATCCATGGCTTTGGTGCCTTTCATTCTGTGATCTTGGCCTCACAATCAAATGATAGTCATAGTATATAGCACTGCACAAAAACTGGAAGCTGAATGACAGAAACAAGGTCATTTTCTTGTTCTTCGTAAAGTTCCATGGTCAATTTCTTTCTGTTCCATTATTTGATATGCTTCCACTGAATTTAAAGGGCCTTTTTCCTTCGCCCTGTTCCAAAAAGACTTATTTGAATCGATTGTGGAAAATATTTGAAGGCTTTCTTTTTCCTTTGAAAGAAACCAGTGTCTGCTTGGATCCAGATGACAGAGATGAACACACTGTATAATGTGCATGTTCAAGTGGACTATGAGCTATGACGTGAGCATCAATTAAAACAACTGTGCAAGCTGCTACAGGGCTGTTGGTCACTGGTACCATGAGACTAAATTAGATCAAATTGAAATGGGGCCTGTGGGAAATATTGCTGCAGGATTAAAAAAGGATACACCAGCAAAGAAGACAGCTATTAAGAACGGATAATGTCGAGGAGTAATTTGGCCCTTGAACTGCTTGCTAGGTGGCTTCAGGCGAACTGTAATGTGAGTGTTTTGGCAGTGAAACATGGAGAGTAGTCAGATATGTCTTAATGTCAGACATGCATATAGAATTGCAATATAGCCGCCACCCACTCCTTTACAGATGCAGCTGTCAGTTAGTATCGTTACCGTATGGACACGCATCTTTTCTTCTTATACGAACCAAGCTTACCGTCGAAGACTCATTTCAAAGACATCTGACAATATGTTGTGATCAAATCACAAAGGGAAAGGTGTGAGGTCAGAGTCAGCTACACAGCATCTCTCACTCCAGTGTCTATAAAGCACAATTTAGATGGTGTATATTTTGACAAGAATGTGTGTGCTCGGGTTTGTACTGTACTGTCAACACTCTCAATTAGAGCTTAAACAATTAATCGATTACTAAATTGATCGACAACTATTTTGATAATCGATTAGTTGTTTTTTTCATGAGTAAAACAAGATTTCCGATTGTTTAAGCTTCTTAAATGTGAATATTTTCTTAATTTCTTTGCTTTGGATAACAAAGAAATCATTAACAGTTCATCATTTTGGTTTGTGGACAAAACAAGACATTTGAGAACATCATCATTTCCAGGTTTTGACAAACACCACATTTTTTTTAAGGTTTTCTGATATTTTATGGACCAAACGATTAATCGAGAAAATAATCAACAGATCAATCGATTATGAAAATAATCGTTAGCTGCAGCTCTACTCTCAATACTGGTTTGTGTATCTTAAAATGTACGGTTGTGTATCCAGGAAAAAACATATACTGTACATCGATTCAGTCCTTTACACTAGGGCTGAAGCAATTGCTCGATTAATCGATTATTAATACGTTAATCGTGAACTATTTTGAATCCATGAATTGGTCTAAGGTTTTTTTTCATGAAGTTTTCAGATTCTTAAATGTGACTATTTTCTGGTTTCTTTGCTCCATATA
Organism: Solea senegalensis; assembly: GCF_019176455.1. Classification (NCBI taxonomy): domain Eukaryota; kingdom Metazoa; phylum Chordata; class Actinopteri; order Pleuronectiformes; family Soleidae; genus Solea; species Solea senegalensis. The sequence goes on along the minus strand of NC_058024.1, from coordinate 15,695,107 downwards.
ATAAAGAAATCATTAAAACTGAATCATTGTGGTTTGTGGAACAAACAGGACATTTAAAAACAACAACGGTTAATGGAGAAAATAATTGACGAATTAACCGATTGTGAAAATAATCTTTATTTGCAGCCCTCACACATAAATAAAACTACTCTATACCCTATATCACCTTAATAGGGTATCGAGTGACTCAAACATTGACCAAATCTGTAAATAGAATCCCTGATATGACCAGAGAGCTGCTCATCATTTGTACATGCGGGTCTGAATATATGTTCATGAAGAGCTGAAGAAATTACACTTACTGAATTTCTGAGGTACATTTTGTGCTGTGGAATGAACAGTGGGAATGTGAGGGGGTGAGTCAGGTGACAATTGGACAGAGTGTGAGAAGAGAGTGAAATGGTCCCCTTTGCTGTTACAAGTGAAGGTGTTTCTGTAGCGCAAACCATTGACCTGACCAAGCTGTCTGTCAGAATGTGTGTGTGTGTGTGTGTGTGTTCATGCATAGGTTGTGAGGCAGCCAGCAGGGTGACAGAGCGTAGAGTGGGAGAATGTATCTGTCAAGGGTTCTCTCTCTCTGTCTGTGTGTGTGTGCGAGCGTGTGCGTTTGTATTTGTTACCTCTTTAAGACCTTTTCTGGCATAAACACTGATTACGGTTAATTACCCCGCTAATGCCTAACTGGGTATGGCTAAGGTTAGGGATAACGCTTTGTTTAGTCTCTCCAAATGAATGGAAGTCAATGTGGTGTCCTAAGAACAGCTGCACAAATCTGTGTGTGTGTAGGAGGTGTCTATTCTGTGCTCATGTGTTCAGGCCTGTTGTGAGCGTTTTTGTGCGTGTGCCTTTGAGTGAGTGCGAGACAATGTCTACTGGGCTGTGTTTAAGTTCCGTTCCACCCGACCACACAGGTCCAGACCAGCTGTCAGTCATTTTGGTACATGCACTCTCCCAACCGTTCTTGACGCCTCCATCACGTCCCCGTCCCCCCGAACCCCCCGGCCCACCCTCTCCTCAACCCTCCCCACGCACATAATCAAAGCCATGTGTGGACGCACACTCATTATTTTACCAATGATTCTCTACATTCATTACCCGGCTACACCTTCTATCTATTCAAAGAAAGTCTGTGTCTCTGATAGTCTAGAAAAAGTAAAGCACATGATGTGCCAGTGCTTTAACGAACAAGTCTGGACACACGCACACACACGGACACACACACTGCAAGTGATTAGCATCCCTGACAGGGAGACTCATTAATCACAGTCTTCGTTCTGGCCACTGGCCTGCATTACAGATGAATGCACTCTCACACACAAGCTTGTCAATATTATGGCCCCATCTTGTCTCGTATTTCTCAGCTAACTTAAAGGGATAGTTCAAGGTTTGCGCAGTGTGGTTGCATGAGGTATGGACACGCAGTCGACCCTGATGGAGCTGATGGAGCTTCTCCATTATTCAGTTTCTAGCACTACTTGGCGTGACTTTTTTTCTTCGCTTTTCCATTAGGGATAGCACCCGGTGCTTTCTTTGGTACCTGCTCTGGCGAGGTTCCAAGCAAGCTGAGCCAATACTAAAATGTGATATCAACAGACTGCCGGCCACTGATTGGTCAGAGAGACTGGGAGTCATGAGTGAGATGTCCGATATATATTTTAAGGTTATGTTTGCTGCTATATTTTCACATTTGACGGATTGTTATGACTGAAATGTTAAACGCTCGCTCCCCTGCACCAAAGTCTACAGATAAAATCCACTTTTTATGTCATGGCACATGTTGTTGCTGAGTTACTAATCCACTGCAGTAAGCTCAAATATGTTATATGTTATTTTTGTCATTCAGATTCATCAAAGTGAGACTATAAGGTACCAAAAAGGAAGCAGCATGTCAGCAGCTACTGTCTAAAATTTACTTTGGACTCTTAGTGCATTATACAGTGAACTGGAAAGGTGTGTCAGGACACAAATGACGTTGCGTCCTGACACACCTATATAATCCCTGGCAATATGCCAGTCTGGAGAGAGAGAGGGAGTCATACTTTAATTATGTCATGTCATTTACAGTCTCACTGTGTCTATCTGTGATGTTAGAATTCATTTTGAAAGTATAAGTGCCTTCAGCGATAGGATTTTTGGCCAAGGTCACTGACAGGTTTGCTTTAGTCATGCTGCAGACAAGGGTAAAACACATCACGTTTTAACATATCAGTTGGAAATAGGCCAATGGCAGGCTCTGGGGAGGACACACTTGCTCATAGCCCCATATACAAGCAGGACAATGATGAGAAGGGCAGATGTGTGTTGGTGTGTTATACACCTGTCCAAAGCTATAAACACACACACACACACAAAGTGGAGCCCATGGGCTTGCCCATCCTTGTTCTCCAGTTGGGGTGAAAGGCTGACCTGGTTTCAACAATATGACCTCAGGTTACACACACACACACACACACAAACACAGAGAGTTTCCACCTATAAAGCCCCCGTCAGTAATCCATCTTCAGCACTGAGGGAGAAAGTTTTTCCTCTAGACTATCTGTTTTGTTGACTTTGAAGAGAGGAGGAGGAGTGAGAGAGGAAATCAATATGTGCATGTGTGCGTCAGTACGTGTGTTTTTCCTGGGTCATGGTTCGAGATTCCCCGTCTTCGATGTGTGTATGTAGACTTAATCTGTATTTAATGAAACAGTAAATCAGGAATAAACTAGTTAACCACAGGTTTGAACCAGCAATATGAACCTGACTGGGAGCCACCAAGTCAACTCCACCTAACACACCGGTTACATCCTATAAAAGAATCAGAGAAATATAAAAGTAGAGCCCAATGAAAACCGTTTTAACACTTGTTTTACCAGCAAAAACGTGTCAACAACATAATACGTAATAAAAATAAACTGTAACACAACATTGCATGCGACAATTTATCACATGCTTTAAATCAGAAATACATAACTTAAGAGAAAATGTCATTGTCCGTAACAGTAAGTGCTTTTAAGCATATTATGTTTTCTTCAACTCAAGGCATTTTAGATGTGGCTGTCAGTACTGCCCGCTGCCCTGCATGTTTTAGATGTTTCCCTGCTCCAACATACTTGACTTGGGGCTCTGGGTCCCCACGACCAGGATTGAGGAGCTTTGCTTTATTCACTGGCTGCATTCATCCTTGTTTGCAAGATTTCACTAGAAACGCACACAGCCTTGAATCTGCCAATGTGCTTTTAGCCGTAATTGTCCTCGGTAGAGGCACGCTCCTGTTAGCACACTGTATTTCCTTGTCTTTCTTATGAACAGAAGCTGAGTGGCTGTGGTTTACAGAACAACATATCACCTGACACCTGTGAAGGGAAACTTTGCTGGTCCCACATGCATAAATGTCCCCTTTTGTCTCATTTAGACCTCTGAAGCTCAGACAAATCATGACAAATTGAGTGTTACCCTGCATTTAACAGTTGATTGCATTTTTATTGCTTAATTTCGGCGACTCACAGAGCTTCTCACAGATCTCACGTCTTTGTACAAAGTTCACCAACTTTGTTCCTGAAAAGATCCAAGGGAAAAATAGACATTTACAGGCAGCTGCTCTGCACTGTGTGCCCCCCGATTTACACACGGTGGATTTGACCCTTACTTTATGCAAATGCGAAGAGGCCAATTCGCAGCTGACGTGTACGATATAGACATGAACGGCAGGAATGGATATTGCCCGTGTCAAAAACTGGTCAGAAGACGCAAATATAAATCCAGGTGAGACCAAAAAGTACTGAATGTGCCAAAGAATAGAGAAATACCCTCCATCTGTCAATATCTCGAGTGGAAGCCAAATGTTTGTGGCATCTACGACCTGCGGTGAAGTAAAGAGGAGCTTTTAGCGGGGAAGCTAATTTGAATCAAGTATTGAGCCGGCAAGAGGTGCAGAGTAAAGGGCCACTTCAACCTACACTTTCCTGTTATGAATATTAATAGGGATTGAACTGGCATTTGCTTAAAGGAATAATAAGTAGAGTAGCTGTGCAGTGTTAGCAGGGCATGGACTGAATGTGTGGGGTTGTCTGTGTGCGTTCAGAGGGGTAGTTAATGTGAAAACCTCACACTATTGATTTATGAGACTTGTGGGTGTGGGTATCTGTGCGCTGAGGATGTTGTTTTAATTCTAATTTAAGGCCAGCTGCATCAATGGAAGCCTTTAATACCACTTCACAGGCTTGAGTAACAGCTGGACTTGACTTTCATGTTAAAGTTGAATTAGTAGCACAAGCGTATTAAAGTCTTAAGGTTGATTTATACAGCAAGTATATTCACACCATGGACTCATGACTCAGATTCATGACCAGATTTTGGTTAAATGATACACCTGTTAGTAAGATTATTACTCATAATCGAACCAGTGCAACAGAGACATATTTGATTTATGCAGGCTAAAAATGTATTTGCCAGTTTCTTCTAAAAGTAAATGATAATAATAACTGCTCCATAAAATGTCAGGAATGTTGATGTATGTTTCCCGAATTCGGAGACGGATTTTCTTTTGTGTGACAATTATAACACACTGTCAAGTGTCACATTATTTTTCAAATTGTCCAACAGGAAGTTGCATGTTGATCAAATTCCTGATTTGCTCTCGACCTCTACTTTTGTCCTTAATGTCGTCAATAAATAATGTACAATGAAGTCAAATGAATTCCTTTTATACCCTGAGCTGCTCTGAATTGACAAATTCTTCAGATGCTGCAGCATCATAAAAAGAATAAATAAAAAAAAGAGCCATATTTTGCATTTACACTGCTGCTCATGTTTGATAACTGTGGAAGAATCAGGTGCTTCTTAAAAAAAAGTACACATCATGCACGCACGCACTGAAACTCTCTGGGGTTTGTGTGCCGGTGGTGCATGTTTTGTTTTCGCATGTATTTGCGAACATGTCAGATGTGTTTCATTAAGTACACTTGTGTGTGTGTGTGTGTGTGTGTGTGTGTGTGTGTGTTTGTGTGAGTGAGAGAGAGAAGGACGGAGAGAAAGAACACTAGTGTCTGCATTAAACACACTCTTCCTCAGCTCAGGGACAATAAATAAGCACAACTTGCACCTATTCCCACGTGTGTCTGTTTATACGGAGGCTGAAGAACACCACACACACACACACACACACACACACACAAACACACACTCACACTGGGGAGCAACACTAAGAAGGACGCAGAAAAACAAGGGTGTTTACATGTGAACATGTGCTGCCTGCAACATATTTAAAATTTTTTTTAAAAAAGCAAGACACAGACAAATGTATATAAATTCTTTCCTTTCTCAAAATTACAGCTACAGTTTGTTTTCCCCCAAAACACCTATTGATGACTATTGGGACATGAAGGGAATTTAATTTTACAATTTACAAGACTATAGATAACCAGCAACACACATTTGGCTTTACTTGCAGTCAAAATCAGTGCTCACCGGGCAAGTCAGAGTCAAGTCAGTCATGTAAATGTTGCTTTTATTAGCCACTGCTGGCCCCCAACATGTCAGAGGCATACTATGTTGTAAGAAAGCTCAGATTTTGTGTGTAAAACATTTTGCTCACTGTAGATCGGAAGTTGAAATGGGAAAAGCAGAAAAGCCTCCTCAGCTTTTCACCCTCACTATAAGACTCACTGATGGACACAGTTTATGTGTGTGTGTCATTAATCCTCATCACCTTCACTGCAAATACACATCAACCTTTACTGGTCTTCATGTCCGAGGTAAAGTCATGGTTGCTGTTTTTCTCCTGAGCTTTCTTCTTCCTCACCCCTCTTAGTTTCTCTCAGTGTGGCATGTAAAACCACTGAATTATAGATGGTCATTGATTAGCTGAGCTTACAACTCAATAATTTACCAAGTTGTAATAAAGGACAGAGAAAGACAATTAGTGAGAAACAGAGAGGCAGAATGGATTTTATTATACAGTCGTGGCCTGCTTGGATGTGTCAATTAATAGTGGACACACTCGAATGAAACAGGTGAATTCGACTAAATGTACTTTATTTCTATATTTGTATCCAGGCGGACTACAAGCTGAAGTGAGACTGTTTGAGAACAGAGGATGAAGGCTTTTTTTTTTTTAAAAAGAGTGCAGGATATGAATGCAAGGACACAAAGGGTGACAGGGGAGAGAAAGGTAAAGAAATGAAGACTTTAGAATTCTAGATTCAGTGACTGAATCCCTGGTGATGTCAACTTATCAACATATTACCACGTTGAGATGTTCAGACGGTCGCACCATTACTCCACAAGTGGAAACAACTCTGTCTGGTGTAGTAAAATCACTCACTGGAAAGATTAGATGCAGAATTGTTTGTTTTTTGAGACTCATCTTTAGGTTGTTAAATACATTGTAGAGAAATACAATGAGTTGTGCCTGCTCCATATGGCCCAGATGAATAAATAAAAAGGCCACCTCTCCATCTCTGAAATGCTTTGCTCCTGTTGAGCATGATTAACTATGTTGTCCAACTCTCTTTTAGAATCGCTATTCCTTTTGTTATGTTGCTTTAAGGCTTAGGCAGTTGTTGCCAATGCTGTAATAGCGACCTTTTCAACAGAAGGATGTGTTTTGCAGCTCCCTAGAGCAGCCATTAGGAGTACCCTCTATCGCTGTGAGTGGTCAAGGTCTCCTGTCACGGGTCAGACTCTCCTAAGTTTGGAAACAGGTCACGGATGCAGAAGTCTATGCTGAAAGGCTATTCTGCAATTACTGAACAAAGACGATAACATGCGTTGCTTAGGAAGAGACGAACAAATGGACGTGAGAATAAGGAAATCCATTACATTTATCTTTTTTTAATTGTTCACACACATTTTATTTCAGTTATAATGATGGGAAGAGAAAGAAGAAGAAGATAACAGAGTTGCAAAGAGGTGAGAAAAGAGGGAAATACTTTGCTGCAGGAAAGAAAGGGATGAGATGTGACGGGATTGAAGAAAGGAAAGTTGAGGGCAGGGGTGAGAAGGGCACAAGGAAAGACAGAGGAATGATGACCGAAGGGAGACAGAAAGCCAGCAAAGTGGTGACTGAAGAGCAAAAATGAGGACAATCAAAAGACAGTATGAAAGATAACAGATTACAGAGAGGGGAATAAAAGGGGAGAATGACTGAAAGAGGGACATAAAGAAAGAGTGAAGTTAACAAGAGGGAAGGAGTGGAAGGGGTGCTCCCCCCTGTAGTTCTGCTGGGAGGAGGTCTGGACCTGCTACCTCGACTAATGAGCACCGCAGAGACAGTGTGTGTGTGTGTGTGTGTGTATTTGGGTATTTGTCGGGAGATGTATTCAGTGTGCACGACAGATTCTATGAGTTTGTGTGTAGATGCCCCATAGTTCTGTGTGCGTGAGCCGGCCTTTGTGTGTGTGTGTGAGAGATGAATGTGTGTCTGGAGGGTCATTCCCAAGGTTGTGTGTATGTGTGTGCGTGTGTGTGTCTTGGAGGGCCAATTTGAGACATGCAAGCTTAAAAGGTCAAAATTTGGTTCATGTTAAGGGTCATGCAAAAGTCACTTCAGACTCCAAGACTCTTGTACAACAAGGTGATTCTCATCCCACACTGTTTACAGAAAAAAAAAGCAAAATGAGTACAGTGAGTAAATGTGCAGAGCTTCACTTAGGTAAAGAATAAAAACAAATCAAATACACACAAATACAGCTCACATGATAATTATTATTGAACGGCAACAACCTTTCGTTCACTTTCCGCTTCCCACACTGTGGCCACTGACACACGATTATTATAATGAAGATCAATATTTGTTATTTCCAAATGCATGCCTTGTAACTTACTAAAAAAAAATAATAATAATAAAAAAAAAAAAAAGCAGAATGTGTTTTTCACCTCTGACTTTCTCAGCTCCTTCTCTGTAAGATGTTGATTGAGCCTGGTTATTATTCCAGAGCTCGCTGCTGTTTCGGCAGCAGAGTAATCCTGCATGGGGATAGTTTGATATACGTGACATGACCTCATCACGAAAGTCACAAGATCTACTACCGTGTGTGTGTGTGTGTGGTTACAAATGAGTCATATAGATGAGTCATATTATCAGATATGACTTAGACCACACTTTTTGGAAAGTTTTTGACAATCTGTTGTGCGATACAAGAAAAACCAACTTGATATTCAAACACATGGGCAAGAATACATCAACGTGTAAAAACAAACCATCGAATACATGTATCAAAATACAATTCTGTGTGTTTGTACGCTTTCAAAGTATTAAAAATACTTTCCCCAAGTGCAAGTGGTAGAGTATGGGGTTGTCAATCTCCCGCATTGTTGTTGCAGCAGCACAGTAGTGAATGACATTCAGGGACTAAGCTTCCATGCATGAAACAACAATACAGCATGTAGTGGCATAGTGATAACGGCTCATGGCTGAGCGGAAGATAATTGGGCTTGTAACTGCAGGGATGCCAGTTTGAATCCCTGCCATGTCACAGGCGAGGGTGCCCCTGAGCAAGTACACTCTAAATCCAGTGAAATCCTCGTGCCGGCCCCAAGCCCGGACAAATGGGAGGGTTGTGTCAGCGTATTTATCTCTCTGCCAAAAGATCATCCACTGTGGCGCTGTGGCAAGTCCAGGCAAATTAAAACAGGCACCAATCTGCTGCAGCACCTCATGCTTTATGTTCTTTTGATGTCATAACATTGGTTCAAACTAAGTATTTTACAGTATTTAAAAAAAACCTCTAGTTATGTATATGTATATATATATATATATATATATATACCAAATATGAGGGCATTTTCATCATTTCAATAAAATGTGTATTTCATCTACCCGGTTCTACTCAGCTGAATTGTAAAATTATTGTGAATAAAAATACAAATTAACAAGTTACTTTCCATGACCAGCTGCAGCTCTGATTCACCTTGATTCATGTTCACATTGTTATTTTTACTGTAGCTCTCGACCCTGAACATGTAGACGGACAAATTGAATTAAACTTATCTTAATTGTTTTTCTAGTGTTGTGAATAGTGACTTGATTGGTTCCTCTTGTCCATAACATTGCATTGTTGACTTTACGTTAACCGGCATAATTATGACAAATAAACAAGTCTGAATCTAATTTCCACAGGTCAGAAAAACCTGTTTAATCACCGGTATTAAACAATGGGAATGTGTTTAATCAGCATTCACTCCCTGGTCAAACAGCTCTGCAATGCATATAGGTTTTTATTGGCTTTGGCTCCAACTGGCATCAGTGGGAATGTGTGAACACACTCATTGTGTCTACGTGTGCTCTATTTTTGCCAGAGATCTTTTGGGCTTTTATTTGCATTTATGTTTGCCATTCTCTCTTTTTAAAACCTAAAAAGTCAATCGGATCATAAACAAAGACCAAGGTAAAAGATGCTGAGTCGTAACCACAATAGCATTGAGAGCTATGGACTTCGCCCAACTCTTTTGTTTCTGGTGCATTCAGTCTCGAGGGAAGCGTGCGACGCAGGGCTGAACAAAAAACACCACACAGTAGAACAACCACTTGCAATGCGAATGTTAATTGCCTTTTTTTTTTTTTTTAGTGGCTTCACCCTGGTTCAAAGACCCTGGTATATCCACTCATTTGAATGTGAAACAGGCTTCATACAAAAGATGGAGGAAGGAGGCAAAACCCAAACTGGCCACTTCTATCTTGTCTGTGGCAACATCCTGTTTGAAATGCATTACACACCTGAAATAGACGAGACTATTTTTAAACTTAAAACCAGGTGATAACCCGGTTTTCATTCAGTGGCAAACTGAGCCAAACAAGAGTGACCCAACAAGGTCACAGTGAGTTCAGTCACAGTGGCCAAGACACAACAGATTTACAGATTTTCCACAGGTGACATGTTCACATTCAGCGTAAAGTTTAATGTGTGTGTTTTTAAGTATGTTTTGGGAAGTAAAAGACAGTTACAGCAGCTTGAGGGAGCACACAGGTCGACGCTGTGACGCTGTGTGAGTCTGCGTTTATGGGAGTCTGTTGTCTGATTTGAATCATTACTCTCCATCCGTGATGTCTGCTTCTTCTCCCCTTCTTCTCCTCTTCTCCCAGCCATATGCCATTTTAGACAGAAGGCATGTGTGTGTTTGCGCGTGTGTGTGTGTGTGTGTGTGTGTGTGCGCGCATCAGTCTGTGTACATTCCAATCTCACAACTTACTCTTTGTAGTTACCCTTCTGTCCAATCCATTTGATTCACTTGAGTGGAGACAAACTGTGGGTGTAGGTGTTAATGTGTTTTTGTGTGATTTCTGTGTGTTGCTCATGTTGTGGTTAGGAAGCTTCAAGTGTGTGTGTGTGTGAGTGACAGCCACTGAAAGCAATCGGTGGCGACGTTGTTTTTTGTGTTCTTTCATGTAGAACTAAAGGTTACAAGGCAGGTCCCCTATTGATTCATGTAGCAGATAATTAAAGTCACAATAGACCCTTCAGGACATCACTTCTTGCCCTTTAACACACACACGCACACACACTGATGGGGGGGGGTATTTAAACACACACTATGTCATTTCTGCTGCTAGACGTCTTTCTCTCAATCAAACGGGCACACAAAAGTGTGATGGTGGTAGAGCTGCGGTTCATTTTCCAATTAAGCGGTTGGTCTTTTTTCCCCAGAGTCACTTTGTATTCCATGCACATGGTCAGGGTACAGTTTGTGAGTTGTCATGTAATGTATCCTTTCAGGTATGCGTTATAGCAAACCTTTAAAAGCACACAGAGCTGAAGTGCTTTTCTGGGTGTAGATTGTTGTAAAGTTAAGTTTATAATGGAAAAGGAACGTCAGCCAATCACTCATTCTCACTCTATCTGTGGTTTATCTCAATAATTGTGTTTCCTAATTGACCATTCATCATGGAAATGAAGCATCTGTTGGAAAATGTTCAGGCATGATTTATCCCTCCATCCATTTTCTACCGCTTTATCCTCCACATGAGGGTCGCTGTGCCAATCTCAGCTGGTAGGCGGGGTCACACCCTGGACAGTTTGCCAATCCATCGCAGGGCCACATATAGAGACGAACAAACCATTCACTCTCACACCTATGGTCAGTTTAGAGTGACCAATTTGACCTAATCTCCATATTGTGCATGTTTTGGGGCTGTGGGAGGAAACCCATGCACACACGGGGAGAACTTGCAAACTCCTTGTTCCAACCGGGGCTCAAACCTGGGTCTTCTTCTACTACTACACCAACCAATGTGGTCCAATTAGAGATTTATATTTTTAGTAAATTACTCGCATGTGATGGTCATTCTAGCGGAATTTAACTGCTCAAGTTGTGATCGTCTGCTTTTATTCGTCCCCTGGACAAAGGAAAACATCCACCCAACAGCACAGAACCTTGAGTGCAAAACATGAATGGATGTTTATCTTTTGACACCTGCTCACCATCTTTTCTCCATTTCTTTCTGTTTAGGATTCACTGCCCTGCTGCACTCAGCAAACACCACAAACCTCCAAAAGCTTTTCAGAAATCACCAAAACCTCTGGCCTTCACCTCTTGACAGAATTTACAGCATTTTTCGATTTAAATATGCGCTCAGCGCTTCTTTCACTCCGTTAGTGTTTCCTCTTTTTTTGACAACGATTGTTCCGACTCTCAACTCGGGTGTCACACCTACACCCAGAGACAAACAACCCGCAAACCGTTCTGGCATCGCACCATTTTGCATCACTTGATCCTGTTTCATTAAAGCATGAAATTGTATCTGTAATAATCTGTTCCTCGATTAAACATTCATCCTTTTACGCTGCCCTCTCACCTCCTACTCCCCAGACATTCACTAACACATGCTGATGCGCAAACTCAAACACAACACTCACACAAAACGGTCACCTTTTGACATCGGCTTTCTTTTCATGTATTTATCTTTCCTTTTTTTTAAATCAGTGAGGAGAACTGAGTTCACCTGACTCACCAGCGCACTCTCACTTTTTCTGCGTCTCATATCGATACAGATATACAGTTAGTGTTACGCAGTCAACCTCTATCTGCTTTCTCTTATTATCCAGGCTTATTGGGGTGGAAATAATAGCATTTAATATTTAGCCAGTGTGTTTAATTTGCCTTTGGTTATATAAATTATTTGCGTGTGTGTGTTTGTGCGTGTATCCGGGGGCAGATGACATATGTTGGCATATGGTTTTAAATGACTTAACAGAGATATAACTTGCCATGTTAGCTGACAGTGGATTTAATATGAGTTAATAAGAGACAAGGACGTAGGCATGCATGCACACATACTGAGTCACACACACACACACGCACACAGACTGACACGTGCTTCCAGACTTTCTGGGGCCAGATTAATCCGCTTTAAAACACACTGTAACACTGTCTTTGTACAATTGAAAAATAACTGCACACAAATAAGAAAATAAACAAAAAAATGAATATAGTAGATACAGTACTGTAAAATGCATGTGTTCCAGTCCATGTGCTCAGTTCCATTCATAGAGTAAAGTGTGAGTCTGGTGTGATTCCACATTTTGTTGCATTTGCTACACAATACACATTCGCTGCATAGAGTTTAGGGCTGAACATCGAAGTCGCAATTCAGTCTACTGTTTTTTCAAATCGCAGAAAATGCAGCATTTGTTAAAGCCAGAACTTATTTCTACAGACTGAAGAGAACCTCTTTGTTTCTCACAGATCTGCACAAATATCACAAAGTAATCATTATATATATGTTAGTACACAAATGTTTGCATACGTGTCCATGCATATCACACCAGAGAGCGGACCGTGCATGTGGAAACTATGAAATAAAAACTACTGCTAATTTCAAACGAAGTACAGCATGTTGGGGAATCTACTTGTGTGCACTCGTGTATGAATGCACAGCAGCGTGTCCTCAGTGTGCTCCCACACACACACACACACATGCCCACACATGCACGCAGTCGCACACAGAATCAGTAGATGTTATCTAAGTGAGCAGTAAACAGACTCTTTAGAGCCGGTCGCCTTGGGGTGCCTCCTCCTGGTTTGTGACTCCGTGGGTTGTGTCGCGTTGTGTTAGCTTTGGCGGAGATGAAAGGCTCTAATGGCTGCTATTGGCGCCTCAAGGGGGATAGAAATCTGAACATGAGAAAGACGATGTCTTCGGCGCAAATAAGTGTTATCATTGCACGACGTGCTTATTTGTGTGTGAGTGGGCATATTCAGGGCAGCAGGGCTATTTCTTCCTGTGCATGTGCAAACGTGCGCGCTCACTTCACCGAGGGTTTGTGGCACGATAAGCAGGTTGCTTGCATAATGTCAGCGTTTGGCATTATCCACGTTTGCACCAGATGTGACCTCTAGCACAAAAATGATAAAAAAAAAAAAAAAAGACTATACATAAAGTTGCTTGAGAGATATTGTGTTGACACTAGACGTCTTATTGTATAATGTACAAACAACTCAGTTTTCTACCAGGACAGAACTAAACAACTACTAAACTACCTTCTTACGGAGAGGAAACAGCAGGAGGCTACAAATTTGCAGCAGTTGTTTTGGACGTATCAGAAGATCCATATACAACCAACACACACTTTTTCTCACTTGACATTGACCATCTGGTGTAGAATGAACGCCACTGACAGTGTGGAGTTCATTATTTGAAGTCAAACTCTGCAGACTGCGTCCGAACAGAAAGCAAATTGTTTTGCAGAATGGCACAAGAACACAATAATACATCCATTTTGCCACAGAGTATGAAAAAAAAAAAAGCCTGATGAATGATGGCAGATGCTTCCTCGGTCCGATGAAACCAGAACTAATGTGTTTGGATCAGATAGGGTCCAGCATGTTTGGAATGGACCTGGTCAGGACTAACACAGTAACTGAGCCCCATTGACATTGAAGTGGGAGAATGTTGATGTCAAAATCAAAAGGCAGAACGGGAATGACATTTATACATAACACCCATGATTGTGAGTGTATGAAGTTTGGCCGCAGGTGAAATTTTCTCAGTGATCCCAAACAAGCTATAGGGGTTCATTACAAGAAACAAGACATGCAAAATCCAAAAAAGAAAAAAAGTAATTATCAGTTTCAAAAATGTGCTCGCACCTCACACAAACCATCAACACTACACCATTCTTACTATGCTTGTTTTTTTGCAACAGTGAAACAAATTACTCAACTGCAGTTTCTCTGTTTGCAATTAATCTTAAACTACTGCTATTTTTGAAAGTATTAATGTTTTCTTTTTTCTTTATCTTTTTTTTATAAAGTTAACCGAATAATGCCTGGAGGCTTTTTCATCACGTGACATGATACTTTATTAATGCTAGACAATTACTTTATTTTAATTAGAAATGTATGAACAAAAACAAGCCAAACCAAAATGAATAAATCAAGCTTTTGCACAACATGGAAGTTGGCAGTAACAAAATATAAACAAAGATAAGTGATTCTTTTTCTCCAATAAGTATTGATAACAAACATTTGATAATAGTCATTTAAAAGACATGGGGGGTGCCCCAATTTACCACGACTCTCTGTGTAAACTGGCTTATAAATATTTGTGCACTCATTTGCAGGTAAATATTGCAATATTGAGTTTATTCGAATGATACATTCATTATAAATTAGTTTGAACTTGACTTTTATTTAGATTTTTCTCATAACATGACAGCCGTAATGTATGCAGGCGCCCGCGCTCTTCGTCATATCAATATTTTATCAGATGATTCTGCTTGTTTCGGTGTCACAGCAACACACAAACATGCAAAAACCACATGCATGCCCATACACTGCACGTGACATGTGAACAGACATGTTCCTCTGCACATATGCAGGCTTTAGAGCAGACGTGTGCAGTAGTGCTGTTTTGTTGTTGCTGTTTTTAAAATAATTTGGCACTTATTCCAATTCATATGTGCATGTGTGTGTGTAATTATGCTTGTGTGTCTGCATCAATGAGATGCAGGGAGGTGTTGTACTGATTTTCAAAACTAGATTAGGGGCATTGGCACACCAGCGCACACTCGTCTACTGCTGTGAGCCACTTCTCCCTCTCATCCCCCTGACAGTGGTTTTAAAATTACAGATCTGATATTGAATATTGATGCTCGATCCCCTCCAACCACAGCCCACGCACTCCCCCACCCAGCCTGTTTATAACTCTTTTAATGAGATCACTTTGATTTCTTTCCATTTCTAATGAGATCACTGAACAACATGGGGGCAATAAAGGCTAATTATCTCAGTACTGATTCATTTATAACCACTATTTTCATATCTCTAAGAGAAATAGTATTTTCCTCTTGTTTCCACCCACGGCTGCTGGTTGTTTTTCACACGGAACACAGACAGACGAATCATCTTTCTTGGGGAGGCAATTAAAACTATACCACACACTCCTTGTCTGATGTATAAAGTCCATTGATTTATGTTGTGATGCTGCAGTGACATCCAAAATCCAAAAGAAATGCTGAGAAAAACAATTGTGGGAGGAATTCTTCTCCCCTTGAATACTCCCGATACACTTTTACACAGTGTTATAATGGTGCAAATGACGGTATGAGATAAGAACACTTCAAAGATGATTACAATTGTTAACTTTTTGAATTAGAATTAAGGCTATTCACAAAATGTGTAGTAGTTAATGTCCCACTGTCACACGCATGCTCACACATAAGCAAAAGCCAACAGGTGAAATAAAAATATTACAATTGCTGACAAAATATAACAAAACAAGTAACAAGGTAACAAAAAGGAAAGACACTGAAGCTAAAATAATGTAACAGACATCAAACAAAATGAAAAATGACATGACAATAGTCATGCAGAGGTCATATTTAAATAGATGAATGGGTTAACAGAAAATCCGATCAAGATCAAGATAAACTTTATTGTCCCAGAGGGAAATGTGTCCTGGACAGCACAGACGACATTTAATTGAAAACAATGTCAAATACGTAATCATACAGAATGTAGAAAATGATTTCATCGTGCAAGAGCGGCAGCAACTAAGGTGTTGTCACAGTAACCAATAAATAAATACAATAAAAAAAAAAAAACGACACAAATGATATTAAACGATCAAAATAATCAGCATTTTACCCCTGCACAGTCTATTGTGCAATACCCACCGACAACTCATCACAGGAGGGGCGGGGTAATCCACTAGGATCATGAACGTGACTACCTTAAAGTCAGATGTGCAGTTTTGTTACAGTCTAATAATAATAATTAATAATAAAAAAACACAGCTTCTTTACCCTGCTGCTTTTACTAATTAGCACCATCTGCTCTCAGCAGACGTCCAGACGAGTCAGACCTCTGTTCATTTCTGTCTGACTCCTGCTGGGGTCAGGTCTTCGCAGTTCTTTCAGTTATTACACATAATGTTTAACAGATGGGGGCCCACAGGACTCAACCTAGAGCCAACTGAATAAAACTGTATAAAATGTGGAATTCAAACTCTATGGGTCAGTGGCCGGGTGTCAAGTAGACACATGAAGAACTCTCCAGCACCGCCGCGAGCCTCAGTGATTCCTCTGCCTTTGATTCCGCTGTGCTCTAAAAAAAAAACAAAAAAAAAACAACAACATGTTATTGTTGAAATCATAAAGAGGAGAAGTTGTTCTTTTGTTTTGATGAGGTCTAAATTACCATACGTGCTGGAGATCACAGCGGCGAAAAAAGAGAGAACTTAAAGTGATTTCATGAATAAAGCAATGGCGTTCCCGTTTCAAATGCTTCAAAACAAATTCAAATGGTTGTGTGTCAAAGCATATGTCTAATTAGGGAAGTGGGTTTATGTGCGCAGATGTGTGTGTGTGTGTGTGTGTGTGTAGTGCTCGAGGCTAACAGAGAAGGCTAATGCGGTGGAAAATGTGTCTTAGCTGGGCCATGAAATAACGATGAGGCTGTGACTTAATCATGTTGACATATAGAGCGCTCT
Source organism: Solea senegalensis (assembly GCF_019176455.1). Taxonomy (NCBI): domain Eukaryota; kingdom Metazoa; phylum Chordata; class Actinopteri; order Pleuronectiformes; family Soleidae; genus Solea; species Solea senegalensis. The sequence goes on along the minus strand of NC_058024.1, from coordinate 15,678,198 downwards.
CTTCTTCTGCCCCTCACTCACTCTCTCACATAGAGCCATGCTCTCTCTCTCTCTCTCTCCCTCCCCCTCTTTGTGCAGCGCTCCTCTCTGATAAACTGTGACAGTGTCTCTCTTGTGCTGGCTTCTTCAATTCACACTGATGACTTCATTAGTATAATGTTGTTAACAATCCCAAAGCAGCTTACGAAACAACTTAGAATTGTAAACCTTGTTGACATGATTAAAGATGCGGTTTATTGTGAAAGATTCGATCGCACGTACGGTGTAATAACAGCGTGTTAATGTATGGCTGGCATACAATCTTAATCCTTAAGGCCTTTCTAGACCAGTCACATTTTTTATTTTCATGCAATTTATTTGCATGTAGTGTGAGCTTTTACAGCAGCAGCAGCATTTTTCGGACAGATTTTCTTTTTTGAATCCGACTGAAAAACATTTTAACCAAACTGAATCTGCCTGCTTGATATTCTAAAGTTTGGCATGAAATGCTTTGGACAGCATTGAAGGTCCAATGCCGCAATTAGCCAAAACAAAGCACACAAGTGACTGGATTATTGTCTTAAGAGTCTAGTTTTATGTGCCGTTAACTAGGCTTCAGTAAGCTTTTGCAAGCAAGCACTCGTCTCCTCTTCAGTATTGTGTGCAAGTGTTTTATTGTATTTTTTTATGAAATGTATTCAGTAAAATGACCTTTGCCCTTGTTTGCAACATTCAACGTGTCGTCCCTTCAAACACTTGTTATCACCATACATGTATACATAAACTGAAATATTATGTTATCTGACCCTGAACCCTCGACTGAACATGCACACCATATGTTTGTATCCTCTCTTCAGGTGGCTGCACGTTTGAAGAGTCGTATAGCAGCTGTGGGTACAGCGTTTCCCTGGGAACCAATGGATTTACCTGGGAACAAGTGAACTCCTGGGAAAAACCGACCATGGATCCTGCCCTGCCTACAGGTATGACCTTGCGTCTGTTTTTCCGTGTTTCCCTTCAACTAAGCATTGTCCCCACAGAGACGGTCACAATACTAAATCTAAAGCAGTGTGTCAGTGACATGCGTGGAGTGTCAGGTTTGTTAAAATCTTGAGAAAATCAGGTGCAAATACAATTCCTATCAAGCAAAATGCCATAAAACTTACTTCAAAATGATGAATATTGTGTGAAGGTAAAGAATTAAGATGTATATATAGCATTAGGAGGGAAGGTTAGGATGTTAACTTATCTTTCTCTCCATATCTCGATTCCTCCTTCCATCCATCTGAGATGGCAGACTCTTGATGTAACTGACTAGACAGATTGTGACGTGACCCCAGCTGGGTCTCCATCTCTCTGCCTATCAAAACACCAAATGGCAATCAAATGTCCCGTCTATATGTCTCCTTTTCTGGCATATTCCTGCCCCTTTTGCTCTCTCCGTATCGCCCTTCCTCCCACTTTCTAGCCCTCACACTGACATACTCGCTTGTCTTCCCCATTGCTCTCCGTTTCACACATTCTCTCCTCGCCTTCTTGACATCAGTGTTTACCAGAAACTATAAACCCAAAAGCAGCATTAAAATTCAGATATATTCTTTCAGCCATGTTTTACGCTCACTATTCTTTGACTGTTTGTGTGTGAGAGGCGGGTTATGCAGTGTTCGGCTTGCCAGTCCATCCCAATGTCAACATACAGAGACAAACAACTATTTACACTATACGCTACTTTCTACTTTCTGCATCTGCCTGTTCACGGTGGTCCACTGGGCTCCGCTGAGGTTCGTGTGACAAAAAGGTTTCGACATCCGTCCATTTCCTTAGTGATGCACATCCATCCATCTTCTACGGCTTTATCTTCCACATGAGGGCGAGCTGGTGCCGATCTCAGCTGACATAGGCAGGGTGGACAGGTGGCCAGTCCATCACAGGGCCACATAGAGGCGAACATTCATCCACTCTTGCACTCACACCTACAATAAAAAAAAGAGTGTCCATTTTGCCTAATCCCAAATCTGCATGTTTTTGGATTGTGGGAGGAAGCTGTGACACACCACTTTCATAATATTTGGTGATGTATAGCAGTGGAGTGAAAGAGAGTCAAACCTTACCAGGATGTGTTTTTTCCTTTTAGCCGATATAAATGAATTCTCCGCTTGTTCAGAAGATCACCACAGAGACGTTGAGTACGCGTCTATGACCATTCGTCATCCTCGTATTACACCCACCAATCCAATAACCCTTCCATTTTCACCCCGTTGCTTGTGCTCTATTATATATTATCTCTCAGTCATGTCAGTTATTGTGCTCATACATCATCATCATCTCCCCCTGTCTACTTTCTGCCATCACTGTCTCTAACATGTCAGAGGTGGTGAAGAGAAAGATCCCTCTGCTTTACTGCCTCCACTCCACCGCGCAGAGATCGTGTACCGGCGATCTGATGCGGCTCAACGGGCAGTCTGTCTCTCTCTGTCTTTTACGCTCCGTATGTGCGTCTCATGTCAGTCTCATCCATGGCCGTTGGTGGCGGTTGTCAGCGGCGATAGCCATCATGGCCTCTCAAGCTCTCCTCATCGCAGACTACTTATCGACTTCACGCTGCCATGGATGTGTGAAAGCATGGACTAGAACAAATTGTCTGTCTTTCACACTTACTCCTTTTCTTACTGATCATTCCTCTTGTGTTGTGCTCATACTTGACCTGAGCTGGGTGAAGTGCCAATATTGTACCATCTGTAACTGTAGCTGAAAGACAAGCAGCTTCAATGAATTTAGTCAATTTGAGATCTTTTATAGCCCAGTGTGAGGCCCTGTTATAAAAGATCTCAGTATAATGTAGATCGAGAGATTTAAGAATTAGACTTCTTCACCTCTTGTAGGATGTGTTTCCAGACTTTAACCAATCGTGCTCTTATTGGTTGTTCTACGATGCAGGTTTGCAGACAGGTCCCTCCAGCGCTAATCCACAATTGGCAACTCAGTGATCATATAGTTCTCTTTCTCACCTCACCTACATATTACTGATGAGGGTGACAGACAGTGTAACCCAGTCTATCGCTCTCACCATCTCTTTCTCCCCGTCTCTCTTTTCACCTCCATTCAGATATAGTTGTCATATAGTCCATAGTCCTGACAGCTTATTGATCTAATGTTTGGAGTGGACGAGAGGGTTTGTTAAATTCTCCTCTCATCATCTCTGTATTGATGTGGTAATGATATAATATAATACACAGCACTGACAACTCGCAGACGTGACAGCACTATGTGTTCTTGATAAGCCATTCGGTAAACTGTGTGGTCAGACATATTTATTCATCTTGGTATTAATCCTCCTTAAATAACTACATGGAAATGGATACATGTACGAATAATCAGCTAATTTAGTCAGCATATTATGTTTTCCAGGTATTTTTGTCATGGCTAAAGCAAGCAACCCATGATATTATGCATTCTTTTGTGAATTGCCGTTTTAAAATAGCAGTTGACTGGGACTCATCAAAATGGACATCGTGCTCTATTTAAGAAAGCCTGAAAGTGGATAGGCTTAAGGACGTGCATGTGAACATATTTAAATGACCATGAAAATCCATACCAAGAATAATGTAACTAAATAAATAAATGCATGTATTTATCTGTTTATTTTGTATTGTTATATTCGGTGAAAACTCTAAATGCACTCATAAATGCACACTTGTGGTATTGATAGCCGAGTGTTGACTTGCATTTTTCGGAATGACACACACACACACACACACACACACACACTACATCTCAAAAATACCTGACCCAGAAAGAAATATGCCCTTCAGTAAATTTATTTCACTGTCAGACTTTCACGAAACCTGCAAATTGCAAAAAGAGAAGAAAAGAGAGGCTTTGGGGGCTTTTTCCCCCATGAACAACGCCTGGCCCCACACACACACACACACACACACACACACACACACACAGACGAATAAGCACAAACTCACATCACATCTCACCTCTTAATGCCTTTAAACCCCAGTCTGAATGAGACAAACACACACGAGCAGCAAGCATCAAACATCAAAGACAAGTCAAAGTTGTTCAGCGTCCATCAACACGGCCATAATCTGAGATGAGGAAAATTATCACGGATAGAGACAGTCAGAGCACGTGTGTGTAGTGCTTTTTGTAACACACAAACACACTATGTTTTGTGTTATGTGTCTCGGCTGAGGAAATGTCAAAATGTCAACGAGAGTGACACAATCATTTTAGAGAGAAAAGAGAGAGAAGTGTCGGTTCTTCTCCTGGTTCGATTTGAGGGCCTTTCTGTTTTCTCCGGGTACTCGGGTTTCCTCCCACAGTCCAAAAAACAATAATTGTTTTAATAATGATAATCATTGGACACGCTAAATTGACTGTAGGTGTGCGAGTGTTAGAGTGAATGGTTGTTCGTCTCTCTGTATACGTTGGCTGCGAATGACCTGGATCTGTCCGGCGTGCACCCTCTGTCGACTGGGATTGGCTCCAGCCCCACCCGGCGTTCGACCATGAGTGAGCGTATGTGAAATGAAATAAAAGGGGAGACTTTGTAGAATGGCAACAGCGAAAGTGAGGTCACCATCGACAGAGTCAAACTGCAGGACCCTCACTGCGGAGAATAAAGTGGGGCTGCCTGTGGCCAAGTGGAAAGGGAACTTGACTTGTAACCAGAAGGTCGCCGGTTCAAATCCCCACCCGGCCAAAAAGGGCTGGGGTACCCCTGAGCAAGGTACCCATCCCCCCAATGCTCCCTGGGCGCCACTCAGTGTGGCAGCCCTCTGCTCCTAATTCTAGGACCATGTAGATTCAAATGGGGGGACACAAAAGTAACTGACAAAGGCAGACAGACGAGCATCCAGGTAGACAAATGAGGGAGAATGAAACTGTGCAGCAACCCACAAAAGAGGAGACAAGAACAGCGACAAACTCACAGACTGCCACAGACTCTTCTTTAATGACTCTCATATACTTCTTTTATTTACTCGCCAGTTCATGTGAAAAGGCAATTTCAAAGACAGACTGTGAACACTGCCTAAAAGTTAGTTGTAGTATAGTTGAGAGTTGTTTACATTTAAAGCTCTACATAAAAAAAAGAAATATACCTTTGATTCATTATTGATTTGTCAAGTGATCGTGTGCCTCCGCCACATCTTTATCCAGATTAAAAGACTGCATCCACACACCTCATCTTTACTGGAACAGTTTTATGGAGTCAACACTGCGGTTACCAGCTTTCACGTCCTGACACGTCGATTTGATCAGCCACAACTCCGACTCCACTAACTCTCAGAGGATAAGCGGTAGAAATAACGGATGGATGGACAAACTTTACTGCCGCTGCGAGCCATTTTACTTGTTTTTCGATAAGGCACTTAACATTACTGATACTTCAACATAGGCTTCAGACTTGTACTCTTATAGACGTCCGGAGAAATCCTCCTTTAAAGTGCATCGTTGAAATGCGGACGGTCCCCTCTACGCTTTCAGTGTCCCAGATACAAAAGCAGAGAGAGTGAGGTGAATGGGCTCAGGTGCGCATGGACAGAGACTTATTTCTCTCACAGAGAACGAGCAGTCACAAAAAGAAATGCCGTCTTTATTATTTCTGCCCTAATGCTGAGGGACTCGCACAAAAGCTCTTGTCATCTCAGACACGGTGTGTCGTCTTCTTGTCGTGTACAATTTAATTAGCCTGATATTAAATATAATCCTGAATTGCTGAATCTTTTCCTCTGACATGTTATTTTATTTACATTCTATTGTTAGTATTATTAATTATTAGTGATTAAGTGACAATTAGCTCCCGTAGACCCACTGTTGTCACCAGTGAAGTGTGAATCACGGTTGCAAGATCTGATGACAGCAAATGTGTGAGTTGGACATTAAATTGTATATTAATAGATTATAGATTAATAGATTCAGATCAGATCTGTCATGGTACGCTTATCAGGGTGTGGTAAGGCAACACTTAAACATGATTTATACTTCATTACTCAACATTTTGGGTCATTTTGGTCAGAGTTCATAGTTTGGTGGAAGTTTTCAGTGATCTTGGTAACCACACTCTATCCAAATCAACTTTATTTCATTTCAAGGGTGCATTTGAAGACTGATTGCACCACAGCGCCATACGTTGGCTGTCCCACTTTAAAGATTTATGTCCTTCTTCCCCAGAGTAATGAAGGTTCCAGTGTATGTATAAGAAATCTATTATTAAGTCATAAAATAACCACGCTATGTCGTTAGAGCTTCATAAAATATGTTAATCTGAAATACTGGCTTCTCTGATAACAACAATACCTGCGGTTTATTCACAATTATAATTTTCATTTCGTATTCTGACGACAAATATGGCCACGCAGACCATATCCTCTGAAGGAGGCGGTCGCTGAATTGAGATACAGCAATTGTAACGTGCAGATTGATATCAGCTTGTTTATCTAAATTGATGCTTATGCAGCGTTTGAGTGTGGATGGCTTTGATCAAGTTTTATGAAACCTAGGTCGAACACTTACAATATAATCACATTGTGCACCACAGTATGATGGTTTTCCACAGGTGTCTCACATGAATGTGTTGAGGGACACCTTAAATCAGCCGGTATAAATCATTCTTCCCTGTGGATCCGTCCCTCTGCCAACCACTTCAGGGTGTTGCAGTAAATCACTGTAAGCTTTTGCAGCGTTCTCCACTATCTTCTCTTCTCTCTCCACCATCTGCTTCTTTCTTTTCTGTGAGCCAGTGTTAGAGTTTCACATCAGGCAGTGGGGTTTTTTTTCCCCTCGTACTTTTACATTATTTTGCACCCCTCCCTTCTCCTTTGGTGTTTTGAAGGCTTTGACAGACTATCGAAATATACAAGCTTATTTCCCTCCTCCTGAGGTTTCAGGTTATTTTAAAGAAGAAAATAGCCAGCACGTAGCTGTGTATGTGTATGTGTGTGTGTGTGTGTGTGTGTGTGTGTGTGTTTGCATTTTTGGGAGCAAGCATGGGCAAAAATACATCAAAATGTATTTTAACCCTTTAAAACCGAGTGCATCAAAGACGTGACATTTGCGTGCACTTTGCATTACCGTAATTACTCGACGGTTTGTGTAATCGGAAACAATTCCAACCGTTTCTGAAAGCTGCGTAGTTGGGAGTCACAGTCAACGCATGGTTATTGCAGTAATTTCACTCGCGCTGTTGAATCAGCGTCTTTGTCACCAGAGAGGAGAGAGTTGGAAAAAAACGTCTGTACATAGTTTCCATTGTTTGGCCTGTTTTTGGACAGTGAGACAAAGAAAATCTGGTGATAACTACAGTGTTTTTTTTGTTTTTTTTTTAAATGAACCTTTTTGTTTTTCTTCACTTTAAATTGTTAATACACTATTTTAACATGCAGTCAATTGTAAATAACTGCCAGATATTGAAAGTTATTCGTAAAACAGGAACATTTTTGGAGGCGGACATATTGAGACTTAGGTGTTAAAGGGTTAAAGTTAAATACCAAACACCCACGTAATTAATTTTTAAAATAAAGTACAGACACACATGTATCGAAATAAAATAATGTATTTTTTAGAATATTAAATATACTTGCTCACAAGAGGACAATATCTGAGAGCAACAGACATTTTCCATAATCGGTCAACAGATTAAACATATTGAAAGTTAGGGTGAGTAATTCAAGGGTTCAAGGTACTCTACCTTAACTTTCTTTTATGACTTTCCAAATATGTAGTCCAAAATGCTGTGTTTCATCACAACACAGTTGCATTATTAAGTCTGCGGCAGTGTGCACAACCTCTATTAATGTTAATACAACTACTACTACTGCTACTTAGAAGCCAATGGTGACATGATCAGCGTGTTCTTATTTTAAATCCGCACCGTGAGGTAGGAAGTGATCAATGATTGTAACTCCAATGACTAAATGGAGAAGATTAAACATGTCTTGGTATGTGTGATCTTAACAAGTCCGGCACAAAGCACCATGGCGCCCAATTTGCAGCAGCAGCGCCTCGTGTTTTGTGTTTTCTTGTGATGTCATCACGTCGCTACAAAGACAGCAATTTAAAGTGTTTTTTAAGAAAGAAAAATACACACTATTGAATTGTTTTGACACAAAATATGAAGGCCTTTTCATCATCTCGATGAAATACAAGCTACATAAGTCATCTTTTGTCTTTTAAATACGTATTTTAAGCATCAGTATGTGAGCTGTGAGTGCTGTGTCGTCTGCGGTGTTGATTTGTTGATGTTTGCTGAATGACAATCCAGGACTCCGTGTAACAGAAAGCCTCAGAGCACTGCTTGTCATGCCTTTTTTTTATGTCTTGTATTATTTTCTTTCCCTGTTTCGTCTTCCTCTCTCTCTCTCTCTCTCTCTCTCTCTCTCCCTCTCTCTCTCTGTATTCCCTCTGCTGAAAATCTATTCCTCCAGAATCATCATTGTCCTAAATTTGAATCTCAGTTTCCACCTGTGTTATTTTTTCCTCGACTTGACAGCTTGACAGACAAGAATGTTTGAACTGCTGTGAATGTCTGAAGTTGTATTTTGACATTTTTCTTGTATCTCTGTTTTCATCTTTGTGTGTGTGTGTGTGTGTACGTGTTTGTCTGCTCATCAGTGCTGCCTCTTTTTCTTCTTCCTTCGAGAGGCTGAAAACAAATCACTACTTATCAGAGTGCCTCACCATTCAGTTATGACACATATTTAACACACACACACTCACAGAAGACAGTACACTTTGTCTAAAATTGAAATACACACACACTATCATGCCTTGTTTAAACTGTCAGCAGTAATAGACCGACAAATTATAGTGTGTCACAGCCATATTGCATTATTCGTGTGTCTGGTTGTGTGTGTGTGTATGTGAAGTGGCTGCTGATGAGTACAGAGGTTAAATATCCCGGCTGCTCTTTTGGTCAGCAGCGGTGATTCGAGGGCTCTTGTCAGGACGGATTTGATTGCATTTGTGGATTGTGGGTGGGCTGGAAGCAGCGCAGGGCTGGTGAAATGACAAATCACACAAAATCATAGTAACATATTACAGGGTGACAGACAGCCGCTGTTTAAATCCCTCCATTTTTTGCTCTCTGAGTGTTAATGGTTGGCTTTCAGTTTCAGAATGTGGAGAAGGAGAGGTGCAAAAATGGGTTTATGCTGACGGACTCCACATGTCTTCAGCCACACATTCTCCAGCCTTATTATCTGCTAAGTAATATTATGCTTTACAATATCCATTAAAAACAGACAACTCCCATGTCCCCAACAATTTGGTTGTGTGGTCAGTGTCGTGACGATGCGGCAAGTAGTGAGACGCTGGTAAGAACACAGGTACTTTTCAGCAAATAAAGTCTGAACAGCCACTCATCCGAAGAAACCTCTATACAGTCACCACTTCCCTTTTTTAGGCCCTTAGCAACAACCCCACCAGACAGGCAGAGATTCTTCCATTTATAGTTGTGCTGGCTTTGCGGGTGACAGTCGTAGCTGGAGGCGTTGTGGTTCAGAGTTTCCATCCATGAATTGGAGCTGGTCAAATGTCAGTGGCGATTGTGACCTCAGAAAACATTCTTTTTTTTTTTGCCCATAACTCAAGAATCCATGCACCCGTTATGACAAAGAAGCGCATACGTTTTTTATATAAATCCCTAAAAGACACCAAATATAATACTCAAGATATGGATTTAAGTTGGTAATGATACAGGATATAAAAAGAATGTATGTGATTGTACAAACTGCTGAATGTTACTTTGTGGTAAAGACAGACTGATGCCTTCCTGTCATTTGTCTCACATAATCAATGATGTAATTGGTGAATACAGTTATTTACCGTTCAGATTTCTTCGGCAAACTTTTCCTGACTGAGTAAAGGCAAGTAAAACAGTCTTAAACTATAAACAGCACTTCCCTTTGAGGAGAAATTAGGGTGATTTTGGAATCAAGGCTCTCATTGAAACTTCGCTCTGAGGCTTGTATGGAGCCGTCAGTCTCTGTCAAAGTGAAGCCATTATAGCAGCGTTATACATCCACAGAGAGATGGTGAGATGGAGATAGATGGATTACCTGACTGGTAAAATCCCTTTGTAACTGTGAGTAGAGCAGATAGAGCTGTCAGTGACAGATGTAGAAATGGCAGCAGGAGATAAGAGAAACTGGGTGGGAAGGAACGGCAGAGGAAGGGAAGTTGATTGAGCAAAAGAGAGGAGTAAGAGCGTGTAACAGAGTGAATAGTTATCGCTCCTATTTATAGTAAGACTCGGTCGTTTATGTAAAGTAAGAGACGCATACTAGACTTTTCAGAAAAGACAATCTGATGTTTTACTAATAGGTCAATTAACCACAAATTGTATAACTTATATTCAAGCACATCCAAGCTATTAGACGCGGACATCGAACCTCCTCTCTACCCTGAGGAATGAAAACAGCAATAACAAGTCTGGAAGGAATTTTAGATATGACAGATTTTAGATGACTCCACTTAGTAATATACAGTCAAAGAAAGGTACCAAGATCACGATGGAAACTTCAATGAAGCAAATATAATGGTCAAGAGAGGGATAACATCTAAAATGGATGGATGGCGGCGACATAAGATAGATTTGCTGCATATCTCTGAGTCTGTTTCTGCCAGAGATTTTTTTTTTTCACCACTGAGAGCTCTTGGCTTTCTTGGGTTCTTTATTATATTGTAAGGTCTCGGCCTTGCTATGGTAAGTGCCTTCAGATAATGCATGTTGTGATTCCTATACAAATACAATCAATTTTGCTTTGATTTACCCAAATAGACCCCCGGAACGCAAAGGCTATGGCTATGGCTCTTAACACAGTTAGCTGTAATTGTCTTGTCTTTTTTTCACAGGCAATATAATAATAATATACTTGGGCATACAATAGAACACAATAAATTAGTGGCAGTGTATTGTCTACTTTCATCATTCCGTACAGTTTCTCTTGCTACATTTGTACAACATACACCTCCATATTCACACGTCTAAAAAGACCCTTTTTTTCACCACTACACAACCTTTTCAGAATAGCACAAAACTGGGGGTGACATTGACGTATTGTATACCGTATATTTCTACGAAACAGCTGAAGCTGAACTTTATATTTTCGAGGTAGAAAATAAAGCAATTTTCCAGCCAATGACTTGAATCACTCGTGGATGATTGTAGTAATATTAAATCAGCTTCATTTTCACATCAGGGGACTGAATGAAGGGACAAAATAGGTTAAGAAAAGCCACACAATCTTTCATTTTCAACTTCATTACATCTGCTTGCAGTGTTGGGAGCTTCTCGAGTTATAAAAGTGAAACTGATAATGTGACTGGTAGTTTATTTTTGCTTGTCGCTCACAACAACGCACTCGTGTGACAAGGACAGAATCTATTATTAAGTTCTGTGACTTCTGCTGTTTAAATGTGAATATATTCTGACAGAAAACAAAACGTCTTCAGTCTGTCGGTGAAACAAGACAAGGAAACAGAAACAAACGACTAATCAAGAAAATAACCAAAAGATTCAAGTTGTAACCCTAATTTTAGGTTGTGCTGCAGTGATAATGCTTGAATTTCATTGTGCAGCCCTATTTCAAGCAAAATCCAGGAAAATATTAATTATTAGGAAAGTAAACACAAACTGCAATACCTATTCTGCTTTACAGGAAGGACTGGTCTTTATTATAATAACAATAATAATAATAATAATAATAATAATTGTAGGTTAGTGTGACCGATTCAGTCTCCATGGTAAATAATAACCACCGCACTGGTAATTAGCGCCCGTTAGTACGTATTTACAACACATTTTTCTTCATTTTTTTACACAAAACAGAACCAAAACATTGATTAGAGGGAGAATAAAGGGATACTTTTGCAGAAGTGTGCATGAATGTGGTAATGATCCATTGTTTGTTTCACATACAACTGACTGCGCTCTGCACTCTACCTGCTCATGGAACTGCTACGAAAATAAAGGCTCACTGGATACCAGGCTCGTGCGCCGCTGTCGCGTTCACACCGCGCCGTTTGTCTGCTGCATTTCGGTCTCGCTCTGTGTCTCGTCTGCGAATATGATGATGACTTCACCGTCTGATTCATCTCTGACAGAAAACATCACTTGTTTCCTCAGATGCAGGGAGACGGAGAGAGAGAGAGAGAGAGAGAGAGAGAGAGAGAGAGGGAGAATCTTCACTGGTGCTAAAATAGTTTAAAAGATATATTTATGTTTTTCAGATTCAGTCTAGACACTAAAACGACATGTGTGGTGTCAACGTTACGTAATCATGCTTTTAGAATGTCAATATCACTTGACATAGATATTTTTTAGGTCTCTTTTTGCAGAAAACTCAAAAGCAGCCTGAGACATGAACACTGTCATCCGTTAACATGAACGCTCAACTTTAAAAAGTGTCTGGTGTGAACCAGGTCTGAGACAGCTTAATTGTACACCACTTAAAGAATGTTTGCCCCTTAGTTGGACCAGAAGAAAGTCTTTTCCAACAGGAAAGTGAAGTTTGTGTCACTTTGTAAACTTCTCTCTCCCCTGTACCAAGGTGAATAGAGAAAATTATTATTATTTTTTCACATTAGGGCGGAGAGGAGCTGTTGATCCACTCCTGCCTCCGTCAGTAAATCACTGAATATGATTTTGAAATACTTGAATTTAGCCAAGTGACACATACCTGAAATTTTCAATGATTTTCTCTATGGACTTTGGTAGAGTAAGACGTCTATAACGAATGAGAGTCTATTGAGGGCACAGCAGTCAGTTGTATGCAAGACACCCACTATGTGTCGAGTACCTCCTACATCAAAAAACGTAAACTATCCTTTTAAGAAACTCTTGTTCTCTACAAATCCTTCACAACAATTTTAAAAAACAGGTTTTCCCAACTACTGACTGATCATGTCGAATGGCAAGAATGACGTCAAACAGGCAGAAACAATGTTGTAAAAGCTGCTTTGGCATTGGCTGAGTTCTGAAAATAATGCTGCATGTCGTTTAATATTAGGTAGGAAACGTAAGCCAAACAACACACATGTGACACTGGACAATTACAAAAATCCCTTCTATTCTAAAATCTCTCGCTCTCCACAGAAAAGCTACATTGCATACTGTAAAAGTTAAAGAGTCAGTGTTTTTGACTAATACTTAAAAAAAAAGAAAAAAAAAGTTATATATTATTTTGCACATAAATAAATATGATTCTGGTTTGACGTGGTTTAGCACTTTCTTTCGTAGGGACGCGAATTGTTCCACTCATTAATGGCTGTTGCCATCTAGTTCAGTCGTCTGTCAGTCGCCGTGTTCTCTGTGCAGAGTAAGAACACACTTCTCTTTAGAGTTCAACAGCCTCCATGTACATCTATAACAACAAGACAGAACCTTCTCCGAACCTCCTCTGGACTAACTGTATTCCAGCAGGCCACTGATCAAATCTGATTGTCTGGAATAACCGCAGCTCAACCTTTAGTGTGAAACTCAACAGCAACAAACTGGCAGTGCTTCTGTTTTAGGTTTTACACATGAGAACATCTGCAAATGGTCCCAGGAGGTTCTTGTTGAAGATACACCGGACCCACACCAGGTAGGTAGTGAAAGGCTTAATGTTCTCTGAGAAAGTGTAGTTCTGCTGGGGAAGGATGTAAGGCATGTAGGTGTTCTCTCCTTGCTCCTGGATCCACACCTCGTACTTCACCTCTCTTACCTTCAGGTATTTGAGATTCCAGGGAATCTGCCAGGAGACTGTGAGTTTCGCCTCATTCCTTGTTTGTACTGAGGTCTGACATTGGGGTTCTCTGACTCGGCCTGGGTGAACTGTGCTGGCTGGCTTTGATTTCTTAAAGTTGGCCTTGGTCTTTCTGGCCTCTAAGAGAACTTCTAGGAGGGAAGGGATGTCAACCAAAGTGTCCTGGTAGATCCTGAAGAGCCACTCTGGGTTGCGGCAACACAGGTGCCTTGGAACATCCTTACTGGCCAGTATTCTCTCCTGCTCCTCCTTCTCCAAATGAACAATGCCTCCTTGCTCCCAGGGTCTGTCTGGATGGGTTATGGTGTTTTCCTCCTTCATGTTCCTCCACGAGATATAGTGAAGGTCCATGCCAGGAAGGGAGGCAAGGGTTTTGTACGGTGTGTACTGCTCTGGGTTCACAGCAAATGGGAACAGCTCCACCACAGTGGCTCCCCTGGGGAGGAAGAGCGATGTGATAAGCTGAGCTCCATGCATGCTGACTAAAATGGAGGCACCACTGATCACCTGGACAATACTGGGAAAAG